>NW_020653575.1:4540149-4651490 GCF_003589595.1 Hyposmocoma kahamanoa | reverse complement strand
CTTGAGAAAGAGTTCATCCAGGGCAGTACTGCCACCTTACCTATTTCGGCCGCCAAGCAGTAATGTCAGCATTATTGTGTTCCGATTTTCAAGAGTGCTTGTGGAATTACAGGCACATGGGATTTGTCAACTTATGGTGACGGGCGCATTGGCAGTGCCTCTCAGATCTTTGCAATTTAAAACTAAAAAAATTGCTAAGAGTGTAGCGAATCGTATTGTTCATTTTTATGTGAAGAAGCCTGTTGCTTATTTATATTTGTGTCTATCAGACGAAGCCTAAGTTGCGGATTGACATTTGTAATTAATTTAGTTTTTTCATAGTTAATAAAGAAAATTGTATTTTAATGTCTATTGATTTATTTCATGCAATGGTAACTTTATTAAGTTGCCTAATACGGTCTTGTCACCCGCTTAAATCAAGAAACCACATACACTCTTTGCGCTTCTATTACAGGCATGTTTGCCGAGGCGCACACAGATGGCTTTCATGCACTGATGAGGAAAAAGATCGTCTCCCTCTTGACTCGTGTCAGAAAGAGTCCCAACAGCATCCTGAAAACGATTGCAGGCAGATTTGATTGCCCAATCCTATGGTATTGGATTGGGCAAATCAAATCGGTTCTTTTGTATATAAAATAAGGTTAGGTTAATTAGTGCTGTATGTACTAACAATAGTCTAAGTTTTAATTGTTTACTAACACTTTGTCTATGGGCATTTCATTGCCTGAAATAAAAGATTTCATTTCATTTTCATTTCATTTCATTTTCATTTCATTTCATTTTCATTCCTTAGTGCTATAAGCGAAGTTTTCAATTATTTTGACGCTTTAAACTCGCCTTCGGTTACTTAAATCGCAACTACTTTCACCAAACAATGAAATTAGGCATCCAAAGGGAAAACGTCAATATCCTCGTTTTTCTCGTAATGTACTGTTAAGGAAGAGTTTATGCAACATCAAATGGCTTTGGTTGATTCAGCATAACAGTGAAAGTGTTGAATCGAACACTTTCGAAGAAATATATAATAAAATTGAGAATATACACCATTGACTTACAAATAAATGGACGACGGGTCTAAAACTGCTTCCGTGGCCGAACGGTTACCATACCGGACTGCCACGCTGAGGTTCGATTCCCGGGCCGGGAGAAATATTTGTATGGCCTACATTTATTTCTCTCGTGAGTTTGGGTGTAATTTGTGGTTGTCTATGTGTGTGTCCATGGCACCCGCGACACAGGGTTTCCCTAGTGCGGGGCTATGTTGAGTGTGTGCGTTATTATTAAAAAAAATAAATAAAAAAATACTAAAACCACGAAAAAAATGTCCAAAGTCAATCTATTTAAACGTAGTGACATGTAAAGTAATATCAAAAAGCTAAAACGTTGAATTTAAATTGTAATGTCATCGCAGTACTGTCTAATTTTGCTTGCTTCGCTGTCGGAACGGAGACTAAAGCGTGAATGACGCTCTATATACGATTTTAACGCCCTATAAGTTCGGACACTTTAGCGCGGACGGATAATTGTAAGTCAATGATATACACTGATTACTATATGGTGTGAAAACACGCTTACTAAAAATTTTCACGATAAAAAAAACGCAAACTTACCTCGAAATTTTACAAGAAAACCGCTGTACTCAATGGGTATTTTACATATACAATTTTTTTTTCATACGACATACATTTTCAATGGATTTCATTTAGTTTTTTTAAAGTTTAGGCACTATCAACTCTTAAGGGCAGAAGGAGATGGATTACGTGTAAAATTATATGTATATCATCGGAACAAATTTTACGTGTCACTGCTGAGCACGGGTCTATGATACCATTTGACGAACAAATCGTACGCCTGGTGGTACGCGACACGTGTGTGCATAAATCACAAAGACCTGAGGGGCGCTGCCACTGCGTCCGTCACACTGAGACATAAGTTAATAAGTCCTATGTGCCTGTAATTTCACCAACACCTTCAAAACCGAGACGCAGTATTCCTTACATTACTGCTTGGCGGCAGAAATAGGTAAGGCAGCAGTATTTCCTTGGACGAAACCTTTCACAAGGAGCTCTGCTGCTATAACCGCTCACACGATGCGCTCCTCCTGCCGCAAAATAGCGGCTATTTGGTTTCGCAAATTAGAAAAGCATTCAGTTTAAATACAAGTTTTTATGAATAAAATTTATTATTCTGCATTACTAAATAAATACCCTCCGTGCTACCAACAAAAACATCTCAAATAAAATGCAGTAAGTAACCGCAAATCCTGCACTTAAAAAGCACTAATGAAATTTTTGGTGTACTTGGATAAATATGATAATATTCCGTTTACCACGAAATTACTCCTTAAAGTATAGTTTATAAACATTTATATTCAGGGCAAACTTAAAAAACGCTACTTACGGTATGTTTTCAATAAATAAACACCGAAATCACCAGCCCAAACAATAACACACACGATTGTCGTGACGTATTTTTGAAGTTGTTGATTTTTTTTAAATGACAGACCCAGGCATTAAAAACTTTATAGTTTGCTAGAATAGTTACCGAAATAGCAATTAATATTAGTTCTGTTACCTGTTATAACTTCGATATCCGATAAATCGGTATAAAATCATCACCGGCACCTCTAGGTGCGGTATGCGTCTACGGCTGCATGTATCGCGTAAGCGGATAGTAAACAGTATATTAATTTTATTAAAAACGATGTTTTACTACCATGATCACTGATATTCAGCCACGGTATGGCGAGATGACGAAGCCATGGTAGCATAATGGTTTGACCTACTGCCTTTCAAGCAGGGGGTCGTGGGTTCGAATCCAGACTCGCATCTCTGAGTTTCTCGAAATTTAATTTGAAGTTTATTATTAGCTTTTCGATGAGGAAAAACATCGCGATGAAACTTGCACGTTGAAGAAGGTTCACAACCCTCGGAAAACGTGTGAAGACCCCAACCCGCATTGCGCCATGGCCTGAACCCTCGTCTGAAAGGAGACCCGTGCCTTAAAGCCCAGCCGGATCGATGGAATTTCTCTTTGTTGGTTTGGTTTTAAAAGGTAGTTATCGGCAACCCGTATATTATCAGTGTTCAATATGAGTCGACTTCTTATTGTCACAGTTACGACAGTATTGAAGAGTTCGGGTTTTTTCTTTATTGTCTCCTTGCTCTCTTTGATCCTTGCCGCTTGATGTTTGTTTTGAAAGTATTCTTTCTTTCTTGAATTTGAATTATGAAGCTTTTGCTCGTCTTTTAGTTGTTTAGGGAAACCTGAAAAATATTTAGAAAGCGTTTATATTTACTTTATATTTATAGACTTTGTACTACTTAAAAACAAGATGTTGGTTATAATAGCAAGATTATCTAATAAGTTTACCATTATACTACTACTAGGTGAGTTAGCTACATAAACAAGAACAATACCCAACTTGGAGCGTTTCTCAAACAATGAGATAGTTAACCAATGAACACTTCTGTACAGCAACTGTTTGGTAGTTTCTGTTCTATTAGAGGTATAGTCGCCTTCTTTAATGTGTACACGTAGTAAAATAATAAAATAAAATAAATAACGCACACACTCAACATAGCCCCGCACTAGGGAAACCCTGTGTCGCAGGTGCCATGGACACACACATAGACAGCCACAAATTACACCCAAACTCACGAGAGAAATAAATGTACGCCGTACAAACATTTCTCCCGGCCCGGGAATCGAACCTGGGACCTCTGCGTGGCAGTCCGGCATGGTAACCGTTCGGCCACGGAGGCAGTGAAATAGCAATAAAAAAAATGTAATCTTTTGTTGAATTGTTACTAATTTCTTGTACATTAATCGTTTGTCAATACGATCTTAGACTGCTTTTTTCCATCCTCAACGAACTATCACTCGTGAATGTAAGTCAATGCTCGTGAAAAACTTTTTTTCTACTCCTGGACTTTGATCTGTCAACTTTTTTTTAAATTTATTTATTAAGGCTTGGGCAAAGCCATCAGCCTAAACATGAAGTTTGTTTCTGCAAATATGGCCGCCACAAAGAGGATAGGCAATTTGAGGCGGCGTGTTTGGATTGACTCGGGATTCCTTAAAACGGGCCGATACGGATATTCTTTATATTTCGCATTTTAATCTTCGATTAAGGCACAATAGCACTATCCTATTCCACTTTAAATTAGATTTCACAAAATAATTGAAAGTTAAAATAAAAACGACACTTTTCCCTCCAAAAGGTCCAGAGCGAATTGATCTGTCAATTAAAATTTCATAAACCATATCACAAAAAAAAAAAATCACAAAGGCGCTCTTTTTATTTATTTTTTTTCCATTCTATAGGATCTATTTAATTCTGAAGCACAATTATATTATTGTCTATGATTGAACTGAACAAATTTTCTCAGAATAATGATGCAGAACTGAGTTTCAAAAAAAGAACTTCATATTTTTACTAATTAAAAGAGCCCTTAGACGCGTCACTGCGTTCCTGAACAAAATAATGTCTCTATACGCCTATTTAGGCCAATTATTAAAATTAAAATTATTTTAATAAATATTACCTCAAAATATTGCATAAGAGGTACAAAGGCGTAATTATTTGGCAAAAATAACTATTTAAAAACAATTTAAAATATAAAATATGACGCTACTTAAACGCTGTACTGCTTCCTGATTAGTTAAAATATAATTGGTACTTTGCCAATTACAGACAGTTCTATGCCATCCCTTTGATATTTTGTGTTGTAGCATTAGCCTGGCTTTGGTTTCAGTTTGTTGTCGTGGACATTGTTTATTTGTAAGTCAATGGTCGTGGATTGTAAAGAAAATAATCTTTAAGCATTATTTATGTTTCTGTTTCATTATTTTAATTTACTCCTAGAAAAAGTTTTGTATGCAATCATTACATAATTTGGTAAAAAATTTCGTTCCTATTACTTAGGCCAATCGGCAAAAATCACTGACTTACAAATAAATGGACGACGGGTCTAATACAAAAACCACGAAAAAAATGTCCCAAGTCAACCTATTTAAACGTAGTGACATTTAAAGGAATATGAAAAAGCTAAAACGTTGAATTTAAATTGTAATGTCATCGCAGTACTGTCTAATTTTGCTTGCTTCGCTGTCAGTCGAACAAACGAAGATTAAAGCGTGAATGACGCTCTGTATACGATTTTAATGCCCTATAAGTTCGGACACTTTTTAGCGCGGATCCGACGTCCATATAATTGTAAGTCAATGGCAAAAATAGACTTTTATATTGAAAGAGTTGTAACAGGGTGACAAAAATAAGCAGTGTGTGAGTTTATATATCTTAGACTATGGAAACCAAAGAACATATTATGTTGACATATATAAATCAGACGTTATATTTATATGATGCATTTCGACATTGAAAACATAAACATGTCAGAAAAGAAAGAAAGTACATATAAATTAACAAAATGTCATCGTGTTCTATCGCAGAAATAGAACAAGATAATCCCGAATGGAATATTGATCTACTTTAATTAAACGTTTTAATCATACTTTCATTACAGTAAATTAGTTTACTAAGGGTCGTGTCCCAGAACTCTACTCAATGGTCAAGTCAGGATTTGAGCAGACTTGAGTATGATTTCAAGCACTGGAAATACAACCCTAATATGATTTCTAGTGCTTTGAATCATACTCAAGTCCTGACTTGAGCATTGAGTAGAGTTCTAGAATACGACACTAAGCCAGTTTAAACGTACATTTGCATGTCGATAATGACTTATCGATAGATTATGGTACAACACTAAAGAAATCCGCCATTTGTAGCGTTTTATTTTTGTTTAGATATGCACATTCATTCTGTAGTTATGGCAGCTGCTTTCCTTTTATTTTTTTTCCACGCTCTAAGGGTCTAAGGTCCTTATTAAAGGCTAACTTAAACTTGAAGAACATCTGCTCAGCTATTTCAAGATCATCAAGCTCTTTGCAGCAGCTAGAAAAAGAAACGGATACTCATTTTTGGAGCTGTGTCATCTGTACCACCGAGAAGAGTTGACCTGTGCGACGAGGACGGTTTAAAAAAGGTGGAAAGGAAAAAGAAGTACACCAGCCGTAAACTTGTGGCACCGCCCCGAATGGGCATTTACTGCTTCCAGTGATATAGACGACGTTGTTATACGTATCACGGTTTTATTACTACACAAAGTCTGCCGATATTGGTGGAGTAGATACGGGTGAAAGTCAATGCTATCCTGAGGGTCGAGCAGTTGGGGTCCTGCTACAATGTGAATTTTAATTCATTTGTGGTGAGCGTACCAACTCAACATCTGTAGACCTTCATGAAGGATGAATTTTGGTCGAATTGCGTCATGTACCGACGTTTCCGAGGCCGGTTACCGGACACCCATGTTGCGTTACACGTCGCAAACAATACGTGTAAATAATAATTAGTCATTAGTGTTTTCTTATGTTATTATGTATAATTGTCTATAAGGAATGTATTTATGGGTCTTTGTAACTTGGATACAAATGAATAAATTAAAAAAAATTGCAAAAGACTCTCAACTTACAGTAGAATTATCTTGTTTAGGTTTGTCGAATTGGTCTCGACAAGTTGTTGGCTTACAGATGGTATCTTTATTGATTTTGGTGTGCGCTGTTTTGTGTCGGAGGTTTTCTTAATTTTAATTTATGTTTTCACATTTGAGCTTTATTAGTCTGTGCTCAGCTAATAGTGTCCATGTAATTTGGCCGAATCATTAAGAATTTAGTTTAACTACCGTGCAATCGTGTGCTTGAATAGTGTTCGCAGTAGGAATCAATTTATCGGCATTATTCGATATTCGGCATTTACAACGTTGAGTTGAGTTTAGGGTTAGAAAAAAATGAGCCCCGTTTTTACAAGACCTATTTGGTCAACACGTTTACAACAAGTGACGTAATAAGGTTTTTCTTTTATGATATCAAGTGAAGGAACGAGGAATAAGTCTTGCGACTGGTGGAAAACGACACGCCTGTCCATAACAGTTGCAGTGTCACTCGCAGCTTTGAATCGCAAAGATCTCATGGGCACTGCCACTGCGCCCGTCACTCTGAGACGTTGACAACAGTAATGCTCAGCATTACTGCAATCTGGTTTGGAAAGGTAAATGTGAGACATTACTGCTGCTACTGAAATAATGGAAGTACTTACTTATATAGCATATTATTATCATCATTATTATTCGAATTGTAAATTCGAAAGAACTATTTTTACTCTCAAAACACAAATGATTTTTTACGTGTAAAAATCCTGACATAAAGTCCGAATTATAAAGCCGAATCGTTTCTCTCAATCTCTAGATACTATGTAAGTATACTGCAGCGTATGCACTGCAGAATTAATGATATTACAACGCTTAAAGTTGGTTTAATTTGTTAACAGAGACGTGAAATCGTAGTTAGTTACTTTTGCAAGAGGATTATATATATTTACGAGTCCTGTATCCCACCTACGGTGGTGTCGGGTTCGGCCTGCGGCGCGTGATCAGGTTCACATTACGGGGTGTACTTATGCTCTTTGGTGGCACAGCGGTTAGTACTATGGGCGCTTGATGAGGAGGTTCCGGGTTCGATTTACGATTTGGGCCAATTTAGGAAACGGATATTTCTAAGTTGGTTCTGGTCTGGGTATTGCCCTCAGAGTTGTCGTTGTTCTGGTATTCATAGTACAGAAAATTCCCTAATTTGAGACCTCAAATTTGGTGTGATTGTCTGGCGTTCTTTTGCCCTGAAATACTTCTGTTCGGTGTAGCTTCCATGAAAGAGAATCTAATAGAGAGACGATCGAGCTTACAGCTAGGCTATAAGTATCTTATTTCCACTACATCACACAAATGTGAGATTTTGTATTCGTAATAGACCCTCAGTATACTACCTACGTACTGTAGCGTGCGGACGCTACGTGCTTCGCCCTGCGCTGGACCTCGGCCTCGGCACTTATGCCTTTATTTAAAAAATGAAAATGGCGGCCATATTTAAAAGTTGCAAAAATATATTCTGACCAGAAATTATTATCATACAATAGTTGAAATCTTTTCGTACTAATTTTCAGCTCGAGCAAAGCAAGTTTTTTCAACAGCCATTTTCATCAAGAAAAGAAGGCTTTTGTAGTGGCTTTATCGAAAAACGGCGGCTTTATCGAAAAACGGCGGAAACGAAATTTCTACTCCAAATTATGATTGAAGACATGCCGTTCCATTTTCAGTCGGTTTAGCAATTTTTTGTCTGCTACTCGCTGGTCATAGTAACGCTAACTAATGTTAATAGTAATCTGCTTGGCGGCAGAAGTAGGTAAAGTGGCAGTACTACCCTGGAGGAACTCTTTCAGAAGGAACTCTACTGCTACAGCCTGCCGCCAAAAACGGTTGTATGGCAACCATATTTAAAAATAGCAAACAACAGTATTTTGACTGCAAATTATGATCAAACACCTATAGGTACAACGTAAACAAGTACAAGGTAAACTGCCTCCGTGGCCAAACGGTTACCTCTGCGTGGCCGGACTGCCACGCAGAGGTCCCAGGTTCGATTCCCGGGCCGGGAGAAATAGTAGTATGGCCTACAATTATTTCTCTCGTGAGTTTGGGTGTAATTTGTGGTTGTCTATGTGTGTGTCCATGGCACTCGCGACACAGGGTTTCCCTAGTGCGGGGCTATGTTGAGTGTGTGCGTTAATATAGGGAACCTCACACCCGTACACACAGAACAGAGCTACATGAACTCGCAAACTTCAAAATCCAAACGAATATTATAAATGCGGAAGAAACACTATCTGTTATATTTACACGCATAAACATTTCTATCAAATTTGACGAATTTTGGTATGTGAGTGAAATAGGGGGTGAAAGTTTGTATGGAGAACCAATAATTTCTCAAGTAAGTAGTAGCTACTCGAATTGTTTGACGAAGTTGCGGGAAACAGCAAGTAATAAAATAAACAAAAAATTCCCGCAACATCTTCAATAAGGTGAACAATTTAACATTAGAAACATAACAAAAGACGTTTTTAGTGTAACTTTGAGCATAAAATCAGTACGTGCCCAGAAAAGGCATGAGCTAAAGTTAGAAACAAAGCGATTTGCCGTAATACACTCAACTTTAAACCGAGTAGTTAAATATCATATTAGTTATTTTCTAGTTCTAACGTGGGTCCACATTTGTGACATTTCAACGCATCGAGACGTCTCACGGTACATATTTGCTAAGCTAAATGTGGACTTTATTTTCGATGTAAGCATCAACATAGACGTATAAGCGTCGAGTGTGTAACCAGAAACAGAGACAAAACTTCATTTAATTTGTTTGAAAACTATTCTGCCATGTCATTACGGTGACAGCAGCGCTCCGATTGGCCAGCCCAAATCCGAAACAACTGACTGGTATCGTCAATTGTTTCACTTCAAAGTGACCAGTTTAAAAAATTACGTATTTAATATTTAATTACCGATGAAATGTAATTCCGGTTGTTTTGTAATTAGATGTTTTGCTGTTTTTCCCACACCACCGAATAGAACAGCCCCCCATTGTTAGAGATATTATCTTTATTACAATAAATACAGAATATTTTTGGAATATACGGAGACGTTCACACAGGTCAGTTGTTGGCGCTGTAGGTATTGTTTCAGCTTTTCTAATTTGTCATTTCAGTGCAAACGAGAGTTGATATTTAAAAGTGATATAAGACCCATTTGCCTGATCTTTGCCAGGGATGAATGGCCCTTAGTTCGTATCTATTTCTGGTTCTATATTTGATGGTGTATGTGTACAGACCTACCGCTTAACAGAGTCGGTTCCTGAGGTAGCTGCGCAGTACGAGAGGAGAGACAGTTTACGTAACAGATAAGTCGCGCTGCGTACGGGATAATATCAACAAGATTTTTGACGATATTCATTATCAAGTTTTCAATTATGAATGAATTACTACAGTGGCCGGGAAGTAAGGAATTGTTGGACGAGTATGAGTTACAAGGCCGAGCCCTAGCGAGGCATTGTATTAATACGAGTCAAGCAATGCCCGTTCCCGCCGAGGCTTGTATAGTGCTTTTCTTAAACAATGTGACGAAATGCTAAAAGACCAAAGAGAGGAAGATGTATAATAAAAAAAGTAAAAAAATAACATTAAAAGTAATATTTGACATGTTTGACAATTTTCCTAAAGAATATGTTGGTATTTTTCCAGGCACTAATATGTGCCTGGAAAAATTAGTCTGCAGAACTTCTGATGACGTGATTCACGTGATTTTCCAGTGCATGAAAGTTTCATAAGTTTTCGTGTATCTTGCTCATAGCCAGCAACAAGTTTTTCATGGCTATTACTTCTTGTTTTAAATTAGGCGGAGCACAATCAATTACTATATTTCCGTTATCGCTCTTCTCCCTAAAACATTGACTTATTGTAAGTCAATGCCCTAAAACTATTTTTTCGACGAAAATACAAAAAAGACGAAAACGCAGAAAATAATACCAAAGAAAGAAAAGAAAATAATACTTTAGTTTATTTTACTGCCTTTCAAACTTCATATTACAACTGTTAAAGCGACATCTTTTATCAGCTGCTGGTAACTGTAAAGGTACCTGAGTGAAGAAAAACTTTCATAGATTTCTCACAGATGGCGCTATGGCAAAAAGTAGTTGAAATCCAAAAACCAAAGATTTGCAACGAGCACATAGAAGAGTTCGTAAGGTTTGCTGGTTCCTTTCGTAGCTCAGTTGGGAGTGCGTCTTCCTGGTATGTTGAAGACGCTGGTTCAAATCCAGCAGTGCAAACGGTTTATTCCCAGTAACTCCATGTATTCAGTTCTGCATGGAACAAGTGTAACCTTACGGCGCACGACTTGTTCGTCCCGTCACTTAATATTATAAAAAAAAGAACCAAAGTTTCAAGTTTGCATGGCACTAGTGGGAATAAAAATGTTCTTATTTTTATTCTCATTACTTCCATACGTGGAGATATACCTAAAGCTGCACATCATGTTTGCTTTTATCATTTCTCAAATGCGATTTGTAAAGAGGCAAAAAAATTAAATTTGGTTAAAACTAATGATTTACGAAAAATAGTATAGTAGAGTAATTTTACAAAAATAATTGGTTGTAATTTTGTTATAAAATTATGCAAATGTGTGGAACTGAAAGAAAAAGAAAAATAACAATAAGAAAGTATACTATGCTATGGTAGTGAACAGGCGTTTCGCCTAAAAATCAAAGTTTCTACTAAACAATATGATTTCAGCTATAAATCAAGAGCTGCTGCTGCTCAGTAGGTGTATACATTGCAACATTATTGTATTTTGTATGCACGTTAAATAACTAACAAATAGCTAAAAGTTTCTGTTCGAAGAGATTTATTGTTCTTTCAAAGTATGTTTGGAGATACACGGGCAAAAAGATTGAGTAACAATATAATTTACAGAAACGAGAGATGCAAAATTAGTATTCATTCATCATCATTATCAGCCGGAAGACGTCCATTGCTGAACATAGGTTTCCCCCAAAGATTTCCAGATCAGTCGATTGGACGCGACGTGCGTCCATCGTCCTTCTAGTAGGAGGTCATCCCACTGAACGCCTTCCGGTTCGTAGTCTCCATTCGGGACAGTTCTACGAGTTTTGTGCTCTGCCTACTGCCACTTCAGGTTGCTAATCCTTTGAGCTATGTTGGTGACTTCGTTCTTCTATTGATTTCCTCATTTCTGATTCGATCACGTAGAGAAATGCCGAACATTGTCGCTCCATAGCTCGTATTATTATTGTTGAATTGCAATTGTGAATTGTGTTATAAGAGTATTATATAACCTTTCCAAAACCAATCTTGTTTCAATGTAAGCTTAAAGTAAGCTTAATATAATATTACTTATATTCATAACATGACAAACCTGTCAACCAAGTTAATGTGTTATTGCTAAAGTGATTGGAAGAACGAATGATTTCTCAATATAGTCTATTCCTTACTAAAAATAGGAAAGAAATAACGCTATGTGAACTATATAATGCCGTTTTTTTCTTTTTTGATGTTCCGAAATATCTTATCGTAGTCACACCCTCGCACACCCCGGACACTCCATACAACAGTCGAAAGTTAGTTACCTACTACTACATATAGCGAGGCGCTATCTGCACACGAGCAAATGTGTGCGTGAAGTGGCAGGGTTACTCATCACTATCTCGTACTTATTACGTTACGTGGTCAGAGCGGCAACATCATAGCGAAAATTCTAACGCGAAACTGTTATCTATAATTCTATTAATAGAATCCTAATAATTACACATGTTAATTAGGTATTTATATCGATATAATATAATATTTTTCATTAATTCACTAACTAGAATAATATTGAAGATTTATTTAAAATAAAATATATGTTAAAAGCACTTAAAATGTTATATTTTGGACAGGTACTTTTAAATAAGGGAACCAAGGTATTTGAAATTGCGTGTCTAAGTTTATTCTTACCTAGTTAAACCTAGTTAATAATGAGGTATATTCACTATGTAGTATTTATCGGCAATACAAATTGAATATTCGAGAAGCCTTGTCTACTAGCTCACGAAGTTGTGGCGTCTCATTATACTGGTATAATAACTCTGTATTATGTATTATTCTGCACTAAATAAATGAAGACAACAATAACTGTATGAGTCTCAGACAAGTTTTTTTTTTACTTGTTTTTTTTCATCTTTCGGAACACGAAAGAAACTCCTCTCTGTATCCCGTTTAGTTGATAATAAACATCCGTACACAGCACAATTGACAACCATTATAAATAGTAACATAAAATGATGTTATATATTAATGTACAAGTTTCGTAATGAATAAATGAAAACTATATTCAAATAGGCAAAACCGTCTTAGCCTTGCCGACAACCTTATTGCCATTCAGTCAATATGGCCGTCAATGTGCGGGGTGTGGTGCGGTGGCGGTAGTGTAACGAGGGGTAGCTCGGATTGCGTAGCGAGAGGTACTTCTAAGAATATAAACCGGGATCATCTTAAGAACTTTGGTTTATTTCACCATTTTACATATTTTCACTTTCAGGTTACAATTCCATAATGTCAAGATGCTCCATTCTTTTCTCTTACTTCATTTTCAAAGCATTTTATTTACAAATCTATTCACTCAGCCAGTGATTCTACTCATAGTACTACATCTGTAGTCTAGGCTCTACTCTATGAGTAGACGCAATCCGAGCTACCCCTCGTTACAGTAGGTATCTATAGCTAGAGAGGGGCGGAGAGCGTCCGTTCTCGTTACTTTTTTGTTCTTTGTCGTAGTATAATGTTTACTTAACGTTATTTACCTTCAGAGAATTTTAACTGTTAAAAAAAGAAAAATATGTTATAGTAAAATCAATTTCATTTATGTTAATTATTTTTCCGCATTTTCATGAAGAAAAATAAATAAAACAAGCTGAGTCTTGATAGTCACGTTGTGAATTCGGAATTATAGCTTAGTGTTAACTGTTAGTGTCGCCAAGGAGTATATAGATGTTGCTGTCATAATTTTAAGAAATAAACATCGCGTATTTAAATAAAAAAATAAACAAAATATTGAAGTGATTTATGTAAATAAATAAGTTCAACTTAAGTTTTAATCATTACAAATCAATATAAATTCAAAAATAACATTGTTTAACGTTGCTAAATTTGACATAAGAGCAATATTACTTTAATGTTAAAGTCGCGTCATAGTACGAACTGAGTGAATGAATAGTCACAAGGCTGCCAACATGCTGCTAATAAAACATTGTAATAAGCTTACTTTAAGCGCGTCATTGTACGAAAAATCAATATAAGGTTAAAATAATATTGTTTTAAGATGCTATAGTGAACTATATTTGTAAGACAACATAATAGTAAATTTTATGCATTCGTTACAAAATAAGGAATTTTAATTGACGGATTAAATTACAGTACGGATTAGATTAAAGTACAGGAGTCGAAAAAAAGTTTTATTATTCTGCGCTTCGATTATGGAAACCAATTTCCCGTTGACTTGACCGTTGATGACTCGTTACCGTTCAAAAAGCCAACAAACGGTAATTTAAAAAAATACGAAAATTCTGTACCTATGTAAAATACCATATTTATGCTGTCGTGTGGTTCCGGAATCATGGACCTGGTGATGCTCGACAAAGTTTAGACCATCTCTTTAACCCTGTCCTGATGTCTCACTTTTCGGCACAACTCTCATGTTCATCTTAACTCATAGTTAATTAAAATCATGAAACCCTCGAAAATAAGAAGCGAAGTTCTATAAAATTTTCAGTTAAATTTGTTTAAACGTAATAATTACTTCGTACGATGTTTTTAATATTAAACCTCATCATGGTTTTAACTACATTAACGAGTAAATAACATATTTAAGTCGAATTTTTGCTCGATTTGTATCGAATCAAATTTTGTGAAAAAAATTTTTTTTATTTAACAATTATTACGATTTTTTTAACGATATTAGTGAAAAGAATATTTATGTTACAAGGTATAAGTCTGCATTCATAAGAAATTTTACGATTTTTTATACGATACCAATGATTTATTTATATCAACAGAACTAAATATGACGCGTATACTATACGATACATATTTTGAAAAATGGCTTTAATATCGCTTGTAAAAAAATTAATTCTGATATAAAACCAGTGGCTCTGCCGCTCGACCCAAAATGAAGCAAATTGAACCGTATTAGTATGGGAAAATTTTGAATTCGAGCTGAAGTAGTATAAGACTTAGATACGTGAGTTGTCCGTTAGTTTAGGTAATATGTCTGAGTTTCACTGTGGTTTTCTCATCTTGGTGTACGAGAAAATTGACTAGAACCGAAATTACTAATTTTGAAACTTGCAAATACGTCAGTTACGCCGTCGGAAAGACTATAAACTCAATGTAAAGATAAATAACAGATACCGACGACTTGTAACTTAGTTGGTAAAGCAATGGGGACGGAATTCCGTGGTCGCAAGTTCGAGTACTGTCGGGTCGGAGGAATTTTTCTTTGGTCTATATTTGTATTTCAAAATATAGCAAAACAAAACTAGTGGATTTGTTATAATTATTAATACAAAGATCGAACACTCAGAAAAAATTCCTTCGATCCGGTCGGATTCGAACCGACGTGTTCTTGAATACCGTGCCAGACGCTATACCAACTAAGCCACGGAACGAACCAACGGACCTCACGAATTTTTCTATGTGCTTGCGTCGTGTCTTTGTACTTGGTCTTTCAACGACTTTTTAGTCGTAGCGCCATCTATGAGAAATCTATGACAGATTTATCACCTATTTTATTAATAATTATAACAAACTAGTGGAGTAATTTCACAAAAAATAATTGAATATCAATTCAATAAAAATTTAATTAAAACTAGTGGAGTTATCTTAAAAAATAAAAAACAAATCAATAATTTTAAGTTTTTTTTATACAAATAATAATTGATTTAATAACAGTTTATTTTTAACCTCACTAGCTCGGAAAGACTTTCACTTCACATGCTCTTAAAGTGCGTATTTATGCTGGGTGTAGGCTGCATGAAATACGATTTTATGCTCTAGTGTATAAAATGGGATTTCATGCTCTAGTGCAAAAAATACAAAAAAAAAACCATCACATTAAATATATCTGATTGTTCTGATTTTACATTAAATTTTAATTAAATAATCGTTTATTTGTAATATTGCTGTATAATTTCCTTGCAATCGAAGTGAAAAGTAGAGTGTATAACTCGTTCATAAAACCCATTTTACCCTTGACTTAAATATTCACCTTAACCATACGCGCGTTTTATGCACTTGTTGTACAATCTACTATTTCTCATTAGAAATCTGCGCATAAAAGCGTTTTTTGCACGCTAGCGTAGAAAAGGTTTTCGAAGTTCGAACTTGCCGATGGGCCGTGGTGCACCTAACTTTTTCTTTGGATGAAAAAAAAAAGATAATGGCACGTTCAACTACGCGATTACTTATTTATGTAATATAAATCCGTTGGTATATTTTATTCTCATTATTGTTGACATTAAATTGACAATAATAACTAATTGTGTACGGTTTTCATACACGTGTAAGTTCTTCGTCGCGCGGTTTGCAACGTCAAATACGTCATTCACGAAGGCGCCCCCTATTGGCGGGCGTAAGCACCGCACGCCGTTTTTCGAGCACTTTCACGAACAAAGCAAAAATGACCGGTGTTCTCTAAAATACATAAATTACCTAAAATCTCATGAGACCGTGAAACCTGGTGCTAAACAGACATATCGTGAACTTGTCCATAACTCAAAGCCGTGCCCCGCGGATCAAATTATCCTCATCGTGGTGTCGCCCAAATCGCAGCACGCGGTGCCGACTAGCTAGCCGCCGTGATCCAGCAGTTCCTGTATTTTCATCAACCAGATCAAGGTAAGTGGTGCTCTGTTCAGTGTTTGGCATTGACGGTGCAAACCTGCAGGTACGGTTCTCATCTTCCAATAGGAATCGCGAGGCGGCTCATTGTGGAGCTACGTCTATCCTGCAGATGTATGGATCCCTACCATTTTGTTACCTTCATTCCCATACAAATTGTGTGTATTAAATTATTTTAATTCATCGAAAAACTAAAATAATTTCAATAATTACTTAATCACACAAAATTATAAGTACAAGCAAGAATAAAAATTGATGAGGTGCAAATTCAGAACGCATTCGAAGATAAACTTTTTCTTTTAGGTTCAACTGTTTTTCTTTCATCTACCATTTTCCTTGCTATAGTGAGGTGAAAAGTTGTTTTGCGTCTCGTGACTTGAAACCCGTTCGCTCGTGGTTCAATCTTAGCTTTCTTCGCTTGCTAAGGTTTCAATACAAGCTCTCGCGTCAAAAACAACTTTGCAGCCTTGCATAACAAATAACTATTAGATATACATTCATCCATAATATTTATTAGTAAAGAAAAATACTTAAGCTAGTTAAATTTGTATTGAATTGGTATTCAATTGTTCTTTATGAAATTACTCCACTAGTTTGTAATAATTATATAACAAAGATCGAACACTTAGGGTCATATTCTAGAACTCTACTCAATGCTCAAGTCAGGATTGCACTGGACACACAAGCACTGAAAATACAACCCTAATGGCAGTGACTTGAGTATGATTTCGAGTGCTTTAAACCATACTCAAATCCTGACTTGAGCATTGAGTAGAGTTCTAGAATACGACTCTTAGATAAATGTTCTTCGATCCGGCCGGATTTGAACCGACGTCTTCTAGCAAACCATTTCAGACGCTATGCCGACTAAGCCACGGACCGAATCAGTGGACCTCAAGAATTTTTGTGTATGCTCGGTTGTCGGATCTTCGTATTTGGTTTTCCAACGACTTTTTAGCCGTAGCGCCATTTATGAGAAATCTATGAAACTTTTTCGTCGCCCAGTTAAATACCTTTACAGCTACTATAATTAAACTTGTATTGAATTGTTATTCAATGATTTTTTTGTGAAATGACTCTACTAGTTTCTTATAATTGTTAATACAAAGATCGAATATTTAGAAAAAAACCTTCGATCCGGTCAGATTCGAACCTTAATACTTACCTGATACTAGCTTAGTACTTAAGCTAGTGTTAGGTAAAAAATTATGAAATAAAATTATTCAGAGGTATTTATGATGAGAGCACAACATACTCAGTCAATGACAGGGCTACCCATTGGCAGCAGTGTCTAAATACATCCATCGCCCCAGCATTGGGGACTTCCATCTGAACGAATGACTCTCTAGGTCATAATCTAACCTGATAGATGATTTAACCTTTCTCTAAAAAATCGTGATTCTTCAAGACAGTATGTCCCATGAACAAACTGGTCTTCATTTCCAGTAGTAACACGGGCTACCCGAAAGTTTGATTAATAAATGGCTCCCAATCTTTACTAAACATTGTAAGTGGATTATTTACCTTCCTTGCTTCTACTTTGTTGTGACTCTACAAAAGTTTTGTGTTTATTCGACAGAGTCCATTGGATTCATAATTATTACCGCTCCCTATAGCCACTTTTGATACTCCCATGGACCTATAACTCAAGAGGATTGCTAATAGCGATGCAAGACAGCGTAGTCGGGTACTTAGTACCTTTTGTTACACCAGACGTCGCTACGAGTACTAAATAGCCATTTTTGTAACTCGTCAAGTATCGTATTAATTTATGCGTGGAGCGCACTACAAGTTTCCAGAATGAATAAGAAAAAAATACTATAAATGGTCAGAAATTAATTTATTGTTTCTCAAAATATTCTCCGTTAGCGTTAATGCACTTTTTCATACGAATGAACCAATTTTGAAAACATTTATGTCACTCCTCCGTGACAATCTCTTCAGGTGTAGAAAATCGTTTACCGCGTAACTCGTTCTTAATTTTTGGAAATGTCGTGTCGTGAAGCGTCAGAACGGTATCGGTTTCATATATTAATATGGTTAGATTTATATTAGTAGAGTTTAGTTTTTACCAATTTATGAAAGGATTCAGGAGCACGGAGATTTTAAGATCTTAATTAAATTATAATATGTAAATCGTCATTTTGAAGACAAATATAAAGAATATTTTTTTGGTGGTTCAAAAGTATCATATGTGAGAAATGTACTTGAGGGAGATTTTAATGGGAAATAAAAAATATAAATCTTGACTTTTCTTTTTTTACGTACCTTAGGCCGCGGACTTATCAGCCGCTCCTCGTATGTATGTTAGATCTTAAGGTTTTAGATTATATGGATTCAATCCACAAGCGTGCCAAGAGGCTTATAGGTGACTCTGAATTAGTGGAGAAGCTGCAGAGCACCCTGGAACACCGCCGTAAAGTTGTCTGCTGATCTCGTATTGTACACGATCACGGACAGCGTGCGATGGTTTGACACGATTTAATTCCGCCTTCCACTTTCCATCACCGGGGGACTGACGTAAGCTTGGGACCCCTATGATGTGGTTATTCCAAAGATGCGTACAAAGTGTTACGCTTCCACATGTATGTGGCTAACGGCTATGGAGTGGAAATTCTCTGCTTGCAGACTTATTCCCTGAACGTTTTAACTTGGGCCTTTTCAAGGCGAGAGTGAATAGGCATTATTCAGGTGTGCATGCTCCAACGTGGACCTCATCGTCACTTTCCACCAGGTGAGATGGAGGTCAAATATGCATTTATATAATTTATAAAAAAAAATATGGTCATGCCTTATTTAAACTAATAAATAAAAAAATTTAAAAAGTGATACTGCATTACTTTTCGAAGCAGTATTCTGTATGTCTAGTGCGTATAAAGAGCGAGTCGTCCAAATCATAGTACGAAGAATTCAGGGAAGTTTAGTTTGGGACCTGGTAATTGTTTGGCACATTGTTGTATTATTATTCTAATTCAGACGAGAAAAGAATATTTTTCTTGTCACAAAAGAAGGAAAGTTCCACGTGCGTAACTTCAGCGTTTCGCTGGCGTTGTCATTAGCCTGGTAGCTATTGTTGAGTCAATCGTGGTCCCTATTGAGAGGGCATTCTTCACAATGCCCGACCATTAATCATGTTTAGTTTGTTTCTTTTTTTGGAAGGGCATTTATAAAATTTAATTTACTTCGGCGCCATTGTTGTACGTATGCCGTTCTTGGAATGCTTTGTGAGTGCGTTTCTCTAAAGGACGAATCAGTTAAGTGAAGCATTAGGACGCCTCCAAATTGAGATGGAAGCGTTGCAGTGGCATTTTCGTTCGCAATTTTCACACAATATTTAGAAAAAAGTTGCATCGCCACTCTCATGACACACGCGCGTCACTTTTGCATATTGCTTATAATTTAATGACGACTATCTGAACAGTCTTAATTTTTTAGAAAAATGAATATTCTTCATTCTTCCCGTATTCTCCCATTATCTTTCGTATAATTTTATTTCTTTTCTATCCTCCATGATAATTTTCCACGTTGACCCCGGTCAAAAGTTTGTTACTGAACGAAGGAAATAAATAAAAGACCGTTGGTTCCACCATCTAAGTGGAACCACGAGTATTTGAAAATCCTACTGGACCCACTTGTGGAACCAAACAGTGGGTCCAACAGTCCTAAAGGACGAAAACGATGCCTAACTTTCTTTTACTAAACGATTTTATATTTTATTTCCGGCTAAATAAAACTTCCTAAAATGTTTCCAAAAGAAAGAAAATAACATGAGCCCTAAAATTATATTTTTGTAATGTCATAAAAAAAAAAAAAAAATATATATATATATAACCGTCAATGTGAATAATAACCGCCGAAGTATTTTAATAACCGGCAATCTATCTCACCACCGCTCTACATGTTTTTCAACCCTGACGTTGGCGAAATCGTCGTGCAAATCGACGGAGCCATTGATACAAAAGTTGAAGTTGAAGTTGAATGATGACTATATTATTATTAATGAATTATTAATTTTTTTTAATTTATTGTGTATTTTTAATTTTATAATTTTAATTTATGTTTGACGATCTCAATATCATTTCTTAATACTTTGACATGTAGTGTAATTTATAATGTAACATATTTGAGAAATGAATAATCTAGTCTAATAAAAAATGAAAGCAAATTAATTTGCTACTTCGTGAACCAAGTGAATGCAGTTAATAATGCATGAAAAAATATTCGACACAAGCGCAGCTATTTTGAACGATTTAGTCTACATTAGGTTCGCGAAGTAGCAAATTAATTTACTTCCATTTTTAGCTCAAACACAGACATTTCTCTTTCATTTCAATTCACTTGTATCTTTTTATTCAAGCGTGCAACACACAGGGAACGGGTACGGGTCGGGTCGGGACCGCGGCGGGTCCAATTCCTTGTATTATTCTAGCATTTAATGGTTAATATTGGATTAATTCTGCGTTCGTTACAGTCAGTTTGAAAATGTGCTGGACAGGAATGGCACAGAGTTACGTGCACGTCCAGTTTAACACTTAGGGTGTCTTCTACAAATACACGTGAAAGGGTTGTAACCCTAACTAGCCGTGAACAGGTTCACGGCAATGAAATGGGAAACTTCCGGTCCACAAAATTTATTCAAGAAGTAAAGTTTAAAGAAAAGGCTGTAACAATAAAAAGGTAAATGTAAAAAAACAGGTACAACAGTATAAAACACTCTCTACACTTTATTATTAAGGCACTTACCCGTTACCATTAAATGGGCCGAGTAACTGAATTACAGAAATAGATACACGAAGGCTTATAAATTATTACACATGATTAGCTTATTAACAGCTCCGACCATTGTGGCGGTCGAGCTGGGAGTGACCGTGGTACGAAAACAAAATGAGAAAGTGAAGGAAGATGGAACAATTCAAATTTAAATACATGTAAAATAAAAAATGATAGGATACAAGAGGAGAGAGGCGATACAAAAAGGTGAGATGCCGGTGAAAGGAGGTCACACCGTCACATACGGAACTAGACCCGCCTCGGTCCCGACCCACCCGCATTCGCCCTTTATGTGTTTCAAGCTTTAGTGAACTAAAAATTAATAAAACGCCACAGTCGTGCCGCTGCAGCACTTCTACAAGCGTCTATTTTGAAGGCGCTCTTATACGTATCACTGCGCACGTACGCACGTGTCTTCTCTAAGGACTGGGTCTAAGTTACGGGTTAGGGACTTCACAAACCGTGAAATACACTGTCAAATTCTTGCTACGACGGCAAAGCGTAGAAGTTCTACGAATTTCTACGAATTGCTTGATATGTCGCACACCGAGAATGATAACGTTACTATGCAAAAAACTATTTATTTTTTATTTTTAATTACATCTTAGATTTGAGAGTACGAACTTTATAATGCAAAAACCCCCGTGTACGTTGTTTTCGTAGAATTTGCTACGTGACGTAATAACGTCATGCTGTATAAGGGAAACGGCGCATAGGACACAGCGCGATACTGACATGTTTTTCCGTAGTGTTGTATCGCGGAGTTGTGAAACAATTTACGAGTACTAGTAACTCCGTGAAGTATATTGGCATTTTTTGGATAGTGTCATTTTTGCATTAAGTCTAATATAGTAAAGAATTGCTGAGCTGAGGTCGACATTGGTAAGTGGATATAGAGTACTTTATCTTTTTAACCGACTTCAAAAAAGGAGGAGGTTCTCAATTCGACTGTATGTTCTTTTTTGTATGTATGTTACGCGATAATTCCGGTATTTGTGAACCGATTTTCATGATTCTTTTTTTGTTGGAAAGGGGGTACTTCCATAAAGGTCCCATTTCATTTTGAAGCAAGTCATCCACCTATAAGGGTGGCTGTTCACGCATGAAGATTCATTTTTATTAATAGCGCCTAACTTTAATTTAGGAGCAATTATTTTAATGGTTGATTTTGCTATTTCTCCAATTCAAGGCGTTTTTCTCTCAATATACTTTGAGTAGTGAGAACCGATTATCTCCAGTGTCAAGTCCTGTATAGTGGCGAACTAGGGGATATTTCAATAAAACTTAGCAAACAGACGTAATTCCACGTACTTTTGAGGTCGGTTTTTTAGTACTCTGTACTGAGATTATTATTTTCGCAGTTTAAAATAAAATTTTATGACAATTTATTTTTATGAATCCTTTGTGACGATATTGCATAATGAGAAGATATTAATTTACGTGAAAAGATAGGAATAGTGATATAAAAAGAAATTATCAAAAATACCTTTATTGTGGTAAGTGAAAATTTGTATAACACTTCTAAAATTATGTAGGTTCACTTCTAATTTAGCTGAATAACGCATTAAAAGAAAAAAGAGAGCTGCTCATTAATAAGTCGTATCCGTTGCGGCACGAATGAGATTCTGCGCGTTGTGGCTGGTAGAGTGGATTGCCCAATCATGCTACATTGTATGAAACTGCGTTTAAAACCATGTCGATGATTTATTTGATATTTAATTTAATTTGTTTAATTATTCTATGTTTTTAAGTTGCATTTTGTTTATTTTAATGTGTGTAAACCTATTGAAGTATCTAAGCTAATATTATAACTGTAAAATATGGACTGTAGTTGTCTGAGAATAAATGATTTTTGATTTTTTTTTTATTAAAAATGTTCGCTGTGTAAGAAATTGCAATTATCACAATTTTCAGAACTTTAATTGTTCATTACGCAAAACCAAAAATTTTGCATTGTGTCACTGTCATTTTTAGTGTGCGATGTGGAATTAAAAAGTTATCATTCAGCATACGACTCGGCAATAGCCTCGTTTACACAGTCACTCTATTGCGCGTGATCAGGAGAGTACAGGATTGCGGGAAAGCCTGCACGCGCAATCGCGCGCGATTACCTGTTTGAACTTTTGTAATTAGAGATAAGTTTACGGAAATTAACATTCTTACACAAGCCTCACAGTACATTTATGAAAATGTGATTTATGTTAAAAGGAATAGTAATTTATTTATGAAAAATAGTGACAGACATAACATTAATACGAGGAATAGAAATAAACTAGCTTTTCTTGATAGTCGTCTTCACAAAGTCAAAAAATCATTTAAGGGGCAATGTATACGCTTCTATAACAAGATTCCGGTTGATATACAAAATTTGCCTTTCACGAGGTTTAAAACTATAGTGAAAGAAAACCTTTATACTAAAGGTTATTATACAAATTCTGCGTACTTGGATGACAAAAATTCGTGGTAGTAACTCATGGAGGTAGTCTCGATCTCTGATGTTTCAATAAAAAATAAAAAATACTGTAAATGTTATTTACAAAGAGCAACCTCTAGAGTTTCTTGCTCATTCTTCTCAGGGGAATCTGCCTTACGAATGAGCGGTAGAGTTCAACCATTGTGACGATTTCAAGTGTAATTATGCTTACCTATGAAATAAAGATTATTTTGAATTTGAATTTGAATAAGCTAAAGTTCTTATGCGCGCGAATGCTTGTGTTCGTTTTTGTGACAACGGAAAGAGCGACGCGTGTTGGAGTGCGCGTCTGATGAGCACAATCGCGCGGTCTTTCCCTTTTCCTTCCAACGTCTTTCTTTACACGCGCGCTCAATCAATTGCTGTATCACGCGCGATAGAGTGTCTGTGTCCCGCTATTGCTATGACAACGACGACTTCACCGGTGTAGTCTTGTAAATCTGGCATTGGGTTTACATTTATGACTTCTAAAACCATAATCGTTTTGAAGGTACTCGATCACCTCTGAGGTAACGCTCGGACTAAATTGAGATTTATAACATTCTAAAAGACCTTCAATTTTTTTAACCTACAACAGCATTTAACGGAAACTAAAACTACTGCATAGTTAAATAACAATAATTCAAATAAAACCAGAAAATACCATCCACAAAAAATAACTACAAATATTTATTATAAATTTTACATGAAACATAGATCATACAACCTTGGTACCAAATAACAAACACAATAAAATACCATATACCAAATAAGCAATATTTAATAAAAACAGTACATAATTAAAAACGAAGCTACGCTTAATGAATATTTTATTTGGTACTGGTGTGCGTTGGACAGTCAAAGTTAAAATTAAAAACAATTAATCCTTAATCTTTAATCATAACTTACTAATCACTATAAAATAAATAAGTTTAAATAAGTACGGCCACTTATTCTAAAGAAGTACGGAATTACAGTTAAAGAATTTAATAAAATGCGTTAAAAAGGGAATCTATACAAGTATACACTGTTACCACATGTAAAAATACAATTGAAAAACCGCATTGAAAAAGTCGGAAATATAAATCCCAAATATTAAATGGAGAATAGATACACGAAGAAGAAGAAAGAAACATAAAGATGTACTTTGTGGGAATCCATGTTAATAAAAACGGAAGTAAACTAATTTGCTATTGTGCCAACCCTGGGAAGGTTCGAATAAAATAACTGGCTTTTGTTGAATATTTTTTTCATGCAATTAATTACAGTAGAGCTCCATGTGAAAGAGTTCGTCCAGGAAAGTACTGCCACCTTACCTATTTCTGCCGCCAAGCAGTAATGTGAGCATTACTGCGTTCAGGTTTAGAAGGGTAAGGGTGTTGGTGAAATTACAGGCACATGGGACTTGTCAACTTGTCTCAGTAGAGAACAAATAAGGTCTCGGAGTGACGGGCGCAGTTTAAGTGCCCCTAAGATCTTTGCGATTTGAAGCTCTGAGTGGGTGGGATACAGGCGTGTCGCTTACCACCAGGCGCATGACTTGTTCCTGTCACTTCGTATTATAAAAATGCGTTTATGTTGTTTTTTAATTTAATTTGAAGTGAAGGTGAGGAAATTATATATTAGTTCAATAATCAACACAAGCGCAGCCATTTTGCATTTTCACCGGGTTCTCGGATTAGCAAAGTAATTTATATCCATTTTTATTTTAAGTACCTATGACCCTATTACGCTTTTAACTCTCTCTGCGTTTCAACCATGCTAGTTACTAAATTTTGAGCACCTTTACCTTCTTGATCATCTTTCTCGACAAGTGCTCTGTTTATAATATTAGCACAATCCTTATTATCTATGATACTAACGTGGTTACCTTCCAAGAAGTGTACAGTTAGATTATCAGTAAATTTGTCCAAACCATAATTCTCTTCGATGACAACGTAGCCAGGGGTTTCTTTAGGACGCAAAAGAACGATAGAAGACTCAAGTTTCTTAATATTCTTGAAGTCATAGTCGAGAAGAACTCTAAGTCTATTGTAACTGGCATTAGCAATGTTTTTGATGAACTTGGGGCTGTATTTAGATTGTACAGGACATGCTTTGATTGCAGCGTCAATTCTATCGTCGAATGAATCAATGTCGGCAAGAATGTTCATTAAATCTTTGGTGGCGTCATTATTTGGAGCAATAATTTCCATCGTTTGACAAAGGAGACCGTTTTGAAGTTGCTTTTCATCCTTATGGCTTACTGTCATTGTTAACAGGGCGTAGAGGAATTCCGGAGCGCCGTCAATACAAAAAACTACGCCCTTGTGCCCTGAAAATTATATGTAATTTGTTAAACAGTTCATAGTAACAATTAATTATAAATATTACATAGCGGTGCAATAGCATTTTGAGTGAAAATAAATTAAACATTTTCTTTTTCGTAGATACATCATGTGTATTTGTTGTCTCAAAACAAAACACCATTCTGGGCTCTTTGCAGGCCTCATGGTCGTGGCTACCTGATACAGTGTTGGTCATCAACCATTATGTCTAATATTATAATACTATTTTAAAGATAATATTAATAATTTTTGCAACTATGGTTCAGAACAGGGTGGCTTACATTAACAATAGGGTGGTTTATATTAAGAATAGGGACCACGGGCCCTATAAAGACTTCGGAACGTTCGTTTGTTTTGATGTACCAAAAAAATCTCAATACTAGTACTGAATACGAGTAATCGTGAAAACCTAATAATTAGATTTTATAAAAGATATATTAAGATGTCACCTTCTTTTTCTAATCTTGAGGCAAGCTCCAGCGTAAGTACGACTCCAAAACTGTAGCCAAGTATCTTGAATGGTGCACCTGGTGCAATTCTCGTTCGTACAGACTGCAACAAAGGTTATGTACACAATAATGCAGGCAGAAATACACAATAACACTTCTCGCTGACTGTATCGAAGAAGAAAATTATGTACGTACCTCATAGAGTGCGTCGGTCATTGCTGCAAGGTCCTCACCGTTACGTTCCGTAGCGAATTGCAATCCGCAGACCTTGGTCTTAAGCCTGCGACATAAAGGCTCCAGACCTGAGGCACATCCTTCCAGACCAGGTAAAACGAATAAAGTGTTTTCCATATCATGAATTGCTTCTTCACCCTGAACAAAAGGATATAAATTTGAAGACCGAAAAGTGTTGATACTTAAAGGACATAAAGTACAATGCCAGTTTTAGTTTCAAGTACTGAGGTCTTTATTGTTTTTTTATTACTTTAACTGTCGAGAATTATGTCAATTGTAAAGCTAGTGATGCTCCGTCCATTTTGTTTAGTTTAACATTTTATTTTGCTTCTATTTTATAGCATTATTTTAACATTTCTGTTTTGAGTTCCACATCAGGCATTCGTTAAGCCATACTAATGTACCTCAGATCCATCGCTGACCATAGTTGGCATGTAGATTACAGGTTCAGAGGCAGTTTTCTCGTCGCCGAAGTTTCTAAGGAGAACCCTGAAGCCAGCAGTTCCATCAGCCGCCGGGCGTGCCGTCGCTGATGTGGATGCTGCGGCCTCACGTTGCGCTGTTAGCTCTACCAACCTTGGGAAGGAAGGTTACCATATGTTATAATATAAAATTAACGGGACTTACTCACGTAGTATTTTAGTCAGAAGCGGTCCGACTAGTTTCAACTACAATATAATAATCGATGGTCTTCATCAGGGGTTGAGTGCAATGTTCGAACGTTCGAACCCCTGATGAAGACCATCAATTATGGTCAGAAGCGGTCCAACTATTTTCAACTATTACTATTATATAATGTGCTATTATTACGTGCAAAAGCACAAATAACACGTAACCCTATCATATATATAATAAATAAAGATAAATAGATAGATTTAGGATGAGAATGTGGATGGCAGGGAAGGCAACTAGTACACTCTGAGGCATGTACAAGTTATCTCAAGAAACACTTACATGCAATCATCCACTGACTCACGCTGGAACACCATGCCATTCACTCACAAAAATACACCGTCATTTACCTCTAAACATTTAAACGCCTAGCGTTGGATTAGCAAATATGGAAAAACTTACTTTAGTTTATAAAATACTGTTCTATGTACATATTTGTACTCGTATTGGAAATGTAAACAAATAAAATAAAGTAAATAAAAAAATAACAAAATGGAAGCAAATTAATTTGCTACTTCGGGAACGCAACACTTTATATGTATAGAGCCTGTTTGGGTTCGCGGAGCAGTAAATTAATTTATTTCCTTTTTTATTAAAATGGATTTCCGCAAAGTAACTCTTCAATCAATACAAAATTGCTTCGTGTTTACCAGATAAACAGAAGTTCATACTGACAAATAGGTGATCGTAAGCGACACGCATGTCCATACAGTTGCAGTACCACTCAGAGCTTTAAATTACAAAGATGTGAGGGCACTGCTACGGCGCCCGACGTCCTGAGACATAAGTAGACAAGTCCCATGTGCCTGTAATTTCATTAGCCCCAATACTGCTTGGCTGCTGAACCTCTCACTCATCCTGCCACTTGGTATCATAAAAAAGCTCTGATACTAAACTTCCACTTACTCAGTTACAAAATCCACGTTATTGGGAATGGATTTTTATCCTGGTCTGTGAAATCTGTAAGCAACCAGGTCTATAAAGAACAACTCACCTAGCAAAGGTAAGGGTACGAATATCTTGCGCTGTCAGGAAGATTTCGAACTCTCTTTCAAGGGTCTGTTTTATTTCCACAGCCATCATACTGTCCATACCCAATTCAGCCAGAGATACCTGCTGTGATACTGTCTTCAGATCCTTGATACCTGTTGGAAAGAATAAAATTCGATAGTAACCCAAAAAATATTGTGCCTATATCCTGTTCTTAACTTTGAACTCAAAAAGTGGTCAGTTATAACTTTGTAGCCTTTGTCTGTGAGTGTGTCTATGGCATCGTAGCTCGCAAATGGACGATCTCATCCCAAATGGGTATTTTTTTGTTTGAAAGTTTCTTTAACAGGATTCTTAGATATGTTCGAGGAACATTTGTTCAGCTGTTTAAAGTCCATCAAGACTTTTAACAATGGACTTGATCTGATGCTGCAAGGAGAAGTCCTACAGACTATTTATCTCCTCAACTACTTATAACAGCACATATTGTTTGGGCTCATTGAGATCTCGACGAGTGACTTTATTAACATTTTTAGAACTTGCTCTTTTTTATCGAGGTTTTTTTAATTTAAATTTAATTTTTATTATGTACCCGTTCTAATTTATTTACAACGACTTTCTAGATTGGGACAGGTTCTGAAAATTCGAGAATTAAATAATAATAGAAGTAATATTTCGTATTTTTTGACATTTCAAGAGTTTATAAGGGAATCCGAAATTTTGGACACGGAATTCTATATTGAAAATTTAACCAACGGTGACTATGGTAATAAATACCATTTTATGAAGAATTGTTTACCCATAATCTGAGCAACTGCGTCTACAATGTTTCCACAACCAGTTCCTCCAGCTTTCTTTTCCGCTACGACGATAGAAGACACGACAGGAGCATCTTGTTTCATAAATTTGTCAAGAGATAGGAGACACGAGGAGATCCTTTGCTGGAGAGTACCACCTATCTCCAGTTGAACGTCGTCATCTTGCATATCGGCTACTAGACCAACCTGAAACAATAGTCCCGTGATTCAAGTTCCCGTAGTTGCTGCAGGCTACCATAAATCTGACAACAAATTGGCAAAATTCGTTTAAAAAAAATCGCGAAAATATCGTAGAGCACAAAAACTTTTATACACTTCTGAAGTTGTGAACTCCCATAGGCTTTAACTAGTGTGTTATGGTGTATATGGCGCGTGACACATAAATCTCAAGTTACTTACATCGCCAATAGCTCCCCACTGAATAGCCAAAGCAGGTAAACCAAGTTTCTTTCTCCATTCGCAAATTCTTTCCATGACGGAGTTCGAAAAACCGTAATTCGTCTGCCCAGCGTTACCACGACCACAAGATACTGATGAGAAGACTACAAAGTCCCTGAAGGAAACAAATTCAATATTAATCATTAATCGATGTTAATGACATTGCTGTTGATCAATAAACAAGGACTATTTAATTAGTACGTTCATGAAAATAAAAAGATTTTTTGAAGACGCCAGAGAAAGATGTTTGCTAATATAAACAGATTATAACAGAATTAGCCTACACTTCCGATTTTTTTTTGGATAGACCTTTTTGTCTCCTTTTGCCATTGTCCAATAATATTAGTTATGTCAGTCAATCTGTACACGTAAATGTAATTGTATGTGTTCTGACATGATAATATGTAAGAGGCATCAATTTTGTTGCAAATGTAAAACGAATTTTCAAACGTACTTGAGGTTAGGACATAATTTCTTCGATAATTTGTCCAAATTCATAGTTGCCAACGCCTTTGGCCCGAATGATATCTGGAATGTCTCAGGTGTCTGATTTTCGAAAATGGAATCTTTTAGGATGACAGCCAGATTGAAGATGGCGTCGACTTGTCCCATGGAGTTGGCTAACTTCAGCATTTTTTCGCAACCTTCTTCTGTTGTGATGTCGTCTGTTGAAATGCGGACATCAGCGCCGTATGATGCCCATGTCCTGATAAACATAACACTCTTGACATCAGCACGTAAATACTTTAATTGCGATAATAAGTATTGTTAATAATCAAACAAGTGCAATATTAGTGCGTGTAGATTACTTAAATAGTTTAACATATTGTATGTAGCTACGTTAGTCCTTAAGGTATATATTATATGGATCATGGGGTTAAGAGGGAGCAGAGGAAAAATTCCTAATTTTCGATTTGATTTTTGAGGGGTATATCCACTTTAAAGTTAAAAATAAAATATTGTATGAGTAACTACACGATATATTCAAGCATAGACATTAATCAGAAACATAAAGCAAGAAAGTTTAAAAAGATAGATAAAAATCACGAAATGACCTCTAATTTTCACATTTTTTCGATTCATCCTCGAAATAATTATGTTTATGGATGATCGAGAACTGTCTGTGTTCTTTTTAATCCCTTTAGTTTTAGAGTTATTCCGCTAAAACGAATTTGGTACTTTTAATGCGCAAAATTCAACATCTCTTGTCGCATGTCACGCGAACTTCAGGCATATATTTGTTTCACAAATTTGGGCGGAGCCAACGTCAAATACTTTTTTGGCATGCTCCCTCTTAAGTCATAAATGACAAAACTAAAAAAAAAAATTATGCCTGCTGTAGAAAACTTAAACGAATTATTGATAAATTATGTGAAAACATTTCTTAATCTACTGAGCATGGCTACAAAATAGAATAAATAAAAAAATCCAGACAATAAAACCAATTCTCCTAGTTTCAACCTTGAATACCAAAATAACTAAATCTCTACTCACAACTTCACTTATACCCTTTGTATTATACAAAACCACATGTGATGTGAAATTTTATAGCTCTTCTATTTAAGCATAACAAGTTATCGACCAATGTTGTTCGTAGAATATTTGAACATCTGTTCTAAAAAGTTGTCATTTTGCGGATGTGGCTAGAGGTATACCAAGGGTGCGAAGAAACTTCCTCGTCAAGTGCCCAGAGTGCCTATCGCATTGAGTATGTAATAAGAAATAGAGACGAAATGTCATTTAATTTGTTTGAAAACTAAAACCAAATCATTACGGAGACAAATGCGCTCCGATTGGCCAGCCCGAGGTCGAAACAATTCACGAGTGTCGTCAATTGTTTCACTTTAAATTGACCAGTTTAACTTGAGCTTTGGTATAATGGACGAAAATTAAAAAAATACATAATTTCAGATTTAATTACCGATGAAATGTATTTCCGTTTGTTTTCATCGTGATTCACCGAATGGAACAGCCTCCCATAGTTAGAGATATTATCTTTTTATTACGGAGACGTACACACATGTCAGTTGTTGGCGCTGTACTATTTCAGTTTTCTAATTTGTGATTTCAGCGCAAACGAGAGTTGATATTTAAAAGTGATAAAGCCCCATTTACCTAATGAGTTGCCAGGGATGGATGGAACTTATTTTGTTTCTATTTCTGGTTATATACTCGATGGCATATCGCTATGTAACTGAGCTTCCCAAAAAGTTAAGAACTTGAATGAAAAGAAACAAGTGAATTGAAATGAAAGAGAAGTACCTCTGTTTAAGCTAAAAGTGGAAGTAAATTAATTTGCTACTTCGCGAACCTAATGTAGGCTAAATAGTTGCGCTTGTGTCGAATATTTTTTCATGACTTATTAACTGCATTCACGTGGTTCATTCATTTATTGATTGGATTTATTATATGTAGATATATTATTCATTGATTTACTTATTGATGGGATTATTCATTTCTCAATTAAGTTACAGTATATTTTACACTACATGTCAAAGTTGAAATTGTGTTGAGATTGTCAAAAAAGAATTTTAAATTATAAAATTAAAAATACACTATAAATTATAAAATTAATAAATTCGATAATAATAATATTGTTGTCATTAAAGTATGTAATAAATATTATTATTATTCATAAACGATCATTATACATGACCCGAAGAAATAGGAGGAAATGGTACAAAACTATGTCAATGAGATAAAAATTAATGAGAAATAAAACAGAAAAGAATAAAATTAACATGCGTTACCGCAAAGTAACGCCTGAATCTCACTAATAATAACTCTGTTTGAGCATTGTTTTTTTCAGTGTAGTAATACTGTAATCACAAAAGTAACGCTCTGTAATAAACGAAGAGAAGATACATACAGTATAATATACCTTTATTTATGTCCACAATACAAAACAAAGTAATATTACATTCGAGAACATATTATTATATACGCTTAGAGTAATGTAACGTGGGAGAATGGAGCCCAAATTAAGCAGAACTTGTAATATGGGTCTCCAGGCACTCAAACCCTAGGATGTCATGTTAGTGGTATTGACTATAAGAGCATTGGGGAAATATATAATTTATACAAATAAAGATTAATGGAAAATGTGTGTGCGTGTGTAACTGACACAGAATGAATATACTTTCGAAAAATTACCTAAGTCTGGAGGACTGGTATCCATTGGTGACTCCTCGTCTAGACGTTAGTACAAGCTTCCTGGCATCTCTCAAGATGAGCCAGTCGGCTAGCTCAAGTCCGAAGCCTCCCAGGCCACCTACTATGATGAACACGTGCTCTTCGTGACAGTTGTACCTGTAGGGAAGAATATTCTATTAGTGTTTTTTTAGGGATAATATTATTTGATCCTCATAGATATAATTGAACTATTGTTAATGTGCACTTTTTTAAATAAACCATTTTTTTTATGTTTGATATATACATATATTAATTGTTAGGTAAATTATAAATGAACTGCATTCAAAGTAAAATTTTCTTTTAAATTATTTTCGAAACGCAGCGAAACTAAAAGCTGTAATTATAACAGAGTTACGGAACGGCTAAAACACGTTATCTAGTCATTACGTAGACTCTGATACTATAAAAATGTAATTTAACTTTTACAAGATAGCTTCTTCAGCTAAACGATGATATTTTGTGTTATTAGCATGCGCATGAGGTATGTTTGTGTGTTTCTCACTTCTACTAATTCTAAAATAGTTTTGTTAATTTCAATATTTCTTTTATATTACTTATTTCGATTTGTGGAGTTGTCTTATTTTACGCACTAATATGCTGGGATAATACAATACAGATTTACAACGTTTTCAAGATATAATACTGAGAACAATTGTGGGAGTTTCTTGGTATATACGAAACGTGGATCTGCATCGCGATTTGAATATGGAGCCCGTAGATAAAGTGATACAAATGTATGGCGAAGCTCACGAACATCATTATCACGTGAACATAGAGGTTATACAGCTACTAGACAATACAAATATGGTGCGTAGACTGCAAAGAACTAAACCTTTTGAGTTAGTGTAGTTAAGTTATAGTGAATAAAGTACATTAAAAAGAGTTTAACTTTCTACTTAAAATGAGATTTGATGGGAAAAAGAAACGCACAACAAAAAGCAATAAAAAAAAAAAAGAAAACTATGCAGAAACATAACTAAATATCAGGAAACAGTTACTCACAAATGTTTTATGACTCTGAGAGAACATATCTACATCTCTACAAATATCATTGTAAGTTCTACCACATCGGAGACACGCGAAAAATGTCGGGATTTTGAAGTTACAAGTACAGCTTTCACAAAGATTATTTTAATTTTAAGTATATTATGAAGAAAAAACGAAGAGAGAAACAGTGATGAAGAAAGTTAGAACTATATTCCTTATTTTAAACCAAATTACAAAAGGCTTTATCCTAAATATTCCAATAATTATGAATTCAAAGTTTTTGTTCAAAGTCTACAGTTTAATGTATTAGAACCACAATGAAAAATATTACTAAGGATCTCGATAATTAAACGAAGACATGGCTCAAAGGCCTTGTATCCACGCAAAAACTCTTAATAAAAAAAATCTACACATCCTAAGATAGGGCTATTATACGTGACATTATAGGTACATCACGCTGCCGATCCTCAATGAAATATTTAAATAAATCGGTACAAAAAATGGCCTGTTCTAATGATTGTACTGTATTTTTATGCTTACCTAGGTATACAGTTAACACGCTCGAAGGTTGGTTTCACAGGAAGGGTAGTGCGTTCTTCGTCACGGATTTTCACGATCACCTGTTATAGAACCTAATCGTTAGTATTGCACACGTTATCCAACTGAAGGGTCATATATTTTTTAACCCACTTCAAAAATGGAGGAGATTTGCAATTCGACTACGTTTTTTTTGTGTTTATGCTATGCGATCACGCCGACATTTACGTTGTCAAAGTCAAAGTCAAAGGTTATTTATTCCATAGGTAAAATAAATTTACACTTGAAAACGTCACATTTAAGCTACTGCTCGTTCACTACGCTGACCTCCCTGAGAAGAACAAGCAAGAAACTCTAGGGATTGCTCTTTTCAAATAATCTAAATGCTATGGAATACACTTTGAATCAAATTTGTGTGGATTCTGGAGCCATGTCGTCTTTCCATACATCTTTATCTAACACGTAGTCTTCAATTTTGTAATATGATTTTTCGATCAAAATATTTTTAATGTAGTTTTTAGACTTAGGAAATTATAAACTTAATATATGCTCCGGAATCTTATTGTAAAAACGTATACAGTCCCCCATAAAAGAGTTGTTCACCTTTGTTAAACGAAATCGTGGTACCATGACTTTGGACTTTTGAGTACCATGAGTTTAGTCCAAATGAACAGGGTATTATCTCCAAAACACAGATTTTCAGGAGAAGCAATTTTAAAGTTTCTTCTAGCCGCTGTTGTTATTTGTTTCTCCTCACCTATATGTATTTAAAGCCTACAAATTTAACTGTATTTTCGAATACTTCTTATTCTTATACAGTTCTGTAATTTTGACACAGTCTTGAAATTGTTCAGAGCGGTCTATAACAGTAATATTATAGACCGCGTAGAGGGTAACCTCTTGAACATAAAATATTTGTGATCCAGAGTTTTAAGTAAACTGTTTATGCTTAGTACGTTTAAATTAAGGAATGAATAATGTTGAAATCGAGAATATATTGAGTGATATAAGAAGTATCTCAAAACTTTTACTCTATACTATAAATTACCTTTACAATTCTTTGAAAAAAAAAAATGTCTCAAATGTTACCTTGAAATAATCGTCTTCGTTTTAGAAATAATGTTGCGTTTTAGTTTTAATACCCTGTTCAACGAACGACGACGTCTTGACGACTACAGCTTCGTGTGTAATATTGAATACGACTGTGTTGCTCAATATTTGGCCGACACGTGCAAAAAGTTCAGAGATACTACCCTGCCTCCCGTGACATTTCACGTCCGATCGTTATAAGGCCTTGTTCATTAGAAAGATCTCGATTTGATAGGACTGCATTTTAAAGTAAAAAGTCCAAATTTTGAGATGATACCCTGTTCATTCAAGGCAACGATTTGTGAACTCGGTACCTCTTGGTGCCATTCAAATTTGAAGAAGATATTGCACCTTTAGGGAGGCAAATTAGAATTAAAAATTTCCACTGTTTGAAATTTTTTTTAAATTACCCAACAGTAGATATGGAGTAGTTAGAGTAGAATACAATATGTAATATATTTTCGGCTTCTATCTAATTTGTAGTTTACACAATTGAAGTAAAGTTTATTATTCTATGGAATATTATTTTTCTAAATTTTATTTATTTTGTTTATTATTCTAAAAAGTGGAACTATCGCGGATCTAAATTTTTTACAGGTCCTATGATCAAAGGATCACGGCTGACTATTCGGCCGACTGGTACGATTCAGCCGTGACCTTTGGAAAAGTGGTAATAAGGAACTTACCTACTGGTAATACGAGCTACTCACCTTGCCAATGTGTTTTCCAGCAGCCATGTATCTAAAAGCATGTAGGACTTCATGTTTTTCAAATGTGCAGTATGTAAGTGGACGCACTGCTCCGCTTTCAATGCCAGAAAGTAAAAGATCTTGTAGCCTCTGCCGAAGGTTTAATTTAATAAAAGAAACGGTATAGTAATTATGCCGTCGGAAATTATTGTGATAATTATAATGAGTGTTTCATATTGTCCGTAAAATTTGAAGATAAAAAATTTGTGGACTTGAACATCCATTTTAGTCTGACACTGTTTTAAATCGCCTAAACCGCAACAAAAACTAGATGTGTCATTTCTTTTTATGATGCCTAGTAACGGGACGATACACCGGTCCATAGCAGTTGCAGTACAGAGCCTTAAATCACTCACCGGTAAGGCATAATCGCTCTAAGGCATAAGTGGACAAGTCCCATGGGACCGGAACGCATTGTGTTTACATAAGGCAGCAGAAATAGGTAATGTGGTAAAAAATACTTCCCTGGACGAACTTTTTCAAAAGTAGCTCTAATGCTACTTAAAATTACACAAGTTATGTTAAGCAAGGGGAGTTTTTACCTTTCTAAAGGACCAGCTCTGGTTGAAAATGTAATCCAACATAATGCCGTGGAAGGAGGTTTCTTTCAAGAGGAAGTACATGCCGATAGGTGTGTTGTTACTGATGTCAAATTTGCCAATCTCGAGGAAGCGACCGCGGTATGTAAGACATCTTACGGAAGCCTGTGAAAAAGACACAGTGTTAAATACAGTTTGATGTCAGATGAACCTTAATAATTAAGGCGTGATTGTGAAGGTAGGCTATTTTTATTATTTATTTATGTATTCACAATATAAGTTTACAGCGGTATACAGAACACTTAAATGCTAGTCAAATAGCCTGCTCTGGAAAAATTCATTGAGGGACAAAGCAGCATATTTCAATAATTCGTTGGAATATGTCGGCAGGTGACTGTTGTGTGAGCAATTGGTTAAGCAAAGAAGGCGCCTGTGCGCCAATGCAGGTGCGCCAGCGAACCGTCGAGAATAGACTCACGCGCCTCTCCAGTACAGCACCACCGCCACGCAAATATACGCCAGGGACAAACTGACCAACCCGAGATACCATTCCAAATAGTGTGATAATAGGCTGTCCAGTCCAATCGTTCCGTACACAAACATTGAAGGGAAAAGATACGGGTAAACATTGTACATATTTTTATAGGCAAATCTTGCAAACCTTTTCTCCACCTTCTGTATCATGTCAGTTTTTGTGGTTTCGGGAGGGTCCCACAGTACCGCTCCGAATTCCGATACGCTGCGAAAGTACATGTTGTAAAGCATCAATGCTACCTTGGAGTCGGTAAAAGGATACAGGAAAGTCTATGCCTTTGTATCAGTGTGGTAACAGAGCTTTATTCTAAACTATTAGTTTATTGCGTCGCACAATATGTATTCTGTTGGATACAATTCTATTTTCATATAAATTGTGGCTGCGGCAACGGGCGACAGTGTCCGACAGCTGCAACCGGCGACTGTGTCGATTTCATATAAATGTATGAAAATAGAATAATCTGATTTTACGCGTCGCAGAACGTCCTAATTCTTGACCCTGTCATTCCAGATTCAGATTTTAACATTTTAGGTTCCTTACCTGCAGTTTGTCGTCTGACAAAGAGTTGAGGACCAAGTCGACACCTTTGCCCTTGGTTTCTCTGCGAACCATATCTTCGAAAGACGTGTCACGAGAGTTCCCGATATGGCTGTCTGTTGATGACACGATAGAGATTTATTAGTGAACACAGCGTGTTAGTCTAAAAAAACATTTCATAGTTATAATTATTAATACAAAGATGTTCGATCTTCCATCGAGTAAGAAAAAATTATTTTGATCTGGCTGGATTCGAACCAGCCTCTTCTAGCAAACCGTGCCAGACGCTATGCTAACTAAGCCACAGAACGAACCAACGGGCTTTACGAATTTATCGATGTGCTTGTTACAGATCGTTCTTTTTTTAGTTTTTAACGACTTATTGCCGTAGCGCCGTCAGTGAGAAATGTATTTCTTCTCTACCAGGTACCTTTACAGCTATCAGCAGCTGACTAAGAATGTCGCTTTACTAATTGTAATTTTTAATTTTTTATTGAATCGACGGAATGTTTTCTTAGTGTTCAATCTTTGTAGTAATTTTACAAAAACAATTGAATATCATGGTGAAAATTCGTGACATTAAATAAAAACTTAAAAGTTAAATAAGCAATGGCCGACCCCTGACAACAACAAAGGCTTTAATTATTCGGGGTTTTACGAAATAATTAGTCAAGAAAGGCCGTACACATATCTCGCAGCAGTTTCAAACCAATAGATTAAAAAATTGAAAACATTGCTTGATGAAAAGTGCTGGAGCAGAGAACACGAGACACGAGCTATAAAAGTATATAGTAGCATCACCACCACAACGTAAGTGGACCTATAAGCAGGGGTAACAGTTACAAGCAGCCGGCTTACGTCAAGTTTTTTTTATATAATAACAAGGGACGAATAAGCCGTTCAACAGTTAAGCTATAGCAGTTGCAGATCCAGTCAGAGCTTTAAATCGCAAAAAAGATAAAAGATCTGAGACACACTGCTCCTGTCATGCTGATACATTAGTTGACAAGACTCTTATGACTGTAATTTCAGCGTCGCCGATCATATTGATGCAATTATCATACCTTTAAGTTGCGGGAACAATTTCTTTATGAAAGCTCTCTTCTCGGCTGTTCCGACAGTGGTGAACACCTCACATCCGTAATGGAAAGCCACGTTGATGGCAGCCTGGCCAACACCTCCGGAGCCCGCATGGATCAGAATCGATTCACCTCGCTGTAGTTGACCTACCATCATCTGAGGACACGAGACATATTTCAATACAAGATTTTATATGATATCAGTGACGAAACGGACTAGTCGTGCGTCTGGTGGTAAGCGACACGCCTCCACAACAGTTGCAGTGCCACTCAGAGCTTTACTGCCACTGCGCCCGTCACCCTGAGAAATAACTTGACAAGTCCCATGTGCCTGTAATTTCACCAGCACCCTTAAACCTACCAAACTCGAACGCAGTAATGCTAACATTACTGTTTAGCAGTAGAAATAGGTAAGGTAATATGTTAAGTTATGTGTTTGATTACGTTATGAAATGCTACACTATAGTATTGAGATGGTACTGTAAAAATAGCAGTATGATGAAATAAATCAATAAACATAGTTGTATGTCGACCATATATTCTGCTCACCATGGCATAGTAAACAGTTCCGTAAGCAACCGGCACAGTGGCAGCCTCGATAAATGACCACTCATCAGGAATTGCCCACATTAGAGCTCTGTCACCTTCAACGATGTTCGCCATACCCCTGTTCCGTACCATAGCCATCACTCTGGAGCCACTGAAAGCGACGAAAACATTCAATGTATTACTTTCACATTTCATTTCATATGTAGCGAGACACATCTGCTCTGACAAAAGATATTTTTCGTATTCACGTTTAAATAATTTTTTATTACTGATGTCATGCAATGGAGGAGGAATATCATTGCAGCACTTACTGGTGCGATACCTGAAACCGCCACAAAAAGCAGTCGTTCTGTGTTTATAAACTAATCGGAACTTATTCCCTCTTACACGTTGTGACCAATTAATTTCAAGGTATATATAATCAGGTTTCCGGGTTTTAACTTTATCAAACATTTGGCAGGCCAACTATAGCTTCTGATGGGCCTCCATTTTCAGAATGCCGAATTTAATTAGATAGGGCGTGATATGGGTGCGAGGAGGAATTCGAAAACAATAGCGAGCACAAGAATTTTGCACTCGCTGAATCAGTTTTTTCGAGCTTTTTTTGAGACAGTCACTATACACCGTGATGCAATAGTTCAGCCTAGATAATACCAGTCCTTCACAAAGCAGAACTCTCAGATCCTGGCTGACATAAGATCCAAAATTGTACAGAACTTTGAGGCGATAGAAGCAAGAGCGTGTGACGTCCAATTAATGATTTTCAAAGCGCAGCTCACTATCCATTTGCAACCCAACATTCCGAGCTGAGCTGACTCTTTCTATAGCCACACCTCCTATAACAATCTGTGGGTCAGCACTAATAGTCTTAGGCACATGACTACGGGAGCCAAGTATCAAATATTTTGATTTAGTTGCATTTAAAACGAGGCCGTTAGAAGAACACCAAGCAGAAATACGACTAAGATCATCATTTAAATCACCAACCATAGCGTTCAAGTTATTAGCATTGCCTGAAATATAAATTTGTAAATCGTCAGCATATAAGTGAAACCGGCAATTCAAAATACATTTAGCCAAATCACTGCTGTACAAAATGAAAAGCAAAGGCCCAAGAATGGAGCCTTGCGGGACGCCTTTCTGGATTGTCTTGAGGCCTGATTCGATGTTGGTACCATCAGAGTTTTGTATGACTACCTTTTGATGACGTCCACTAAGTTAATTACTAATCCAAGATCTGGAATTGGTCATAACCATAGTAAGTCATTTTTGAAAGTAGCATTTGAATGTTAATGGAATCAAAAGCACGCCAGAAGTCCAGCAAACTTAAAATCGAACCCCTACCAATATCTTGAGAAGCGAGGAAGTTATCAACGACATCAAGAAGAGCTGTAGTAGTGCTTGCGAAATCCAGATTGAAGTGACGGAAGGATTTAATTTTCTTCACAATAGCGCATAAGTTGGCCATGGACTACCTTCTCTAAGATAATAGATAAATAGGGTAAAATACTGATAGGTCTTAGCCACTCACACAGTCTCAAACACTTAAGGTAATAACACTTAAGATTCTTGGTAGTGTCATTATTAACAAATCTATGTTTATTTCATCCAGTCCAGTGGAATTTGACTTAACACTTAAAATATTACATAAAATATTATATATAATTTCACCAGCACCCTTACCCTTCAAAGCCGGAAGGCAGTAATGTTCACAATTACTGCTTGGCAGCAAGAATGGGTACTTCCCTAGACGTACTATTTCCCAAGGAGCTCCATTATTACATTTGAATATACTATATTACAATCATCGAGTATATAACCAGAAATAGAGATGAAATAAGGGCCATCCATCCCTGGCACTTATATAACACTGTTACGTAAACTGTCATTCCCCCGCACCGCAAAGCTACCTCAGGAACCGACTCAATTAAGCAGTAGGCCTGTATTACATTTGAATGTGATACAGTAATCTCCATATATGTCGTAACTCTGAAAAAGGTCGAAATCCCGTTTCATAACTAAACGGCGCTAATCAATAGCCTGGAAGTAGTTCATATTATGTAAATCGATATCAATTAATTCACTTTTAAAATGAAATATAAGTGGTCAGCTTTTTCTTTGTAATGTTCACATATTGATCATGAGCTAAAATATGCGTATAAATTGATGGCATTGTGTGTTACACACTAATTTATGGGTAGATGGCGCTAATTCCAAATAAAACAGAATAGCCGCCAGTATCCATAAAAACCTGTCCAATAAGCGGCATCTAGTTTATTTGTTTGTTATCACTAGAAATTAGAGTAGCTATAATAAATTGCAGATCGTCAATGTAAAACAAATTAGTTACAACAGTAGCTATTTGGTACTCGTCGTGACATCTGGTGTACCAGTAGGTACTAAATACCCGCCTACGCTTTCTTGTATCTCTCGACTTATTGATTGGTCCATGCCATAGATTAACTTGTTCAGTATGATGAGACGGTATCCGTTCTACAACGTGGATAAAGTTTTTTGATACGTACTTAGGTGTTCTTCCGACGATCTCAAAACCTTGTACGCACTCCTGCGCCAATCGTCCAGTGGCGACCGCATCCACCGTCACTCGACCAGTTGCAGTCATAACATCACGGAAATTCAACGCTGCACAGTATACCTAAGGTAGAAAATTGCAGTTTTATGACGATATAATAATGAATAGATGATGTAGATGGCTTGGGAAAGAAAATAAAGTGAATTACAAAGAAAATAATATGTAACAAGCACAAAGAGAAACTCATAATATATCCTGACACGATCTGTAGCTCAGTTGATGAGAGCACTGGCCCCGGTGCGGCAACAGACGCTGGTTCAAGTCCAGTTAGACTAAAGCAATTTTTATTTGTATTGTTTGATCGATTATAGAGTGTCCAATAAAAGAGTATTGCAGATGATCTCCGGATATGGTTCAACCTGAGCACAAGATCCTTGTTCCGTGTAGCTGTGTCTAAAATACAGATAGCCCTAATAATAGCCGACCTCCGGTAGGAGGTGGCACCTCAAGAAGAAGAAGTTGTTTGATCTCTCTATCAATAATAATAATATACGTAGTTGTACGTAGTAGAGTGTTATCACAATAAAATATAAGAATATTATTGTAATAAAAACATCATGGTATTCAGAACTGCCTCCGTGGTCGAACGGTTACCATACCGGATTGCCACGCAGAGGTCCCCGGGTTCGATTCCCGGGCCGGGAGAAATATTTGTATGGCCTACATTTATTTCTCTCGTGAGTTTGGGTGTAATTTGTGGTTGTCTATGTGTGTGTCCATGGCACCCGCGACACAGGGTTTCCCTAGTGCGGGGCTATGTTGAGTGTGTGCGTTATTATTATATTATTAATACATTAAAAGAAGATTAAAAATTAGGACTAGTAAGCTCAGACATCACACACTTTTATTAAATTGACTAAGGCCAATTTTCAATTGTGAATATCTTTTATTCACAAACAATTCTTTACAAATAAATATTAATTGACATTGAGAAATTTGATTAGTGGAAAAGTCAAGGGCAATTACATCGGAAGCGGTTTTACGTTAAGTAAGTTTAAATTTAAGGTTTTTGTTGGACTTAGATATACGACTCTTATATGGTATTTGAAGTTTATTCCACTGTCACTGCCTTTTTTACTCAGCGAAAACGGAGCGACGAATGCTCCTCATCTTTTAACTATTTTTGATTTTCCCTGTATATTCAGTACTTTGTCTCATTATATTCAGTATTTATGAAAACTAAGCTCTTTCTTTCCGCACACCATGCATCAACCTATCTTCTGATTGTCATAAATCATTATGTTACATAATAGAAAATTCAGAATTTCTAGAACTACGGTGCGTATCTTCAATGTTTCTAGTCAATAGAATTACTTACATGAATGAGAATCCTTTCCTTGTCCTTGAAAACGTGGTCCTGCCGGATCGGTCCCTCAAGCCAGCTCAAACTTGACAGGTCGCCAATTGTAGTAGTGTTAACAAAGCCATGGATAGCTTTCACTGTATCCAAGTCCCCGAGGAGGAAATGGCGGTAGGTACCCCATTGGCCCTATACGAGAATAACACACAATATTTTTTAAACTCCTGCAAAGAATGTCTACATTGAATCAGTTACAACACCAGATCCGTAAAAGTAGTAGTTTTTAAAGAAAAATGGTATATCTAAAAATTAAAAAATAGACATGCATAATAATATGTATGTTCATTTTTTAACCACGATTTGACTTTGTCATATATTGCGTTCATTTTGTGCGTACGTGTTTGTTACTTTATTATTATAAATAATGTTAATTATATAAAGGGTATGTGGGAAACAGTGATGACACTTCAGTTATGGCTACCTAGCTAAATAAAACTTTGTGAGTCTAGTGGAGTTTTTTAATTAGTTTTCACGGACATATTAGACTTCCAAATAGTTGCGGTACAATATGCTTTACAATCACTCCGGGTAAAAGAACTGGTAAGAATTTAATATTCTGTAAAATATTATATTAGCATTGTTATTTTCTTCTTTCTATATTTACAAAACAAGATCACTTACATTTTGATAAACGTTAAGGGCCAAATCCTTGTCCAACTGTTCCTCATAAATTTCTAAATCAGGATTGAAAGGCGGCGCGGATGGGTCAGCAATTAGAAAACCGTAAACAGCTTCACCACCAGGTTCCTTCCTTAGACAATTGACCAAACCTAACAATCCATTAATGTGTTCATCTTGAGTGTACAGTACTACTTTTTGCCCCTCCTTGAGCTCTTCTTTAACTTTATTAATCCAGGAATATGTCTGATCAGCTGCGACTACTTTTATGAACTTAGCTGGTTTAGCACCAACGCGCTTTCTGAACATTGTAATGTATTCTACGCCAGTGTCCTGGATGGTAATTATGTCTAGCTTGCCTGAAAAGTCTTTAGGGTTAGGACGTTCCTTTTCCCGACTGATGATAAAGCATTTATCACGGAGCGTTCCTAAAGCTTGTTGCAGGACCTGTTTAAAAATGAAATAATAATTAAAATATGAATTATATTATATTAAAATATATAGTTGATGGACTGTTGTCTTTGTGTACGATTAGTTTTACTTTCTTGGTACTGAGTGTTATATCCCAATTTTGTTTATGACTTGGGGAATATATTGACAAGTAGCTTTTTCAGCTTTGCCTAAAACGTCCAAGTTAACCACAAGTTAAATAAAGAAATATTATTCTATGTATAGTTCAGATATCTTAATACAATTTAAATTACTTACATCAGGCCTCTTTAATATATTACAACCAACGAAGATTACTGTGTTGGATTCACCAGCCATTTTCTTATTTTCTACAGTTATGGTTGAAGGCATATCTAGTTGCTCTTCAGTCAGGACTAAAAGTTCAGCTTGTACCAATGGTAAATCTCCAAGTGCTTCGCCAACTTTCTCAATAACAGGTTCAAGACCATGCGTTTTATATTCTTCGTCTATTAACTCGATGCTCTTTACTTTGTAGGTTTGGATATTTTCTAAGATGAGTTGGATGTTAGCGCGGAGCACATCTTCGATCTGAAATGATATTTTTAATATGATGGCGGTTTTTATAGACCGACTATTTTATGTCAGTCAGAGAGGAATACTAGTTTTTCTACGTGCATTCTTTAATCAATTTACTTCCAAGTTTAGATGGAACCCAAGTGTTTTAATTACCGTAACTTTTTCCTTTCCGAAGTTTGGAAGGAATTCATTTTTCTCTAAAACAGGTACACCAAGTGGAAGCCTCCTAGAAATTGGTGTAGCGTGGAGACCACGTATCTCTACGCCACCACACCTGGAAAAAATAATAAGTTATAGCCCCATTTACTTTTTAAGTAACTTACTCGCATGTTTTTACGTACCTGATGACTTTAACATCTGGGTACACACGGATTTCGAAAGAATGTCGTGTTGACTCGGGATTCATGTTAGAGATAGCGTTGTAATGCATATTCGCATCAATACAAAGCTTCTCAATTCTAGTCGGAACGAAGAGACCACGAGTGTCGTTACCAATGATCATCATTTGGAGCATGCAATCCATGAAAGTAACCCAGTTGTTGTTCCAAGAGAGACGACCTCGTGTACCTTCGACGTTGCAGCCCAACACGCCTCGGAATAAACCACTGGGTAAATAGATATACATATATGTTAATGCATGTTGTTAGTACGTAACCTCAAAGAAATTGATACCATGTGTGAAAAAGACCGCGCGTTATCGTGGTTTGAATAACAAACGTAAACAGAATTGAAGAGGACAAATATAAATGTCGGGATGTATCTATATTTTGTTTAAATTTAGATACATCATATCACTAGATTGTCGAATTCACATAATTGCAATATTAAATTGAGAATGAAACTACTTTTTCGGATATATTTATATAGCGTATATTGTTTTTCAAATTTTACGTTTTTACAGGTAATTTGATGACGGCTGACCGTTTGTGCTAGTTATAATGAACAAATATACGCGACTTAGATCCAAAAAGTAGTTTAATTTTATTTCCCACATGTGGGCAAAGACCTCCCCCCAAAATTCTTCACTGGTCCCTGTTTTTGCCGATATCCAACTTCTTCTCAGATCCATCGAGATATCTCGCTATCACCTTCTCGGCCGACCTCGTCATCACCTTCTTTCGTGGGATCAAACCCCAAAAATAAAAAATTAAAAAAAATTTTTAGAATGTGCTGTAAATATTTGACTAAACTGCATTTACCTGTATTGGTAGCCTCTAAGTCGAAGTTCCTTGTAGAAGTCCTTAGTCAACAAGTGCTTAATGTTAGGGCCGGTGGACTCAGGCAGAGCCGGAAGAACACGATAGTCATTGCCCACATTCTTCTTGGCGTGGATACGGCCTGTTACGATTGAGGCCCCACTTTCTACGATCTAATCGATAAATATTTGTTACTTATACGAATACAATAAAGTTGTAAGGTTGCAATACGGTTTTGAAATCCAAAATGGATTCAATCAATTTTGCTTTCTATTTGCGCTTATTTCCCCTCTGTGATCTAATAGCACGGTGTAAAACTTTGTAGAAATAAATTAGGGCTCTAAAGTCTCATAATATCAAATTTAGGTTAGTGACGCAAACTTACACTAAAATAAAAATGTTCAGAAGTAAGTATATTCTCGAGTAAATGGAAAAGTAAATAAAAAGCTCTAACTTACCTCAAAGTTACCACTGCCTTTCTGAATCATGACGATGAATTCCAAATTTCCATCCTTGGGGATGTTTGTAGCTCTTTCGAAACGGACGTTTTCAAAGACTACTGAGATTTCTGTGAAAAGCTCTCCCATCATCATACCTAGGGTTTCCCAGACCAGAACGAGGTAACCGGTGGCAGGGTAAAGGTTACGACCTTCAAAAAGCAAGACAACATTAATTAATCAGTTAAATCATTTTAACTTCCAACATCACAACCAGATGAATTTGATAATAACACAATCAGGTAGAGAAAGTAAAAAAAAGTGATGGCAATATTTCAGTACTGCTGGGAGTAAGTGATATAAATAAAATTTTATCTAATTTACTAGTTTTCTCAATTAATTTGTGTAATATTTTAATTAAACATGTTACATTATTTAATTTAGTGTTAGTAAATTAACACTGTTGATGATATAAATATCAAATGAAAATGCGATACTCAAGATGATATTTCACTTTTCGATTTACATGATGCGTTTGGCCTTACCATCAACAACGTGTCCGGCCATGTACTCGCTGTCTTCATCTACAATAGACATTCTAACGGTTCTTTCTCCAGACTTCATCTTCTCTTGAGCTTTGTATGACGTTACATACCTGTTATGGACATACAGATACTTTTAAAATTACTAATTAATGTACTTTATATACATACATTTGCTTTGGAAATCTATTTGTAAAATGTAATATTTTAGGAATTATTTACATATTGTTCTTTACAGCCGAATTATAATGGATGATAAAATATGAAACGGAAACGTATGCAGGTCAATTTATAGAATACAATTTATTTGCTCTCTAATGTGAAATAATAAAGGGTCCCACAAGGCGCTATGAAACGCTTAAATTTGAAAAGAACCAAAATAGTTCAAATTTCTATAAAATATAATTATATTTATTCTATAATCGTCACAAACCGTGAGTGCTATATGATATAAGCATAGTTTGCAATACTAACTCTACCTAAAGTAAGACATATGTCAATGTCGATTATTCGAAGGCACATTCTTGTTGAACGCAATAAGAAGGCGGTGAAGTGAAGCCTAATATTAATTGTACGCCATCACTCAGCCGACCGCAAACAAATAGCTCTTCGCTGATCTATCGAGCCACTTTGTTCATTGACTGCAATATAGCAGGGTTTCTATGGGGTGTCTTTAACTCTTTTTACTTTAAAAAGGTACAGATGCTTAGAAGCGTATTTGTCAAAATCTACATATCTAACGCAAATATTGCCTTCTGCGAATTCTCAATCGTGTAGAATTACTGTTTATGTTTTTGTTACTATTTGTATTTTCACATTTCATGACGTTACATACAACGCTGTCTCAGGGGCTATTGCATTTGCATATTTTCCCTAGAGAGTGCTGCAAGGCGCTATCTTGCAACCCAAGTTCTTTTTTATAAACCCCCGTCTCGCATTCGTGTGTGTTTCTGTGTGTATGCATGTGTGTCCCATATATAAGTATAAGTAGCTGTGTTTGATGAGCTTTTTCTCTGCTAGTGAAGGCACAACAGTCATAAAATGGATATTTAATTTACGTCCACCTGTCTTTACATTTATTAGTACACTAGGAAAATCCGATAATATTACAATACAGTAACCTCGCTCTCATTTATTTATTTATTTAAAAAAATACATTGTGAGTTTACAATGTCACGCCAAGTCATAAATACAAGTCAATACATAAAATTATAATGTGAACAATAAGACAGAAAGAAAATAAAATAATGAAATGACATTAATCAATAATGTTAAGTACACTCTCTGATCATGTCAAGTAGTTATTCAAACAAATTTCAAAATTTTTTTGAATAATATTATATACATTATATATATTAGTTTCGGTAACTTGTCGTTGAGCACATTGGCATTACGGACGTCGTCCAGGAGAGTATTGACCAAGGCAAGAGCTAGAGGCGTGGTGGAGTTGCGTTCTTGCGAACACCATCTGGAGACGCCATCGAGTATATAACCAGACATAGATACGAAATGTCATTTAATTTGTTTGAAACTATTCTGCCATATCATTACGGTGACAACTGCGCTCCGATTGCCCAGCCCGACTTCGAAATAATTGACGAGGGTCGTCAATTGATTTCAAATCGACCAGTTTAACATGAGGTTTGCTATAATGGACGTAAAATGGAATAATTACACATTCAACATTTATTAACCGATGAAATGTGATTCCCTTTGTTTTGTAATTACATGTTTTGCCACTTTTTCCACACCATCGAATGGAACAGCCCCCCATTGTTAGAGATATTATCTTTATTACGATAAATACAGAATATTTTTGGAATATACGGAGATGTACACACAGGTGAGTGGTTGGCGCTATACTATTTCTTAGCTTACTGTGATTTCAGCGAACGAGTGTTGATATTTAAAAGTGATATACGGCCCATTTTCCTGCTGAGTTGCCAGGGCTGGACCTAAAAACCTAATTAGGTGGGTACAGTAGAGAGTAGCACCTGTAGTCTATCTTGTAGAGACACCTACAGAACTGCCTCTGTATCCTCTCCAGCAATAGTTCCTATTTTTTAATTTCTGATACTGCAATTAGGACAGTCTGCAGACTACGTAACTGCTTACACTATCGTGTAATTAATTACATTGTTCTCGACAAGCTTGCTAATGGTGAATACATTCATTTTTCAATTTCATTTTAAGCTTTATTATACATAGAAAAACGGTACATTTGTACGAAAACAAACGTATTGCAAAGCCCGCGTTTTGTTTTGTACCCTTTAATCCAGTCTGTAAACGAAACTGCCAGCATATATTTCAAACGGTACCCAATAAACTTACGTAAGCCTTTGTGTTAAGCTCATAGTGATGACATGGAGGCACGTAAATACAAGCACGTTGGGTTAAATTCTGCCTGTATTTGTAGTAAAGCGTATAGTGAAGGCTTATGAATGCTTCCTTATTTTATTAAAAAAATGTTTTAAAAATAAAATGTGTATTTGTCCATTTTACATGGCTTAATTACACATAATTCATTACAATATATGTATATTATTTAAGCATTATAAAATAAACTACTTTAATTTCTGAACTGGTGTTACAACTACCAAAAATTTTTACAAACTAAAATAAATTAACCTATGTGTTCGTTTCCGCGAGTGCATATCTATGTATATATGTATGTAAGTGTGTGTAAATTTGTGTGTGTCTTCCAATCATATTATTTATATTTAGGTTGTCTTAATTTTTTCGGCCTTTTTTAAAACTCGGCTAAGTGATAAAATAATTTTTTGAGATCATAAAAAACCATAACTACGTTTTAGTATATTGAAATTGTTTCATGATATTTCAGCTACGCATCGTTAGGGTAAGTTCCGATAATTCGAGCATGTTAACTAATTTTAACTGTTTTTATATGAGAATTTTTGTGCTCCATCTTATGCTATTTAAAACGAATAAAGCCGCGTTTTGGTTAATGGACGGCAGAACTTCATTTCTATTCGCTAATTGTACTAAGGATCTAAGTCGCGTATATTTCTGAAATAGTCATATTGATTAAACTTTACAATGCATTCGTAAGGCAGATTCCTTTCTGCCGCCAAGCAGTAATGTCAGTATTATTGTGTTCCGGTTTTGAAGGGTAAGGGTGCTGGTGAAATTACTGGCACATGGGACTTGTCAACTTATGTCTCAGGGTGACGGGCGCAGTGGTAGTGCCCCTCACAACTTTGTGATTTAAAACTCTGAGGACACTGCTACTGTTATGGACAGGCGTGTATCTTACCTTCAGGAGAACGACTTGTTCGTCCCTTCACTTGATATTATAAAAATAAAAAGAAAGTTTAGGGGTTACTCTTTGTAATTTGTGGCCGAACGGCTACGAGGGTTCGATTCCCGTGCCGAGAGAAATATTTGTATGGCCTAGATTTATTTCTCTCGTGAGTTTGGGTGTAATTTGTGGTTATCAATGTGCGTGTCCATGTCACGCACGTTACAGGGTTTCCCTAGTGCGGGGCTATGAGTGTGTACGCGTTATTTATTCATTTATTTATTTTAAATAACATACATCTAGACAGTTTGAAAGAATTAAACGGTCACTATGCACTTTGCATTTTGTCGTCCTGGTACGCAGAAGTTGTATATGCCTTCAGGGTAGTTTTTTATTTACTATAGTTTTAAGCAAACTTAGAATATCAACTAGAATCTTATTACAGAAGCGTATACATTGCCCCTTTAATAAATATATGACTTTTGTAAAGAAGACTGTAAGAACATTTATTTGTATTGCTCGTATTAATATTGTTTATAACTATTTTTCATAAAAATATTATTATGTTTCATAACAAAAATTTAATTTTCCTATATGTACTGTGACGCTAATGTAAGAATGTTAATTGATTAGCAAGCCAACATACGTTTGGTCACACCTTTTTTTATTAAAAAATAAGTGCGCATTTAACTTCGATCTCACCTGATGGAAAGTGACGATGAGGTCGACGATGGAGCATGTGTACCTAAATAATGCCTATTCACTCTCGCCTTGAAAAGGCCCAAGTTATACCGTTCAGGGAGTCTGCAGGCAGGGAATTCCACTCCATATACGTACGAGACAAACATGTTAAAAAATGAGGCTTACCAATCTTCACTATGCTCCCATTCGACCAAGTGCGCCATCATGGGCGTTGATACGGACACCGGGAAGGGCACATGTGGGTAGATATTTGCCAAGCGGGGATTCAACCCTGACTCGTATAATCTGAAAAAAAGATCATCATAATCGTTGTAACAAAACGACGTAACCATATTTCAGCTTGTGACTACACAACCTTTTCAATCTTTTTCAACTTGCAGGCTTTATCACGATATTCAAATTTCTTTCACCGTTAACAAAATATATTGCTACTAGAAATTAAAGTTATCGGTTCATGTATTACGTGTATTTTTGAAGGAATTCGAGACTTAAGAAAGTGAATTTAGTAAACGTGCCGTAGGACCACTGAATTAAGATTTAGAGCGATGACAGACGCAACGACGCGACGCACCGGCAGCGCCCGTGGGTAATCGAACACAAACTCGAATAGTTTTTCCGAAATAACGTTTGTTTGAATTTTCATTACACCGAAAACCGAATTATAACGAAACCGTTGTTCTTTCAGGATATGTTGGATGTTTATCGCAAAGACACGATTAGGTTCGGTTAAGTTAGGTTTGAAAGAAAAAACATTTTCCTCTCAAAATTACTTTCGAGATTATGAAAATTCGAGCAATCGTTATTTCTGGAAAATGTCATTTCGGATTATTGATAGGTAGCACGATCGTGTGACTTCACTTTTAGTCGTAGTTCTTTCTATCAGATTTTGTAGTTATCTTCTTGTGCATACAGAATTTTGTTACTGTTGCACATTGTGAGATTCTGGTGTCAGTACTAGGGTTGCAAGTCGGCCGTAATATCCTAAATTACGCCCGTGGGTTTTTTCATTTATATTACCGCCCTGAGTCGCTAATGTTTTTTAAAATAATTTTTGTTTGCCAAAATAATTTTTGTTCGAAAAATCTGAATTTATTTCGCATAAGCTTGAAGTACCGATAAAAAAGCTAAACATTTGCAATATTCACTGAATTTGTTTTAAAAATTCAAATTCTGCATTTTTACTATTAGGAAATTGTTTGTTTTATATCTAATACATCAGGCTATCAGCGCTTTTACCTTTTACAACATTTTAATTCGAGTTGTAATCTAAGGAAGAAAAGAAAACCTGGACATCTGTTCAGAAACCGCTAAATTTCGACGCGTTCATGAACAAGCTTTGATACTGATCACATCGCAATTTGGCGCAATTAAAGGACACCAATTGAAATTAACTTGTAATTTCATAAAGATCTTTTACACTTACCGTCGAATTCCGTTATCATAGTACTTTATCGTTTATGTATATATCTTTATTTAAATACTTTAGCTTTACAAATAGTACAGAGTAAGAACAAAACAAGATTTATAGGGCTCAATTTATATTCAGCGTTACGGAATGAAAGCGAAATTTTACGAGCCCAATAACAGATTCTTGCGCTGTCTCGGTAATTCCCGCAGTTACCGTGTCGTGTGTAGTTCGTACGTTATACAATTGACGTAAAGATGTTATGTACTATTTCGTTACAAAAATTCCCAATTCCCATACATTCCTTTTCGCAGTAATGTAAACTGAGCCTTAATGTGAGTAAAAATAACATAGACGACAAAAGAAAGTCGTAACAAATTTAAGTGATTCTAGCCCCTGATCTAGACCACAGTACGTGTCTTGGGAGGCAACGTTCAATTAGGCCGGGTGAAATATGTTCCTGCACGTAAATAAATAAATATATAAAGTAAAAGGCAATGAGACTACAGTCGTGTTATTCTTGAATATTTTCTGAATTGTGCAGTACTTGCTTTTAATTAATTAATTTATTGTAAATATATTTACTAAATGCCTTGGTGGCCGAATGGTTACCATGACGGACTGCCACGCAGAGGTCTCAGGTTCGATACCCGGGCCGGGAGAAATATTTGTATGGCCTACAATTATTTCTCTCGTGAGTTTGGTTGTAATTTGTGGTTGTATATGTGTGTGCCCACTGCACCGTGACACGGGGTTTAACTAGTTCGGGGTTATGTAGAGTACGTGCGTTATTTATTTATTTACTTATTTACACGGTATTACAGTTAAAAACTAATGCACCGTGAAACTATGCTAATTATGAAAATAACAATGAGATCACTCTCCGGTGCCGATGCCAAGAGTTCATTGAGCATTGTGAGGGCACGGAGCAGCGGCGAGTTCCTATCCGATAATATACGTGACGAAGGCACTGCGAATCGCTCACGACGTCACACTCTGTGAATTATTTTAGGGACGTCTGGGTCAAATAACCTTACTAGTGGCCCCGCAAGTTCAGGACAATCCGACGTGTCACGAGACCTTACAAACAGAGACGAGCAAGTTGTTGTTCCGCCTCACTTCAAAAGAATTATATTAAAATACGAAGTCCCCATTCATCGGATACAGGCCCTGTACTCTATCCAATACGTTCTCTATCCAATATCCGTCCGAAACAAATACAATCAAATAAGTAATCTCTCTCGACCATTTTAAAAAACGCTTGATGCGAATGAAGTTTCATACGTCACATTGTTTTTTTAATTTGGTCGAGTATAAATTATTTGACAGCAATTGTTTTGGACGGACATTGGTTGGAGATCTCCAGAAACTTCCTTTTATGTTAACAATGAAACTTAGCTTTGTGTGGGTACTACATAAATGACGAAAGATCAAGCTTGTTTCTCACCAGAGCATTATAGACCATTCGTATAGCTCCAGGAACTGACTCTTGTGACATCACATTACATGTGAAAATTTCACACTACCAAAACTTACTTTCCAATAGCATTAAATAGCACTTGGACATTGTCTTCATGTCCTTTCTGAGTTAGCGGGATGTTGATTACGTCCTTCTTCAATGAGCGACGCAGGATGGCTTGGAGAAGGCCGTGCGGTGCAATTTCGATTGTGATCGCGTTCGGGTGGATCAGCCGGGAGGTCTCTTCAAAGAGGACTGCACTCTGTAAGTTGAGGATTGTATTTGCACCATGACTCTCATATGACCACTTGTACATGAAAATGTACATAATACGTGATGTGATTCGTACGGTCGGTGATGGTCACGTAAATGCCCTGTGTACATTATTCAAAATATCGCATTTAATAAAACATTTAGTAGGTACATATTAATGAACATTGGGCGTTTAGCGCTTTTCCATTGTAGTTCGCTTTTTGCGCCATGTTGCTATTAAAGATGTGAAATTATAACACCGGCCATTTAGATTTCCATTGCATAAGAACTTTAACAAACTAAAAATGTTATGACTCGCGAAAGACTTGTTAAGGCAGATCCACACATGCGCACGAACTGTACAAACTACGAGTCTCGAACGGTAAAGCACGTGTCAAATTACGCGCACATGCGTATGTCGTTAATCTACCGTCAGTCAATTAATCATTTTGTTGCGTTACAACGAGACGCACAAGAACAAAATATGTGCACATCAAAGTCAAAGTCAAAGTCAAATAATAATTTATTTCATAGGTAAAATTTTTACACTCGAAAACGTCATTTTTTAAACTACTACTCGTTCCGCTGACCTCCCTGAGAAGAACGAGCAAGAAACTCTAGGGATTGCTCTTTTCAAATAAGCTTAAACGCTATAGAATACATTTTGAATCATATTTGTGTGGAATTAAGATTCACGTTGTTACTCCATACATCTTTATCTAACACGTAATCTACAATTTTGTAATATGACTTTTCAATGAAAATACTTTTAATGTAAGTTTTAAACTTAGGAAATGGTAATCTTAATATATGCTCCGGAATCTTATTGTAAAAACGTATACGGTTCCCCATAAAAGAATCGTTTACCTTAGTTAAACGAAAACGTGGTAACATGAGTTTGGACTTAGTTCTAAGGTTATCTTCTTTCTTAACGAAATTATGTATACTTTTACGGGCATACAAAATATTTGAGTAAATGTACTGTGATGCCATAGTCATGATACCAGTCTCCTTAAACTTTTCTATGAGAGAAACCCGAGAACCTAAATAGTACACAGAACGAAACGCTCGTTTTTGCAACACAAATATGGTTTGTAAAGTGTGCTTTTTTTGAGCAATCTATTTTCCGATAGGGATTTGACAGAGAAGGAATTGACAGATGGCGGCCATCTTAGTTTTTTCTGACACAGAAAATATTGAAGTTATCAACATGAATCACCTTTTGCTCCCAGAACGTCGCCAAATTTTGGAATTTTACATCAAAAATGGCAAATCAATTCGCCAAACGTACCGTGATTTGATACCAATTTACGGCCAACATCACCGGCCAACCGAAGCCAATATTCGCTTATTGATGAAAAAGTTCGACGAGACGTTTTCTCTGTGTGACGTGCCGCGTATTTCCTACGCTCGTTCAATGCGTACCGATGAAACCATACGAACTGTGAACGAGAGTGTCACCGAAGATCCGAATGTCTCAATTCGGCACCGCGGTTAAGAATTGGGCCTTACAGCGTCCACTACGTGGAAGATTTTGCGTAAAGATTTGGGTTTGAAGGCGTATAAGATCCAGCTGGTCCAGGAGCTGAAGTGGCATGACCATCCGAGACGCCGTACGTTCTCTAACTGGGCTCTGGCCAAGCTGAGAGATGACCCAGATTTTCATCGGAAAATCATCTTTTCGGACGAAGCACATTTTTGGCTAAAAGGGTACGTAAACAAGCAAAATATGCGGTATTGGAGCGCAGAACAACCCGAACAAGTTCTGGAGACGCCTTTGCATCCGCAAAAGGTCACAGTTTGGTGCGGCTTGCATGCAGAAGGCATCATCGGTCCTTATTTCTTCAAAAATGAAGCCGGAGCCAACGTTACGGTGAATGGCGCGCGATATAGGGAGATGTTGGAAGGCTGGTTTTTCCCAAATGTGGCCACGCACGACCTGGGCGACTTGTGGTTCCAGCAGGACGGCGCCACGTGCCATACAGCCGGTGACACAATGGACTTATTGAAGGGAACGTTCGGCGATCGGATTATTTCGAAAAATGGCCCCGTCGATTGGCCGCCAAGATCTTGCGATATCACGCCGTTGGACTTTTTTTTGTGGGGCCATGTGAAGGCGCAAGTGTATGCGGACAAACCGGCGACGATTGAGCATTTGGAAGCCAACGTTGTACGCGAAATTCTCGCCGTACGCCCAGAAGTTCTCGAAAGAGTGATGCGAAATTGGACTAATCGAATGGCATATCTAAAACGTAGCCGCGGTGGCCATATGTATGTATACCGATTGCTCAAAAAAAAACACGCCTTACATCTGCCGCTTTACCCCACATGAGAACCCCGTAGGACATTATACTATGGAAGTAACTAAAGTAAACTAGTCTAGCAGTAGCAACATCGGTGAGTTTATGTATTTTACGGACTGCGTATGCAGCAGAGCTGAATCTGCTGGCAGATATATGTGGAGTTTACTATCTAAGGTCACACCCAAAAAGACAGCTTTATTAACAAGGTCTAACTTTTCTCCATTTATTTCTATGATTGGGCTAGTCGATTTTACATTAGGTAATTTAAATTTAACACACTTTGTCTTCTTGGCATTGAGCAATAAATTGTTAATATTAAACCAACAAACTACCTTTGAAAGGGTATCATTAATATTTTCATAGTCTACGTCATGTCTGTCTGTTTTAAAAATCAAGACGACACATGTCGTCAGCAAACGATACTATTTCGTAAAGGTTCTTAACAAAGAATTTTAGATCATTAATATAAATGAGAAATAAGAAAGGACCAAGTATTGAGCCCTGCGGAACACCCATTTTTACCGGAGAACCCAAAGAACTCACTCCATTTATGGCTACTTCCATTTACTACGTCGTGATTATTATAACGTGCACGCGAACCACACGCGAACGTCTCCAAATGTGTCCATATTATGAACCGAAACAGGTGTGAATCCACCCTTAGTCGAAAACTTTTTTGTGGATACCGAACAATAAATTTGTGAGAACGTTTTAAAATGAGTGAGAATAGAATCCAATCCAAAATTAAAGCTACTTACAAGTAGGTTGTTAGTGTGGTACTCAGCAGAAGACAGTTCAGCCTTAGCATCCTTCCACAGAGATTGTGGCACGGAGGTGGACACCCAGCGCTCAGAGCGTTGCTTAGGTGATGGTATCACTTCCTTTAGGTATTTCAGTAGCCTGGGACCTGCAGGTGCGTTGGGGTATCAATATCTGCTTCTAAGGAGCTGATCAAAAAGTCCGTGCGGTTTTTGCCACTCATTTTGTTGAAGAATGTTATATTTTATTGTATGTGGTCAATTTAAAAATAATATTTTAGAGCGCATTTTAAAGATTGGTGGGAGTTTTCAGTTTACAATTCATGCATAATTATAACGTTTTTATAAAAAAATTGACCTCAAAAGTTCGTGAAATTACATCTGTTTGCCAAGTCTTATTGCAATCGGTTATACATGCGTAAAAAGTTTATTGCAAATTACTTACCAGCTTCAGCAATGTATCTTGAATGATACGCAATGTTAGAGCAAGGCACCTCCTTGGCGAAAATATTCTGGGCAGTCAGCTTCTCCACAAAGCTCTTCATGATGTCAGCAGGACCTGAGATGGTGCTGGAGCCTGGCCCATTATGGCAAGCCACTTCGATTTCTGGTGGACACATGGTCTTCACCTGATAAGGTATATAGATAACTGTGACAAAACCAACAACATCAATGGATAAAGCAAAAGATATTTTTAAGAATAATTGTTCCTGGTATTTTATAGTCATATGAGACAATCAATTTGACAGGTTCAATCGTCTGTTGTGTGTAAATATTCGTGGTTGAATGAAAAAAAGTCTGACCTGAGTATAACCAAGACCGACAGCAGCCATAGATCCCTTGATGAATGGAGTCTCGATGGAAGCTAGACCTCTACTGTACGCAGAAAGGATCATTTGCTCGGCTGTAAAGCAGCCATCGGCGTACGCGCAACCTAGCTCGCCGACACTGTGACCTAGGGATAATATAATAGGGCTTGAGGTTTCACTTTTCCACTATTTATAGAAAAATTACATATAGCTAAGGCAAACGTTTAGATAGTATTGTGAGATAAGCAGAATTGTGAATAGGTTATATTAGCTCGGTCTATGAAAACTAATCAGGAATCAGTCTTAATTTAAACAAAAGAACTAATGTTTCTAACTAATTTTTCAAAAATGTTCTTACCAATGATGTAATCAGGTTCAATGCCGATAGTCTTTAGGACATCAGTGAGACCGATCTGAACAGCGGCAATTCCGACAAAAGAGTGGAGGATGTTGTCATAAATCTTTGGGTCAGGAGTTGTAATAAGCTTGGTCAAATTTAAGCCTTTAGGTTCTAGAGCTTTGTGGCACCTGTGGAAGAGGCGAGGAATCTGTTAGCCCGTAAAATCTTGTATGTAAAGACACATTCTATTATCACTCATTCTATTGTCAACTTGTGGTTCATCATCATTAGTCCATTTATACGTTCCACTGCCGGGCAAGGGTGTCCCTTCAGGCGAGGGCTTCACATGTTTTCCGAGGTTTATGAACCTTCTCCGACGTGTAGGTTTCGTTACGATTTTTTCTTTGTTTGAAATTTAAAATCGAATTTCGCACATAAATTCTGAGAAACTGAAAGGTGCGAACCCGGATTCGAACTCACGGCCTCTGCTTGAGAGGCGGTAAGTCAAACCATTAGGCTACCACGGCTTAACTTGTGCTTAGATAGAATTAGTTTTATAAAGTTACAAGAATACTTTTGTTCTATTAGAACCCCGTTCCAGAACTATTGTAACTTGGGTCAAGCAATTTGACATGGTTCAAAAAACATTTTTAATTCAAAAAAGACTTACTTCTCAATAGCTGCAGCAAAAACTGGGATCCTCATGAGTTGAGTTGCCATACCAGCCCATTGCGAGCCCATGCCCGAGTACACGAACCAGACAGGTCGATGGACGCCCGAGAAATATTGGATGTCGCGGGACAATTGGACGCTTTTGGTTGGGGTAGAGCCTGGTATAGTAATATACATTTTTAACATACATGACATAAACCATAAAGAAAATCCAAAAATGTTAGAAGTGCTTCCACCGCTAACGAATAAGCGAAGTGGATTCGGCGAGTTAAGATTTGTCATTGTGTCGCGCGTTAGTTTTGAATGGAATCCGCAAAAGCAATATATAGGTATAAGGACTTAACGTGCTCAGAAGGAAAGCGATTTGTGAGATTTTAAGACTATAATTTTACTACAAAACATTATTACCATTAATTTATTCAGATATGAAATATAAATGAACTCGAAGGTTAATTAGAGTGCAGAAAATGGGATTAAATAAAATTCATAGGTTTGCTATGTTTTAAAACATTGAAAGTGATTTTTTACAGAAAATAAAAATTTAAACTGATTTTTACTTTCCTAGTGGAAGGACAAAACTATTTTACTCCGCTCACTAAGCTATTTCCCGCCCAATTACCCTTTCGCAGAGGAAGGCGGGCGTTAGTGTCTGCTTATCGTCTATTCCTTTTCCAGATTAATAAGTTTGGCTTAAAATTTTAGACGTTTTATTGGATAAAAAATTTCGGTTTACTTTGTTTCCTTTAAACGTATTAACATTCATCTGAGATCATGACATCTTTTGTGATTCTCTAACAGTGGATTAAATAGTTTATTTAACGATTCAATATTGTAATATTTTTGATAGCCAATTGTGGTCTTGGAAAGAATATTTCAGATTATGCCCTTTATACAAAAACTACTTACCGAGCAGCGTGTATCCTCTAACAACATGGCCACCAATATCTTCATCATGAACTGCATGCCACAACCTTACAAGTTCCACATCAACAGTTCTGGACTCTAAATCATCCAATATCTTAGCAACGGCGGACTCAGTACGTCCAGAAGCACATACTAGGCGAGGTAAGTCATCAGCTGGGATACCGTTGTTTACCTGGTGATGTGTGTTGTGGATATTATATATATGAATGAGAAAAGGGGTGTAAAATTTTGTTGACATTGGGCTTCGAACATTTTTGAGAGAAGCTTGAGGATGTTTCAAAAACGTATAGAAGGTATAAGTTTTATAATGAAGATTTACCAACACGTCATCTTGAAATTACGTTGAATATTATTTGGCATCCACGTAGCAATTTTTCCGTGTACTAAAAATATTTCTTCATGTTCAAATATATTTTGTAAAATAACTGCACTAGTTGATTTTCTAAAATTGTTCATACAATGATCGAATACAAAAAAAATCCTTCGACTTGGCAGGATTCGAACCAGTTACTGTGCTGAACCAGGGTCACCGCTCTATCAACTGAGCTATAGATCGAGTCAGCATATCCTACGAACTCTATGTTTTTTATACACTTTTGTAGTGGACTTTTTCGGTTTTTATCGCAATAAGCGACATCTTGCAATACTTAATATTGAAAATTAAAAACTATTCTTGTCGGGTCTAAATCATGTTTATTTGTTTTTTCAAATAAACCATCGTTTCGGGCTCTTCATACAGAGTTATTTGAAAAATATTAACAATCTATATTTATTATATTTTTATAATAATTTAAAATAAAACTAGTGATAAAAAATCATAATCGTTTGAAACTGTCACAGTGAAACAAATAAAAAACATTAACGCATTTCAATAGTGTAATAATTAAGGTCAAAAACAGACGTTACAATCAACTGTCTGTAATCTCATCTTTTTATCCTGCCGATTACAAAACAAAGATTTTAACATTTGTACTTGTCGGTGCCTTGAAATTAAACGGTTTTAGAAACCCTGCACTGGCACCACTACTAATTTTCATACAATATTTTATCTCGCAGGATTATATCACTAACGTCATAAACAGTGGCGGATTTGCAGTCAGTCAGCCAACATCCGTTCAGTAGTTCTTGTGACAGACAGACAGACGTAGTGATGAAGTGATTATACATTACATTATAATACGTAACTTATCTATATTTTATACATAAAATGTACGAAAGTGATTTAGGAAGTTTATTGTTATACGTTGCAGTGCAGTGCGGCCCGTCATAATGTGCGAGAGCCTTTAGAATATTTAGGTACTTTGAGTTATTTCTTGTTATCAACAGCGAATTTTTTGTCATGATTGGCCGTCCCTAAAATCTGGCCGCCCAGGGCCCGGGCCTACTGGGCCTGAGGGCAAATCCGCCTTAAACAACACCTTTTGTTCCAGTACTTTTAAGAATTAATCAGATTTTGCTTTCGTACAAAAATAAAAATATTTAAATAGATCGCTCTAAACGACAATAACTCTGTGCGGTCTGGGAACGGGGTTCGTCAGGGAGGACGCTTGCACGTTTGAAGACATTATTACCAAATACAGAGCTAAAATGTATCAGATATTACAATAAAAACTTAAAAGTTTGTTTTTGGTAAATGTATTATGTTTTGTAAAAAGTCATGGAACAAAAGTTGTTGTTTATGATATTAGAAATATAGTCCTGAGAGGTTGTTAGTATTTTACAAATAATCCTGTATATCCTTTACATGCTGTACATCCTGTATACCCTGTATATGTATATTTGGTAAACGGGCACAGTGGCAGTGCCCCTCAGATCTTTGCGAGCTCTGAGTGGCACTGCAACTGTTATGGACAGTCGTGTAACTTATCATCAGGCGTACGAGTCGTTCGTCCCGTCACTTGATATTATTAAAAAAAAATCCCGAGGTTTCGTCTGACCATGAAGTCCAATGCATGAGCAATAACAAAAATCTAAGAACTTAACATTTTCCTTTTAATTCATAATATTCTAGCCTAGTAAGGCCGGTACATGAAAATGTAGTTAACATGTCAAGTGATTTTGACTTAGTCAACATTATTCCTATGGTTACGTAAACGCCCAGTGTATACTAAAATAAAAATATCGCACTCAAATTTAGTTACTGCAGCACACTCCGTAATCAAGAATGCCTAAAGAATATTTAGAATTTACAAATACTAATTTGTATTAATTTGAAATGCAATTAATTTTGGATGCCAACATATTTACTTCATTTAATATTTGCTCACTTGCTTGGACATTGTATCTATTTTTATTTTAGATCTGTATAATTACTGTATTCTGGCAAATTACCGTTTTCTATTATATTTTATTCTATTATAATCTAACCCGACCCCGCCATAGTTGGGGTACAGGGCTCGTATTCTCTATGACCATAGGCGACAGCCCTCAAAACAAATTGAGGGCATACTTGAAGGTTGCTGGATCTCAGGAAGCTAGACAAGAATCATTACCAAAGTAACAATCCCTTATCTTCCTAATTAAGTTTTTATTATAGTGACCCTCACTATTACGAGTATAACCTGTGCGAGCACGGGGACTTTATAACTTCCGGTCCTGACACCAGATCAGCACGTGGACAAGATTGTCACAGACCGTTGTCTCGGGTGAGCGGCCCTGTGTACTTACTAGTACCCACCTACAGGTGGGTACCGGAGCTGTTGGCACGCTCATTTTCCATAGTGCATTGAGCAACTAATGTAACAAATTATAGACTACAAACTTACCTTTGGCTTAGAGACATTCTTCAACAAAACGTGAGCATTGGCACCACCGAACCCGAAACTGTTAATGCCGGACATGCCACTATTCCAAGGCGTCTTTTCAGTGACTACTTCGAGTCTACCTTCGGCTAGTGCAGCAACGCCTTCACGAGGAATCTTGTAGTGTAGATTGGGTGGAAGGTAACCTGTGCCGTAGGCTATGCAGAGCTGTAGAAGAACAGGAGCTGTTAAGAATTGGATTGAAATAGGAACCTATAAAATAACGGTTATCTATCAAAAGTCCGAAATGACATTTTCTAGAAATAACGTTAACTCGAATTTTCATAACCTCGAAAGTAATTTTGAGAGGAAAATGATGGGAAAATATTTTTTCTTTTAAACCTTACTTAACCTAACCTTACCGAACTAATCGTGTCTTTGCGATAAACATCTAACATATCCTGAAATAACAACGGTTTCGTTATAATTCGGTTTTCGGGGTAATGAAAATTCGAACAAACGTTAATTCGCAAAATTAAATTCGAGTTTATGATAAAAAACCTATAAAAACTCAATTTTACGATATTCTCTTTATATTTTGAAGATTTGAAACCTTTATTCTGGGTTGAAAATGATTTCATTTTACATTTGTTTTTGTGATTATTATTATTAGCCCTTACACAGCGTACAACAAAAACTACTATATTTTTTTCATCCAAGCACACTGAAGCTGCATAATAAATAGGATAGCTCATTGTAAAAATGTAGGAGGTTCTCAATTTGTCTGTATTTTTTTGTATGTATGTTACGCGATAACTGTTATATTTGTGAACCAATTTTGATGATCCTTTTTTTGTTGGAAAAATGGTGCCTCAGTAGTGGTCTCATTTAAACTTGAAAAAAATATTCTACTTTAGAAGTAGAATATTTTTTGGTGGCAAACTAGGTGACGAATCCGGTTACGCGCACTTTTCGGTAACCAATTTGATGTAATTCCACGAGTTTTTGAGGACCGTTTTTTTAGTATCCTGTACTGAGATTATTTTGTACATATTTATTTCAAATAGGTATCTTTGACAAACTGAAAAAGCTAAAGAGTCACTACCATGCATTTTTGTCATCCTGGTACGCAGAAGCTGTATAATAAACCTTAGTTTATTTAGTTTTAAACCTACTACACGCAAAATTTCAATATCAACTAGAATTATATTACAGAAGCGTTTGCCTCCTTAATGAATTTGTGATTTTGTAATGATGGCTGTCAAGGACGGCCAGTTTATTTCTCATAATAATATTAAGTCTGTCACTATTTCTAATGGAAAAAAAAAATAGTAGAGCTCCTTGTGGTAAAGTCCAGGAAAGTACTGCGACCATTTCTGTCACCAAACAATAATGTGAGCATTACTGCGATCCGATTCTTTTGTATATTTGTTATCAACTTATGACGATCCTTGATGGAGAATGATATTTGATATGTAATTTAATGACAACAATATTATTATTAATGAGTTGTCAATTTTCTGATTACTGTGTATATTTCTTATAATTTTCATTTCTGTTTGACGATCTTAATATAATTTCTTATACTTTGACATGTAGTGCAATTTATAATTAATATTTGAGAAATAAATGAATCTGAATCTGAATCATGGAACTGAACTCACATAAGACTGCTGTACTAATTAATATGTTTTAATTTATTCTAATTTCTATTATAAATAATAATAAATAGAACTTAATAAAAATTCATTCAATAAAAATAATTAATACTTTATTAATAAAATAATTTGTAAAACTTAATGTAGCGTAAATTGGAAATAGGAAACCCACAATAGGAAACCGGGGTAAAATTTTTGATCCCGCCATTTTCCAAGATGGCCACCATACATGTGAATTTGCTGCTTTTTGGCGTCATTTTTCTTCGAGAAGGAGTGCGGGTTGTTAAAATTTGAACGTGAACTTACGTCTCAGGGTGACAGGCTCAGTGTCATATCTATGCAATTTAAAGTTCTGAGGGGCACTGCAACTTATGAGGATAAATATTGTCGCCAGATTGAAAAAACACAACGCAAATTCGCTCTATTCTTATACAAGAGAATGTATGGTTACTATCCGCTGCTCTTTCCTGCCTTATTTGTCTACGGAATGGTCGGTCTTGACACCTTGGAAGAAAGACGTAAAGTTCGAACTCCATTACGTATTTCTCCTGCGAGGTAAAGTGGACAATGCCGGAATACTGAGCAACGTAGATCTGTTTGTGCCACACGTGCACACACTTGCCGGGCTGACAACGCGCCCACGTAAGGTCCACTAAGGTGACATCTTTTGTGACAGCATTAGCAAAGTAATTTATAAGGCAAACTTAGCGTATCAAATATGTTTGTATATAAGAAATTAGCATGCAAGCGTTTTGGTTGTTACTGCAAGTATACATTGTGTTTTTAATAAATATTTAAATATTATAGGTGTTGTTTGCCACAAGACACACGACTTATATCATAAAAAAAATTCTGTCGAACTTCAAGAAGGAGATGTTTTGGCCGAAGGGTGTCATATACCGGCTGGTTACGTGTCCGGGAGTCTACTCTCGTTGTCCGTCTGACATCCGACGGAAACAATTACTGTCAAATAACTAATACTCGACCGAATCAAAACACAATGTCAAGTATGAAGCTGCATTCGCATCATGCGTCTTTTAATATGGTCGAGTATTACTTATTTGACAGTAATTGCCTCGGGCGGATGTGATCATTGAGTATATAACCAGAAATAGAGACGAAATAAGGGCTATCCATCCCTGGCAACTCATCAAACAAATGAGCCTTATATCACTTTTAAATATCAACTCTCGTTTGCGCTGAAATCACAAATTAGAAAACTGAAATAGTACAGCGCCAACAACTGACCTGCGTGTACGTCTCCGTATATTCCAAGAATATTCTATATTTATTGTAATAAAAATAATGTCTCTAACAATGGGGGCTGTTCCAATCGGTGGTGTGAGAAAAACAGCAAAACATCTAATTACAAAACAAACGGAATCACATTTCATCGGTAATTACATATTAAAAATTTAACTTTGCAATTTTCGTCAATTAAGTTCAAGTTAAACTGGTCGATTTGAAGTGCAAACAATTAACGACACCCGTCAATTGTTTTGAATTCGGGCTGGCCAATCGCAGCGCAGTTGTCACAGTAATGATTTGGCAGAGTAGTTTTCAAACAAATTAAAAGACATTTCGTCTCTATTTCTGGTTATATACTCGATGGATGTGATAGACGGGCCTGATAAAAGTTGTTACCTTGGCAACAGAGCATAATCCAGACGCAGGCTCACTGTGTCCCAGGTTAGATTTGACTGACCCTATTTTCAAAGGTTCTGATCGACCCGTGCAGAAGATTTCGTCGATGGCCACCAACTCCTCGGGGTCACCTACTCTTGTACCTGCGGAAGGAATTTTTCATTACTCAAAGCGTAAGAGCCTAGGTAGACAATTTTAGTAATCTAATAGTATTCATTTTATCTAAAATGCCATGTTATTTAGAAGAAAACAATCTTCATGATTTAGCCTTTCGATCAGCATAGTAAAATTACAGGTATTTTTTCACATTTGGCGGGTTCGATTATCGGTTCAGACAGGCGATTATATATATAAATCTTTGAATGCCGTTCGAATCGTTTTTAAAATAAAAATGAAGTTTTTTCAGTAATATTGTCTATCTACGTTATTAAGGTACTTCCCTCTGTGTGGCATAACCGTGTAACGCCCTGTAGGTATATATATTTGAAAGCAAGATATAACTCAACATAATACGCTGTGGTGAAAAGTTTTCCTTAGTATTTTGCACACTTACACGTGACATATAGCAACGTGCAGCACGTTACGCCAACACCCCAACTCTAGTTCCGACACGTTTAAACTTTCTATATACGATCATTCGATATACGGCATACCTTCTAATTTTAAAAAAATTCATAAAAAACAAACAAAGTGAAATCACTGAATAAGTTCAAATTAACATATTTCTTGATTGGATGCTGCAAAGTATGCGTGCATTCGTTAGCGAAATGCAGGCATCTTTTTTAGTAGTAGCAGAGCGCTTTGTGAAACAGCCTTACCTAATCTTAACTATTTCTGCCACCAAGCTGTAATGTGAGCATTACTGCGTGTCAGTTTCCAAGAGTAAGGATGGTTGTGAAATTACAGGCATAAAGGATTTGTCAACTTACGTTTTTTTTTGGATAATATCAAGAGACGGGACGTACAAGTCATGCCTGATGGTAAGCTACAAGCCTGTCCATAGCAATCGCAGTGTCGTCAGAGCTTTAAATCGCAAAGATCTGAAAGATCTAATTTCACCAGCACCCGTACCCTTCAAAACCGGAACACAGTAACATACATTACTCCTTAGCGGCAGAAATAGGTAAGGTTGCGATTTAAAGCTCTAAGTGCAACTGCAACCAGGCGCACGACTTGTTCGTCCCGCAACTTGATACTTTTAAAAAGGCATGTGCTGGATAGACAGACATTTGCAAAGACAAGGATGCCTGAAATTGCGCCAATCACAATTGCGCCAATCTCTCTTTTCTTAGAGACGGTATAAAATATTAAAACAAAAGCCTGACTACGTCCCTGTAACTCACAATTGTCGTAATAAAAGTAGAAAAACTATACCAAGGAGTTTCCCTATTAAAAAGCAGACTGCAAATGGAAAAACATCAAAAATAGATGAAAAAAGTTGGCCAGTCAAGTGCTTTGACGTTAAATTAAAACGTACTCCACTTACACCGAAGCCTTGGTCGACAGAACTGTGTCTACAAAGAAAGCGATACCTTGCGCGATAAAATTGTTTAATGGCTAGTTCGGACCGGTCCTCTAGAGCTGGAGGTTTTGTACAGTTGATGCACCTAACCTTGTAACAGTCTATTTGGTTTTGAGTAGATCAGTATGAAAAAAGGTCTTAACGAATTTAACCTTTAATCTGCGAGTTGTAAAATTCTTTTTAATATGACTTCCTTAATGCATCATTATACTACACAACAACAACTTCAAATTGCACAGCGACTACATGTTCCAAAGAAAACACTATCAATAGTGATAGTTTTATTATTCTGACGTATTCTGAACGATGTATAGATTGTGTGTAGTGTTTTGTAAATATTGAAGGCATGGAACACAACTATAATTCAAATGAATTTCAATTGTTATTTAGTAAATTTCTAAAAATATTCATCATATCATCAATTTAAAAGTTTACAAAAATTAATAACACTGAAATGTAAATTCATTGCCTATGATTAAAATTAATACCTTAAGCAAGAATGCACGCACTATATATTATTTCATTAAATTATGGAAAACTTTTTATCTACATACCTCATCTTTGCAATGTAATGAAGTAACCTTTTTACGTCGTCGTAAAAAATTAATGAATTTTTGAAGAAAAAAAATGTTTTTCCGCTCATTTCTCCCAAATAAACATTGATTTGGTGTTTTTTTTTTTGTATTTAATGTATTTACTTCAATAAAAGTTATTCATTAAAAGCGAGGATTATAAAAAGAATTTATGAAATATGTAAATTAGTGCAAGTTGTTACAAGCTTAGAATAATAACGCATAGAATGATAGTTTCATATCAAACGAACTGTCACAAGTGAGGCAAAAATCAAATTCATGTAGGCTAGTTTTAGTAGTAGGTTAATTTTCGGTTTTAGTGAATATTTATATAAAAATACAAGTTGAAACGCGTTACTTCCTTGTGGAATGTGATGTTAGTATCTATTTTATGTTTGTCTGACGTATTTTTACACTAATTTACCGCACATTTCGTCATTTTTAGCTAAAATTCTTGATCTGTTCGCGGTGCAAGTTGACCTTGAGCACTGAAGGCCCGCCCGCTCGTGTAGGCCCTTTGGGCGCGCTTCAATTTGCCTCACTTAGCGTGTGCGGACTAGGTTTCTATGCGTTATTATTCTAAGGTTACAAGGTTATATTTTGAAATGTCACAGGGATCATCCTAGATTATTTTTAGTATAGTGAATGACGATCAATCCCTAGAGTTTCTTGCTCGTTCTTCTCAGGGAAGTCAGCGTCATGAACGAGCAGTAGTTTAAATACGACGGTTTTAGGTAATGTAAATTTTACCAGCAGTAGAGCTCCCTGTGAAAGTGTTCGTCCAGGGAAGTACTGCCTTACATATTTCTGCCGCCAAGCAGTAATGTCAGCATTACTGTATTCCGGTTTTGAAGGATAAGAATGCTGGTGAAATTACAGGCACGCGGGACTTACTAAGATTGAGATCTTTGCGATTTAAAGCTCTGAGTGGCACTGTAAGTGTTATGGACAGGCAGCTTTACCATCAGGCGCACGCCTTGTTCGTCTCGTCACTTGATGTTATAATATAAATGTACACATATATTTTACCTATAGAATAAATGATCCTTTGTCTTTGACGTTTTAAGAAACTTTGTAAACCAATTTGATCTTTATTTACATTACGCAAATACAAATTTATATAAAAAGCTGGAATTCCTTTACATTTTCCTGTTGAATGAGTAAGAAGTCTCTCAGAACCAAAATGGCCGGCCAGTGGGTCAGGTATATTAGAGCATCGAATGTACTGGAACCTCTTACCGAAAGGTGAAATTCTGTAGCATTATTATAAATTAATTCAAAGGTATAAATTGTTCGACGAAATAATTGTGGGTTTTGCTCATTGCTGTTCCTGACAATGTCTTTCTGAAGTTTGTTACAAAGTATCTTTTTGGTTGCTTGTATTATTATAGTTTGAAATCACATAAATTTCACAAGCTATTGTAACATTGATTGTAATGAATAATGACATTTTATTACCACGACATTAATGTATTTTTTGTGAAATTAGTCGATTACTTTATTAATACAAAGATTACCCTGTGTTTTTCGCCCTGTTTTGGCACAGATGCAGGTTGAGTCCATTCCGATCGAAGGAATTTTTGTTTGTGTTCGATCTTTGTATATAATAATTATAACAAGTTATTGTCCAAGATTATTATACGCAAGCTTGAAATTACGTTACGGCAAAAAGCAGTGAAAAAAGAAAAAACAAAGGTTTGCAACAATCACACAGAAATATTCGTAAGGTCTGTTGGTTCGTTCCGTAGCTCGATTGGAAGAGTGTCGGCCTGGTATACAGAAGATGCTGGTTCCAATCCAGCCAGATCGAAGGAATTTTTCTTATTGTTCGTATTAATAATATTTTGTATTAATATTTTATATCAGACTTGGAGTAATTTCACAAAAAAACAAGTTACAACAAGTTAGAATCAAGAACGGACTTGGCTCTCGCAAGGTACACAGTGTGAGTGACGCGAGCCAGGACAAATCTGCGCAACAAGGCATTATTCGCACACTAAATCGAGTAGCCGAGGATAGGATAGGAAGATATTTTGCTTTGTTCATAATTCTGTCAGATTTTTTGTACATCATTGTACACGGCAAGTTTGTGGTCAATGCTCTGCAAGTCCAATTTAATAATGCATTCAGGGCACTGTTGCAGCTCCCGCGCTTGTGCAGCGCTTCGGGCATGTTCGCAGATGCGTACGCGGATGGCTTTGAAGCCGTTTGGCAAAAGAAAACTGCCTCGCTGTTGAACAGAATACGCGGGAGCTGTAACGGCGTCCTGAAAGCGATAGTTGATAGACCTTATTGCCCGTTGATGTATACACTCGCACAGAGGCCAATTTCATTGTTAGTTATTAAGTATTAATCAAGGGTAAGCTCTACTAACATTAAAATGGACCTTAAATGTTGTCTGAAGTAAATAACTTATTATTATTATATTATTTCATTATTAGAAATTGGCTTTTATTAAGTGTTATTAATTTTCAATATTAATTACTATCATTTTTAGTTATACTTTATTTATAATATCAAGTGACGGGACGAACAAGTCGTGCGCCTGATGGTAAGCAGCATAACAGTTGCAGTGCCACTCAGAGCCTTAAATCGAAAAGATCTGAGAGGCACTGCCATTGCGCCCGTCACCCTGAGAATTTGATAAGTCTTCAAAACCGGAACGCAGTAATGCTCACATTACTGCTTGGCGGCAGAAATAGGTAAGGTGGCAGTACTTCCCTGGGCGAACTCTTTTATAGGCTGCTCTATGGCTACTATTCAATATCATGCTAATAAAACATTGCGTTAAACAATAAAAGTTTACATCATAAGCTTTAAATTATTAAAATAAATTGTATTTTAAGGAAAAGCACCACAGACGGAACTCTACTAGACAAAATTTTGTGTAAGAGCTACTAATTAAAAGCAACGATAGTTGAGAGAAGGTGTGCTTAATGTGAAATTATTACCTATGGCTTTAATTTATTAATTTTCTTTTGTATTTTATATACGAATTTTGCCTAAAGGCCATACACATGTTGTTTCTGATTAATCGATTATGTAAGCTATAGTCGTCACAATTTAAGAGCGCCAATTTGACAATTAAAGAAGACTATAGTATGTAAAATTAATGTAGTTTAGATAGAGTAACAATAATCTAGAGTAAATAGATATCCATAATAATAATAGACAGATAGATAGATAGAATAAGTTTATTGACTTACCACAAGCACACACAATAATATGAAACAACAAATAGCTAAAGAAAGAAAGAAGACAAAAAAAAACTCAAAACAAAACATACAAAATAACAAAAAGGAATGAAATCAAATAAATATACACAATAAACGACGATATATCTACAATTAATTAAAAAGCAAGTTGTGAGTGCTGCAGCAAGCCAAACAGGCCATAGCTCAGTGCAGGTGTAGCCCAAAAGCAACGCACTGATTTTCAGCTATCGCCTAGTGGGTAACGCGAAGTGGTGTATCACAGCAAAAAGCAATGTGTAGGACGTGCATAATAATAACGCACACAGTTATAGCCTACCAGGAAAGCTTTGTATCGCGGGTGTAATTGATACACACGTAGACAACTAAAATTACACCCAAATTCACGAGAGAAATAAATGTAAGCCTAACAAATATTTCTCCTTGCCCGGGAATCGAACCCGGGACCTCTGGCATGGTAACCGTGTCACGCGGGCCTCGCGTAATTAAATAGAAAGCTCGATTCACATGAATTTTATTGTAGAAATAAGAAAGAGAAGGTACAGGAAGGCAAAAGAACAGGTAAAATAAGGGCGTAAAGGTTGTAACAGTACAAAATAAGGATATAAAAACATGTACAATGATATGAAACACTCCCTTACAACGGATTAATATTTAAAGTAAGCAAACTTACCCCAAAAGGGCCAGTGTTCGTAAAAATACTGATGTTTTATAACTAGTTAAGTTGCATGATTTTCATTGTTATAACTGGTCAGAATTTTTATATGAAGGAGAGCACGTGTGTTCGCTTCGGAATTTTAGTAGAAAGTAGCGACGGAGAGAAGAAAATTAAGATTGACGAAGATAGGTAATTAAAGAATTATTAAAAATTTCAAAAGTAAGTGGTCAGGAACCAGAGAAAAGGGTGATGAAAAGGTGTAATGACGATGCATCCTTCATCGCATCGTCATAACCGGGCCGTGGAGGTATTTTTAGGAATTAGCAGCCACGCTGAGACAACAATCGCTGGTTAGAGTCACTAAATTGCAAACATAAAATTTATTTGTAGATGTGTTTGTTTCGTGTGTGTTTATAATATCAAGTAACGGGACAAGAGCCTTAAATCGGAAAGGTCTGAGGGGCACTGCCATTATGCCCGTCATCCTGTGAGATAAGTTGACAAGTCCAATGTGCCTGTAATTTCATCAGAACCTTTAAGGTGGGAGTACTTCCCTGGACGAACTCTGTCACAAGGAGCTCTACTGCTACTAAGTTCAGGTTTCCTTACGATGTTTCCTTTTGCCGAAAAGCTCATGATAAATTTCAAATAAAATTTCGCATGCAGATTCGAATCTATGCCCTTTGCTTGAGAAACGGTCCGTCAAATCTTTAGACTACCACGGTTTGTATAGCTGTGGGCGATAGTTGTCGTCCAATGAACGTTACTTTATTTTGAACTACGTAACCCTAAAAAGCGCTATGAAAACGGCGGAAATTTTTATAGCGAACGCTACAAAAATTAGCTTTTCACTCGGCTCTGGTGGGTTATCTTTTCTAGCGGAAAATACTTTTCTTTAGACGCTAGAAGCTTTTTCTGAAAATTAAGCAACTTAATTTTGTCTGATCCAGACATTGACTTACAATTATATGGTCGTCGGGTCCGCGCTAAAAAGTGTCCGAACTTATAGGGCGTTAAAATCGTATACAGAGCGTCATTCACGCTTTAGTCTTCGTTTGTTTCTTCGAACAGCGAAGCAAGCAAAATTAGACAGTACTGCGATGACATTACGATTTAAATTCAACGTTTTAGCTTTTTCATATTCCTTTACATGTCACTACGTTTAAATAGGTTGACTTGGGACATTTTTTTCGTGATTTTTGTATTAGACCCGTCGTCCATTTATTTGTAAGTCAATGGATCCAGATAATTAAGTTTTTGTTAAAGCCTTTATTTAAGAGTTTGGCATTTGAAAAATTGAATTTAAGGAGAACCGTTGATTTACCAACAAAGGGATGATGGGTCAGAATTAACTACTATAAACGTACTTGATATATAAAGAAACGCGCACGACTTGTTCGTCCCGTCTCTTGGTGTCATCAAAAGACATCGAGTATAATTATAACCAGAAATAGAGACGAAATGTCATTTAATTTGTTTGAAAACTATTTTGCCATATCATTACCGTGACAACTGCACTTCGATTGGAAAGCCCGAATTCGAAACAATTGACGGGTGTCGTCTATTGTTTCACTTCAAATCGACCAGTTAACTTTAGCTTTGCTATAATGGACGAAGATTGTAAAATTACATATTTAATATCTAATTACCGATGAAATGTGATTCTGTTTATTTTGTAATTAGATGTTATGTTGTTTTTCCTACACCACCGAATGAAACAGCCCCCATTGTTAGAGATATTATCTATAATAGAATAAATACAGATATTTTTGGAAAATACGGAGACGTACTCACAGGTCAGTTGTTGGCGCTGTACTATCTTAGCTTTCTAATTTGTGATTTCGGTGCAAACGAGAATTGATATTTAAAAGTGATATAAGGCCCATTTGCTTGATGAGTTGCCAGGGCTGGATGGTTCTTATTTCATCTCTATTTCTGGTTATACATATATTTGATATTAAGATAGTTGTCCTTTTGCACTAGAGGTGCGAATTAAATTACTAAAAAGATAATATTTATAGACTACTGCTGTTGTTAATGTATCCTATAACCTAAAAAGACGCAAAATGTGAAAAGAAGATGTTAGAATGTCCACCGCTCTGTTATTGCGTTGACAATTTGTTTTGTCCGCGCTTTTTGTCATCCATTCCGGCCGACAAGTAAAATTAACGTTGTAGTCGGGAAACAAATGACTATCACAAGTTCTTGATGACACATTTTCGCTATAATACCCTTTTTTGACGAAGGGTCGGATTGTTCTTTACACTACAGAATGTGGTTGTAGATAGATACGTATACACTCCCGGATACACTAATCGGGCCACTTTGTATTTTTTGTATTAAACGCTCTGAGCTTAAATAATGTTTGATTGTAATTAATATTGTTAAGTTTTACTACCACGATGTTCATATATTTTTTGTGACATCACTCCACTAGTTATAATTAATGCAAAGATCAAAGCATTTTTTTCTTTGTGTTTGATCTTTGTATTAATAATTATAACAAATCAGTGGAGTAATTTAACAAAAAAATAAATTAATATCATTGTAGTAAAACATCATAATATCAATTACAATCAAGCCTCTGGTAGCTGTAAAGGTACCTGGTTGAATGTAGAAATGATTTTCATAGATTTGTTACAGGTGGCGCTACGGTAAAACCAAAAAATAAAGATCTCTAACAAACACGTAGAAAAATTCGTAAGGGTTATTGACTCGACCTGTAGCTCAGTTGGTAGAGCGGGCGCCCTGGTGTGCCACAGACGCGGGATTGAGTCCTGTCAGATGGAAGGAATTTTTCTTTCTGTTCGATCTTTATGTTAATAATTATAATGTTTGATTATTCAAGAACGACAATGCAGTTTGGGAACTGGTACAATAATAGTTATGTATTATGCAAGGCTACAAAGTTGTTGTTTGACCCAAGTGCTTGTTTTGAAACCTGAGCAAGCGAAGAAGCCTAAGACTGAACCACGAGCAAAGCGAGACTCCTTATACACGACTTTTCACCTCATTAAACCGAGGAAAATGGTAGATGCAAGAAAAACATTTGAACTATAACAAATCGGTTTTAATAAACAAAATTAGTTATCGTTGTCAATTTAAAGTAAACAATAATAATAATAAAATGTGCCAACGGATTTATATTACATAAATAATATACGATAAATCACGTAGTTGAACGTGTCATTATGTTTTTTTTTCATCGAAAGAAAAAGTGAGGTGCTCTACAGTCCATCGTCAAGTTTGAATTTCAAAAACCAGTTGCCAACAATTTGCGCGCAGATTTCTAATAAGAAAGAAAGCCCATCCGAGCTAGTGAGGTGAAAACGGAAAATGGAAACGACCATAAGTCATTGTTGAAAATTTGAATTTGTATAACCGGGGAAAACGTTACCTTCAATGGTAGCAGTAATTAATAATTTTTCCACGAGTAATCATTAAAAATAATACAGTGTTTTTTTCATAAGCCTAACCGGTTATTTTAATATAGGTCTAATTTTAAAATTGAAAATATTCTCGACTCTCATTGTTTTCATTTCTTTGCGTTTGTTTAAATTTCTAACAGGTTTATCGAATGCTATTTGCGTAGTTGTAAATTTCGTAAACTTAAGTTGAAAGTCTTTTTTGATTATTAAAATTTTATTTGAACTGTTAAACTGTTACAATTTTCGGCGCTGTCACAAAATCTAAAAAAAAGAATTTTGTTTAATTTCGATTATTTTCAATAAAGGTTTAGTAAGGCTGCCTATGGCGATGTTAAAAAAATATCATTATGATTGAAAGTCATGTTAGTAAACTTGATTTGTTTTTAATACTCCACTAGTTTTTATGAACACAAAGAAAAAATCTTTCGATCTGAGTGTACTCTACCATACCGGCACGCTACGATGGCCGTTTTGATAGATTACAATAGTGAGGTCAAATCTCAATTTATTAACGAAAAAAATTTAATCAAATAGAGTAGCATCTATAAGTTTCTAGATTTATTACTAGCATTGCAAGGAGTAGCTAATTAAAAAGTTTTAATAGAACGAAAATAATAATGTTTACTTAATATACCGTCAATTCGAAACTGCTTTGTTTTGCATTTAGCTTTGACTCGAGTTTCCCGGACGTAAAAGTTGTGCTGGACGGCGATCCTATGAGTGACGATCGTATGAGATTTAATTTTTGAAAAATTCGAATTTCGAAAAACAAATGCCGAGTTGTGTCTTAAAATAATACATCCATAAATTTTACTGCACGTCACTATTGACAACAACGTACATCAATTAGCTCCTTCAACGTAGTTATGAATTAATACGAAACTTGATGAGCGGACAAACGTCAAAACGGCCATCATAGCATGCCGGTACTGTAATTAAGTCTAATTCTTATTTAAATATAAACATTAGTGTTTTATATTCTCACTTTTTTGCACCGCTAATTGTGCCGGTGTGTGCATGCATAAGTAATGGTACAAATAATAGTACCGTCACGAAACAAACAAATGGACGTACAAAAGAATTTATCAAGTATGATAAAAGTAGATTGTTACCAGTGTGACGCAGGTGAAATAAAAACTGTCAAAACTTTCCTAATGTAGACTGAGAGCCCGTAATCGAGTAACTTACCTCGTCGACTTAGAAGTTCAATATCCGTCGGGAATAAGATTTGTATGCCTGGGCGCATTCTAGAGGTTAACTTGGAAAACTGAACCAAAGTAACACGACCTCGTATCAGGAACAAATCAATGGTATCAGGGAGTTCAACTAAATTAGTCAATACTTATATTCATCACAGTTTAGAGAAAAAGTTAAGAAATTGATCAAATTCTCAAGATTCTGAAGAAAAACAATGGTATGTTTACACTATATTACTAACGGATGGAGAAATTCATTCTTAGGGCACTGGCGGTAAAGTGTAATAAACACGCTAGCCCGCAGGTTTGCAAGATGCTCATGGGGTTAAAATTACCCTCTTTAAAAAGGTGGAAAAGAAAAGAAGTACACTAGCCGTAACCTTAATGGCACCGCCCCGACTGGCCCCAACCATCTATTGCGTCCAACGTCTGACGTTGCTATACGTGACACGACTTCATTTCTTCACAAAGTTTGCGGATATCGTGGAGTACATACGGGTGAAAGCCAAAGCTGCCCTGAGGGTCGAGCAGTTGGAGTCCCGCAACAAGGTGAATTTTAATTCATTTGTGGTGAGAGTACCAACTCAACATCGGTCGACCTTCATGAAGGAGGATTTTTGGCCGAAGAGGTTTCCGAGGACGGCTATCGGACACCCACGTTGCGTCACACGTCGTGGTCCATACGTGTAAATAAATAAATAGTTTTTATTATATTATTATGTACTTATGTTAGTCTATAAGGTATGTGTTTACGGGTCTTTTGTAACCTGAAAATAAATAAATAAAAAGAAATATAAAACAAATTACCAGATTTTTCACACTTGCAAACTGTGTAACAATTACAGTGAAAAAGCTTACAGTGCCTTGCGTGTCGAATTTAACAACGTTGACTCTGGGGACGGCTGAGGCTGTCTAAATTAGTGTTGTAAAAAGACCGTGAAAAAATAACGAAAAACAAAACACATTTATTATAGTTGACTCATAGGTTAACTTATAGGTGACCATGGGACCTGTAAAGGGCCCAAAACGTCGGTTTGTTTGAATAAACAAATATACGCGATTGAAATCCGGACAAATAGTTTCATTTCCCATGTGTAACAATCGCGAAAACCTAAGAACTTGATATGTACACCAGTACGGACTGGGTGTTGCAAATAAAATCCGGCGGTTCGAAGACCTCAAGAACAAACGTGCGCGCGCCCTAGCTGCATTAACTTTTCTCAAAAAGTGCCGTGACAATAACATAGTTCCAACATACATTTGTTATATTTTTTCATTGACTTACAATTATGTGGACGTCGGGTCCGCGCTAAAAAGTGTCCGAACTTATAGGGCGTTAAAATCGTATACAGAGCGTCATTCACGCTTTAGTCTTCGTTTGTTCGACTGACAGCGAAGCAAGCAAAATTAGACAGTACTGCGATGACATTACAATTTAAATTCAACGTTTTAGCTTTTTCATATTCCTTTACATGTCACTACGTTTAAATAGGTTGACTTGGGACATTTTACATTACATTTATTATATTTTTTAGATTTAATTTGACACTACCTCTTTTGTTTATATTATTGCTCAAGACCAATGGGCAGCACTCCCTGACGTTTATGTCTATGGACGGGAAATTACCCTATAAAAAATCCTCATTCATTGTTTAGTTTATAATTTGATTGAAAGCAGTGCAATTAACTCTTCGTTGTTGTTGATTGTCAAGTGGATTGGATTGGAAATTCATATTTACAGTATCCATAAAGTAAAATAATCACAGTTAATGTTATTTAAGTTGATGCTATTTATTTCAGTTATTTCATTTTACTTTTTTCGAAAAAAATACAAATTTTTGTTTTGTTGTACTATTTTTCCATAAAATGATTTTTTTCAAGTTACATCAATAGTCTCCATAGTATAGGACCTTGGGGATGTTGGCGGCTTTCAGGCAATCATTCGCAAGAGAGTGGCATCCCTGTTGGTTAGAATGAGGGGCAGCACCAACTGTCTGCTTAGGGTGATAGCATATAGATGAATAGCGCAATCCTTAAGTATTGGATGTCCATTCATGTTCATGAACATAGTTGTAAACATCTATTTATTAACACTATATGAACATGTAACAGCGTTGTCTGAAATAAATTCTTATATTTACACACATATTATAAACTCTCTATAATGTGTTCAAAAACCGCAAATTACGACCAGCATAAAGGTAAACTGTTTTGTTAGAACAAATTTCTTATCTGTGAAAATGTTATTATTGCTTCATAATAACATCGAATTCGATATCAAATTTCGAACACTCTGAAAAACAAAACAATTTGATTGGACCTCAATTCCGATATCAGTCGAGATGAAGTTTTATTCAAAATGAAATAGCAATAGCAAACGATTTTGACAATTTCACACGTTACTTGATATCGAACGATATGATAGTTGGGGGCCTGTTCTACTTTGTCTATGAATTAAAAATAAAAACTACGGTTGTGTGACATGCGTGAGAAAAGTTATTATTTGCCGCCATTTCGCCAGTCGTAACATGCGGTTCCTGAACACATGTATAGGTTATAGTTTATTACAAACAATTACCTACATGCTAAATATATTTAAAAATAAAAGAGAAAAAATATTTTATAATTTTGAATAAGGACTATTTTGGCCAGAACTAGCTGACATAAAGCGTGTCTCATTTTAAGTTAAGTAGATATCTATTAGTTGTTTCTTACGATATTCTAAAGACGGTTTTAATGACATGTAGAGAATCAAATTTTACGTTCAATAATGGTATAATCTTCAATTTCACATATTTGAGTTATAACATTATTGTAATAGCAGTGCGATTTAACAAATTAGAACATTCTTCAGGCAATATCCTTAGGTGTATCGTAAAAGATTTGATCTAGTAAAACAGTTTTTCTCCGCATCTCGTCCTCGCTTTAAAGAAACCAAATTAACCACAATAAGTATCAATGGAGGCCTGTTCGTTAAAGAACCACTATCTCTTAAAGATTGCAACAGTAAAAAATGGCATTAAAAGAGCAATTCCCCTATCTATATTGCTGCTAACGGGTTTTAAATTGGTTCCCTAACTGCCCCCTAGGTGTGCCCGGATGTTTTTGACCCATTTTTTACACTTATTGCCTATTCATTCTTGACACTTCATTGTCTTCAGCTATCGGATGCACGTTCTCTGTTGATTGCAAATGCCGAGAACACAGATTCTAATTTAAGTCTTCATTATTTCTTTGTTTTTAAATTGATACCTTTTAGTTTTAGAACAAACACAAGGAAAAATTAATTTGAGTCGACTTGACTCGAACCAGCGTCTGTCGCCACTACGTGGCTACCACCTGTCCTAACCACCGGATCTTATGAATTTACCTACGTGCTAGTTGCGGATATTTGTATTCGGTTATTACAGCTTTTTTTGCCGTAACGCCACCTGTGAGAACTTAAAAAATTTCTTCACTCAGGTACATTTACAGTTCGGGAATCGAACCAGTGACATCGGCGTGGCAACCACGGTTTGGCCACGGAGACAGTTAGGTGTAGTTTTTAGTTATTAGTTTTTTTTAGTTAGTTATTAGTTATTATTATTATTGACACGAAGAGCGAACAAACTACTCGAACCAGCGTCTGTTGCCTCCACGTGGCTACCGCTGTGCCAACTGAGCTACATATCGAGTCAGTAGATCTTAAGAATTTCTCAATTTAAAAAACTTTATATAGTAAGTTCAATTTTTTTTTGACAGAAGGGAAAAGAGGGAGGAGAGACCCAATCAAAGAATGGAGTTTCTATGGATGATAAAGAAAAGCGGAGTGGAACGGAGAGGTATGTAGGTGATATATTTGATCTATCATTCTGTGTAGGACATTCATTTTCAAGTAGAAAAAGTCAATGGCCTTGGAATGATCAATTGCATCTGTATTTGCATGATTTTTTTTCCCAGTTCTGGGGTGGTAATAATGTTCCGTATTTATTGCGTGGGTTGACTTATAACACCTTGTAGGCATTAATTTTTTTTCTGCATAGGACAGCTTTATCTACACTAAACTGGTGGCAATTTTGCCAGTATCGAATTTAATGACATGGATGAAATTTTGGGAGTACCGCATGGTAATGGTTATGTATCCACGATCATGGCTTTCACCCTTATGAAACAATTTAAAGCCAGTCAATTCAATATGAAAATGGTAAATATCACGAGATAATTATTGTCCTCTTACCAAGTACCACTAACATCTCTGACATCAGTCCCTGACTTCTCAATTTTTGAATGAAATATTGCAAATTGAAAATTATACTATCACAATAAACTATAACACTGGTTTTCTAAACGATATCGAAAAATTCGTAGAAAGCTTCAATCAGTAGAACACGACCATTGTCATCGTGTTATTAAGTTAATATTTTCTTTATTGTAACTTTCAAATTATATTTATCTTTGTTCTCTTCATTAACCTCGTTAATGGTACCCTTTTATTCAATTTTTATCTGATTATGTTTTGTCTTTAACAAATTAGGTGGGCACGGAGATGAAAATGAAAACATGATTTGATAAATTTTGGTTGAATTATATTTTAATAGTGTTTTATTTGTCTAGAGTTATCACTCTATATATTCGTTTAAACCGATCTCGCCTCGACATTTGTATTTGAATGTTAGTGTTTAGAGCTCACATTGCTGTGTCCTGTATTGTGTCATCATATAATATGTCAACAATTGGTAATATTCGTGTTATTAGTGATATATAAAACGTTGGCGTGTAAGCAATGGTACTACAGAAAGTATCTGAAGATACTGGTACTAAGTGTGATGTAGAAAATATCCCAAGTAGTAGAAAAGAACGTGAACAAACCTGTGCCGTGAGCTTCAACAAATTCCAAAGTATTTGCTGAGATGGAGCACTCCTCGTAGAACTCACTGAGAAGCAATTTCTGGATGTGGCCGGCAGGATACGTGATACCCTGTTCTTTGTAACCATCGCAGTTGGTTTTGGCGTGGAGAAGTTGGGCATATACTCTGAGGATAAATAAGAGATATGAGGATAGACTTAGATAAAAAAGTGGAAAAAAGGTTAAGTACCAAAAGAATGAAGGATTCTTATATTATATAATTACGAAACTCGGCGAATACCTTCGTTCTTTTAAAAAAAAGAGCCCTTTAGGCGAAATCTTGAAGAAAAGTCACATTACTTACCTCCTTGAGTCTTTGGCTTTCTGCAAGAAGCAGACGACAATAGCTTCAGAGCGAGCATATCCGTTGGCACTGTTGTCGAAACTCTTGCATCGACCGTCGGGGGACAATACTCCCAATCTAAACATACAAACCAAACATAGTAAATTTAGTTTCATTTACATAACGATTTTCATATTATCAGAAGCTCTAGTCCAGTCACGGGGTGTAACAAAAATATCCGGCTATACTTAAGCTGGCGCTTTTAAGATGACAACAAACCAAATGAAGAATATGATTCTAAATAGGACCGATTTAGAGTCCTGGGAAGGGAAATGTTTTCGTTACTAATTTGAGACTAAGATGATGATTGTTTGGCAAACTCAAATACAAATACAATTTTACCTAGAGAACTGGAGTGACACATAAGGATGTAAACACAAATTCGATCCTCCGACAATTGCAGCGTCACAATGTCCATCTCTGATTGACCTGAAAGCATGTTCCAAGGCGTAGAGAGAGCTTGAGCACGCTGAGTCTACAGTGTAAGACGGTCCAGTCACTCCTAGCCAGTATGAAATGCGGTTTGCTAACATGGCGCGGGAACATCTGAAAACAAGACAGAGGTTTTATAGTAATTATCATACTACAATCCATCACAATGAAAGCATACTTTTGCCCTCACATCTCAGTGAGGAGACAACTGGGACACGAAGACATTCCTATGAAATTGTGTAGGGATGGACTGCTTGCTGAATGAGCTCTGCAAAAATACGGTATGCCTCTTGCGACCCGTGCAATTAAGACGGTTCGTAGATCTATGAGATGGTGAAGGGTTTGTCCAGGCATTGACCATCATACCTAACATTATAGGCTCTCACTCACGTTAGACGCATGAAGAATATAGTAAGAAATTAAACCTGAATAATATATAATATATACTATGTATATATATAATACAATGTTTTAATTACAGTGACATGACAAGACAATTATTCTCAAATTAAAAGAACTGTTAAGCATGAATATCTGTTCTTAGAAGAAACGAATATCGTCGAATTTAACAGGCATTAAACCCATAATTGTTAAGAAGATTATTGTTGTTCAAACAAACTGTTCGGTTACGTCTCGGTTCATAATGAAAAGGCCAAAGTGGCTTTAAGTTTTGTTCCGTACTACTGTGAACTACTTTACAATATAATAAAGAATATACTAACGGGCAGCAGTAATAGATAGTACGCCGTGCTTTGTTTTCCTCAGTGTATATTATCTTTCTGCTCTACGAAGATTGCACTTAGAGGCCATTTTTGAATGAAGCTTTACGGACCAGAGGCGTAGTGGTGTAAGTGACAAACAACTTTGTTGGCATAGGTCTACAACAGACCAGAGCGTTTCAAAGGAAAATTGCTATAATCGCCTCGTTTTCCAGGCGTTAGCATTCGCGACCCAAGCAAAGCTGCAATTTAATACAATGGGGATACGCTTCCGCACATCTTCTGGCTTTACCAGCCTTTTAGCCACTTCTTATGATATCTATGTTATGGGTGATCGTAGCGTTTTAGCAACTGGAAGGTACAGCATATTGATTTGAAACCAGTAACATGTGAAAACCCAGCATTTTACATTTAAGACTGAAATTGAATTATATGTAACTAATTTACAGTAGGTTGGTCGAAAGTCCAAATGTAGTGTGTAACGAAATTTCTGATTGTATAGCACTTATATTACTAGAGAAATGAAATATGTTTAATTAAATCTAGTTTTGTATTTATTCCAAATTCAATAGAATCCAAACAAAGCATTTGACTAAGTACGTCAATCACTCTTAACAAGTTACGAACACAAACCAAAACGAACTGAATAACCACAGCAATTGTTTATAAGCTAAATGAGCGGCATTGTTTAATATCAAATGGACATTCTGGAGATAAACAGATCATTGTCGTGGAGATACCGAATACAATAAATAAGATGAAAGTAAAGTTTTTGTATTTTGTGTACCATAGGGTAGCGTCCCGGAACCATTCTTGTTCTTAGTATATTAATGATTGAATGATTTTTCTGGATGTGTAAAGATGGATCTTTACACATCCAGAAAAATCAACCAATATCAAACAATGGATTGTTTGATATTGGTTGATATATAAGATCCGAGAAAGATTGGTATATGACCTGTAATACAAGTATGTGTAGAAGATACTACATACGACCAGTGTAGCGTTTTGTGAAGAGTCTTTATAGCGACGATCCGTGTCATAATGCGATTAAACAGAGCTCCCGTTTATTCCCGTTTCAGTCACAATTGTACGTCCATTATTGCGCCGTTGTCTACTACCAGTCCAGTTATAAAAGTTTTAACTGATGTTTTGTTCAGTTTATGGCCACTTACACTAAAATTTACTTGTAACTATGTCTCACTACTAGGAAAGAATTCTCTCAATATGGTAAGGTAATTTAAGTTGTTGTTTCACATATTATTATTGCCATTGATCCAAGGAATTGAAAATGATGATATTATGGCAAATTACTTGGCACCTGCATAGGGACAGAAGTTAATGCGGAATTTAGAAGTAAGCACTCAAATTGCGGGGAAATGTTTTTCATAATATTGGTCTAGTAATATACCGGAATAGCATTAATTCACTTTGGCATTTTGGACACTAATTTAATGTTTTGCGTTTATATCAATATCAATTTCAAAAACAAAAACATTGTTAACACAAAAACATTGTTTACAAACTATGTTAACTATAAATTAATCATGTAAAGAGTAAATTAGATTCGGAACTAAGTATAGTCTCACAATACTTGATATGTACACCTAAGCAAATATAGCATAAATAGAGGCTTTTTTAGCTATCTCGTTCCCAATATCGAAATTCGTAGTTCCGTGATAGCTTTAGAAAGATATCGGTTAAGCAATAAACTTGGACGATATTTGATTGATGTTTACTGCGATCTAGAATCCATGTAATAAGTATGCCATTTGTGATAAATCCACTTGGAATTTCTTTGAGAGAAAATGGACGTATGACGTAGAGGGATGAGAGTCATATTACTTGGAATATATTGAATGTGAGGCTCTCTTTAAGGAGAAGAAAATAAAGTAAACATAAATAGATTGTATGAAAGGCAATACTTACATGTAAGAGCAGTTTCTTAATACACTTTGCACAAGTAGAAAAGAGCGACTTCGATTAAGTTATATATAATTATATATTCATTATGTAAAGTGAATGCATAACGAGATGACACATAACAGACGTGGAAGAAGCAAATGCAGTTTCCTGACAAATAACCGGAACGCAGTAATGCTCACACTAGTACTTAGCAGCAGAAATAAAAGTAGTGTCGTAACTTCCACGAGAAGCTCTGCTTTCACTATAATCTGTCTTTTTTGAAGATGGAGTAAAATGACAGTTAAGTGTGAAAAAGTGTTGCCCGCTTGCGGGCAGCTAGTGATTGCGGTCGATAAATATTCTATCGACTATCGACTGAATATTGGTCACACTTATGGAATAAATAACCTAACTTGTTTCATTTGAATCATCTCTCTCGAACCATTATTCATTCAATTATTGAGCACAAGTTCATTTAAATTAGAATTATTAATACAAAGATCGAACACTCAGAAAAAATTCCTTCGATCCGGTCGGATTCGAACCGACGTCTTCTTGCATACCGTGCCAGACGCTATACCAACTAAGCCACGGAACGAACCAACGGACCTCACGAATTTCTCTATGTGCTTGCGTCGTGTCTTTGTACTTGGTCTTTCAACGACTTTTTAGTCGTAGCGCCATCTATGAGAAATCTATTACAGATTTATCACCCAGTTAGTACCTTTACAGCTACCAGTCCTGCCGAGAGATGTCGCTATTCACTGTGTTAATTAAATTTTTATTGAATTGATATTCAATTATTCCTTCGATCTTAAAGAAGACGTGCGTCGGTTCGAATCCGACCGGATCGAAGGAATTTTTTCTGATTGAGTCGATCTTTGTATTAATAATTATAACAAACTAGTGGAGTAATTTCATAAAAAATAATTGAATATCAATTCAATAAAAATTTCATTTAAATTGTCAATTTTTGTAAGTTCATATATACATACACTGTATTTAGAACTATGTTTCTGAAACATGTAAAGAGGTGACGTATTTTAAAATTTTTAATTTTGATTCAATGCAGATAATCAAATCCCGCTAGTTTTTTTAAAATGTATATGAATAAAAATTTAACTCGATATTACTAAGCCAACTGTGAAATTAAGTAATCATTAGAAAGTCGTAACATTCACAAGTCAGTCATTTTTGGCAAAATTTTATCTTCTTTTATAATCCATCCATAAAACTATCGACAACAACTACATAACTATTTAAAATTTTATGAAAACTGGCAACCTTACAAATGTCATTTTACTCCGTCTTTAAAAAAGGCAGACTATATATGTATATGATGTGTTGTCATAAAGAATAGGATTATCTTACCCAGTGATACCAAAGCCGTTGACCTGCATTTTCTCGTAGAACCATGTCTTCTCGGATTCAGAGAAGCAAGCCCCCACGAATACACCGGTTTTGGTGTTACGAAGCTCTTTTGGGTTAACACCTGTAAAAGAGAAAATTGGTCAATAAAATGTACCGAAGACATTTCAACTACCGGCCGCGAAACGCGTAACGTCCATTAGAGACGTCTACCTGAACAAGCGCAAAGTGAGTAAAAATTCATGTTATATCTCATTGACTTACAAATAAATGGACGACGGGTCTAATACAAAAACCACATTGACTTACAAATAAATGGACGACGGGTCTAATACAAAAACCACGAAAAAAATGTCCCAAGTCAACCTATTCGAAATTTAAATTGTTATGTCATCGCAGTATCGCGCTGTCCGTAGAACAAATGAAGACTAAAGCGGAGTGTCGCGCTCTGTATACGATTTTAGCGCCTTACAAGTGCGGACACTTTTTAGCGCGGACCCGACGTCCATATAATTGTAAGTCAATGAAAAACCACGAAAAAAATGTCCCAAATCAACCTATTCGAAATTTAAATTGTAATGTCATCGCAGTATCGCGCTGTCAGTAGAACAAATGAAGACTAAAGCGGAGTTTGTAGCGCTCTGTATACGATTTTAGCACCTTATAAGTGCGGACACTTTTTAGCGCGGACCCGACGTCCATATAATTGTAAGTCAATGTTATATCTACACATTTTTCATTACGAGCGTAGAAACAAAAGAAATCCTGGAGCCGTATGATAACTTATTTAACAGGGTAGGTAGAGTTTTCAGCTCTCTTACTTCTTCCATTTCCTCACTTACATGTACAAGTACGATGAAGTAATACAGTGTATTCAAGGTGGTAAAAGAATTGTGTAATTTAAAAAAAATAATATTTTTTTACTGCTCACACGTACAATGCTTTTCATCACATTTACGAGGAAATAAAGACAATAATGATTTATTTCTTGTATTACGGATACGGATTTTGCAAGTGGCGGAGTTGTCTTTTTTTTGTAAACAGTGGGCAACTATTCTTACATAGATAATGGCAACTCGAAAAAAAAATTTTTAAAAGGCAAAATCGCATGAAGCTATGATATATTAGATACAAAATAATTAATTTCCAAATGCTATAATTTACTTACTAAAATATAGTAAAAAAAAATGCGAGTGTTTAATGTTTTTTTCTATAATTCAAGCTTATGTGAAATACATTTACATTTTCAAGCATTAAAACTTTTGGTTAATCTTAACGTATAAGGAAAGTGTTAATTTTAAAAAATCAACGAAAAAGCCCGTGGGCGTAATTTAGGATATTACGGCCGTCTTTGCCTGCACGTCACGACACTCCTTACTAGCAAGTGCGATGAAAAACACATTGTTCAAAAACACAGCAGGGGTAACATTTGCTAAATTCAAAATTCGTTTTCTAAATTTTACGGAACCAGGCGGTTATAATTACTATTGAGAAACTCTTCAATTCGTTATAAAACCACTTCAAATATTATCCTTAAACTCGAAGCAGTAAGGTAAAGTTTTAATTGATTTGATAAGTTCGATTACGATATTTAAAACATGTTTTTTAGGAAAAAACTGCCGCTGAGTTAAATATGCACTGTCATTACTTAACCTTGAGAGGATGTCCTCAAAAAAAGGTCCTAAGTGCCAACAATAAAGTTTCTATTATCTTTTTTTTGCCACTCAGAACTTTAAATCGCAAAAATTTGAGGGGTCGCTCTGAGACATAAGTTGACAAGTCTCATGTGCCTGTAATTTCACCAGCACCCTTACCCCGCAAATCCGGAACACAGTAATGTTGAATTACTGCTTGGCGGCAGAAACAGGTAAGGTGGCAGTATTACCCAGGACTAACACATTCACAAGGAGCTCTGTTGCTACTCGTTTGTGCACTTTTCATAGTAATTAGTCAGAAAGTATAAAAGATGGATGCGGTTAAAATGGATTCTAAATATCACGCAGCAAGTTCAGGAAGGCGGTACACGTCTCCACTGTCCAAGCAACTTACACAATAAGCCCGCTCTCTCCTGCGATGCCCTGTTTGAGTTGTCAAAATAATGTGACATTTGTAAACAAAGAAATCGTGATCAAGACTAGTTGAAGTTATTCATAGATAGCTTACTAAGTCGTTTATCTAATAAATTATGTTTGAAGTGACAGCTGGCTCCGACAATTTTAAGACTAAATTGCTGATTAGACGAGATAAAATTTAAGATTTGTATATTAATTTCCATGGTAGTTTTGGTAAGGTAATATCGATCACTAGAGATTGAATAAATTAAAGTCATCACTGCCATTCCACTAAGACTCAACTGCCATTACAACTAGATTTTAGCAGAATAGCAAATATTATCATAATTGAAGCGTAATCTTAATGTAGTTTTAATGGAATTACAATTACCAGCGATTCCAATAAAATAAACAGAATTGCTCCCCCTGTTGACATGCTTTTTAAAGAACCACATGACGCAAAGGGAATATATACTTCAGCAAGTAGACCATTCCATATCTAGCAGAGAGGAAGGAAGGAATATGAAGCCCGCGTAGTTTAACAATGCCAGGTATGGAAGTTATTACCCACTAAACTAGCGTAGAGGTGGGTCACACAAAAAAATCACGGTGAACAGCCGTCAAATAGTATCACCGTGATTTTTTTACGAAGGAACGACATTCCAAAATCACATAGGTTATTCCTCCGTTCCCTGTCTCCGGCACTCACATCATGACATACGACGTATTACAAAACAAAATTATAGGCGATCTCAGTTCTGTAGAGACTGGCGGCTGAATTACTCATTGTAGTTCGCTTTTATTTTTAAACTCTAATTATAAACCAAGAAATACATAGATCATTGCAAATATTGTAAATATAAAGAAGTTAATTGTACAAAATGGATCCAAGATGAAACACACGCCGCATGAGTATTTTTTTAATTTATTTAGTCATAATGCGACAAGCCTGTAAAACTGTAAAGGTTATAGAGGATCAATTTTTCAAATATAATTAAACGTTACATCAAAATGAGTAATAACGACTATTAGAAAGCAGCTGGTTGCCAAAACCATATATCGTGATGTAAGTGACAGGCGTGACAAAATCACGGTGATTTGTCACTGTGATTCTTTTGTAACTGGAACGATAGTCACGGTGATAGAAATGTAACGCTTTTCCCTATGTCTAAACTACCGTCGCTCTTATGGGTTTATTATTATTAGTTCTAAATGAAATAGACGAACTTCGAAAGCTTAACTAACTGAAATACGTTTTCGAAATTTCTCAGTACGACCCTGAAATTTTCTAACAAAACACCAGAAACACGAGTAGCTTGAATACTAAGTGAGCCAAATGTAAATTTTCGGGTCCGCCATAGTCCAACAGAGGCAATATTGAGTTATGATTACAAATGAAGAAGTTTTAATGGATCCACAGATAAGAGCTTGGCTTCCAATCTATGAATTCAACATTTACGACTTAAGGAAATGGAATAATTGTGTTAGATGCCTTTTCACAAAGATTTTGTGGTGGCATTTTATTGACCGGATATTGTTATATGCCTATTATTGCATTCGAGCTTTTGCAGATGTGCCCTTATGTGAGCGATGCAAATGTACGTTTATCAAACGCGCCATTGCATAGCTACGAAACAACCTTCGATGCAGTGCATCGAGACAATTTTTTGCGTACTTAATTCTACGAGGTATTTCTGTCCTACATGTTCTCAGAAAACGTACCGTTTATATGAACAAATACCTTAGTTCTATTTACAACAAAGCAACCCCTTATATAACAGAATGGCCCTATATACATTACCAAAAAGTCATTGAAAACGATGAGATAAGGAAATGGGCGTCTTAATAGAATACGACAAGCTAAGCAAGGACCGAGAGTAAAATTTTAAAGTTTGATCTAATAAATTCGTCTTGTTAAACGGCTAGGAAAGCTTTTTATTGGAATTACTGGTGGCTTTTAAGTCATAAGTTGTCACCAGTGCTCCGAGCACGGTTTCCTTAGAGCGGGCGCTGTCGATGCGTCGCGTCGTAGCATGTGCCAGACATCCACACCAAAAATTTCGATCAATTTTATTCATTTTTATGGACAAATCACGCTTGGCCAAAAAATTGATTATGCTAAAATTGTTTTACCAAAAAAAGACTTAATGATTCCTAAGACAGTTTTCTCGTATCTTCCATGGTTTCGGATTCCCCCATACTGTCCCATTAAAAAAACAGTCTGTATAAGTGTACGGAGTCTCATGATCAAAACGTCAACCGTAACATAACAAAAAAAAATCGACAAACGTAATGGTTTTACATTAAACACAGCCGGGCACGCCGACGGCCCATCCCGATTTCGCTATTTATCCAAAATTGATCTCAGTAGCAAAGAACGTCAAGTGCTATCAGTGAGGAATTGGCCCCATCGCCTCAACGATGATTTATATGTAGTCTTTTCATTTCACTGACAGTAACATTATAGATTCTTAGCCTCTTTGGAACATAATAGAGATTTATAGCTATATCAATATTAATATATATTTCGCTTAATGGTTTTCTAGGCGGGCTTGGACCTGGGTGAGTTTCATTGATAAATAGTAGGCGATATATCGATTCTCCAAAAGCCCAGTACTTTTTCTTATCTTTTGTCACTACCACCTTTCATTTGTAGTCATAGTGCACAAAAACCTAAAATAAGATAAAAATAATTAACTTTTAAAAAAAAAAACATTTTTTAGGTACTACAATGGGACAGATTTTTGTTTCCATTTTTTTTGGAACAGTCTTAAGCTGTGCTATAAGCCATTTCAGTATGATACATTCATTACCGGACATTCTGTATATGCGTAGTATAACATATAGGTGGTTATAATTAGTCATGTACGTATATTTTTATGTGTTTAAATTATAAGTCATAATTGTTTTAACGTTGATCCTATGTGTTTTTTAACAAAGCTTGTCATGTAAATTATTCTGGACCTTGATTTCCGGTGAACTGGTACAGTAGCAGTAGAGCTTCTTGTGAAAGATTCGATTTGTGCCGACACGCAGTAATGTGAGCATTATGGCTTCCGGTTTTGAAGGGTAATTGAAATTACAGGCAGATGGGACTTGTCAAACTGCGCTTGCCACCGGACCCACGGCTTGTTCGTCCCGTCACTTGATAATAAACAAGCAAATAAATTTGGAAAAGAAGTCCTTAATTCATATTCTAGTGATAAAGTTGGAACAAATTCTGCGCGGCTTCTAGATTAATGGTTAGGGTCACGTCTAATCTCATCTAAGAATAGGTTGAGATAAATTAGGCTCATTACCAACGGTGAGTATAGCGAGACGTCCAATGAAATACATGATACTGGAACGTTCTTACACCGTAGTATTTTTTTATTGTTAAGTACAATTAGAATTGATTCGTTCGTCAACGCCATCTAGTTGCAAAGAGCCGAAATATATGCAATATTGATTTGAATTGTATCTAGTTTTTTAGATCAAATCCGACCAAGCACACCTTTAAATTATTAGTTAATAATGGTCGCTGATCCAGTTTCAAAGTCAAAACTCAAAATCTGCCAGAGCGCATGCTGGGATTTGAACTGTGTGTTTGAATTGTAGCGTGTGCTACAATGTTGTGTTCGATGAACTGAATTGCTGACGTGCGGAGCAAAACCGCCATGCTCAATCCGGGATGGCTACGTAAGCCGGGTGCAACCCAAGAAGTAAAAGAACGTCGTCATCCTTGGGTACCCGAGGATGCAAGGCGTAGGCGGGGCGGTCTTGATGGGTTTGAGCAAGAGTGTTGGGAAATCACCAAGGACAGGGAGCAGTGGCGGATATTGGGGAAAACCCTTATCCAGCGGTAGGACACAATAGGCTTTTTTGTGATACCAAGTAAAACAAACAAGTAGTGCACAGTTGCAGTGTCACTCAGAGCTTTGAATCGCAAAAATCTGAGGGGCACTACCACTGCGGTCGTCTCAATTTCAGACATAAGTTGCCAAGATTGTTGTAAGTTCACTAGCACCATTAGGTACCTTTCGATACCGGATCGTAGTAATGTGAGCATTACTACTACTTGGTGGCAGAAATAGGTAAGGTGGCAGTACTTGCCTGGACGAACTCGCTCAACTCTTGTGAACAAGGAGCTCTATTAAAAATTGCTCCCTGAATTAAAATTTCCTCATTCCAAGGACCCAGATCATAATCAAAATAGAAAAGTTATTTTCCCAAATTTGACCCGCCAACTCGTTTTCGAATTCGAGATTTTCGCATATAGTATCCCACTAACTGTAGAGCCACCGAGGCCGTCATTGTTTATTTACTAATTGCGTTAGCAACTTATTCTTTCGACAACAAACGCATGATAATTCAGTAACAATATATTTCATGTCCCAATTTATCGATGATCGATAGTCTACATTTTTCGGTTATCGATGTCACGATGATTTCCGCTACTTTACAACACTGTGTGTGTCGCTGACTGATGAAAAGTAAAGCAAATACCAATGGCTCTTATTACAATGGGATAAAGCCAACGGTATTCTATTTCTCGCATGAATGCAATGAAATTTGTTTCTTTCAGGAATGGCAAAGGTTTCTATTATTCTGAGATCTCTTATATCAATACACTCAATTGGACCGACCGCGTTTACATTATCTGGTTGAAAGGTTTTCAATTGGATATCTAGATACTTGAAGGACCTAAGTAGGTGTAAGGCGATGATGAAAGAAGTTTGAAATTATGGAGTATGTACGAGTACAGTATCCAATTTTATCCCATTAATTCGTATTTTAACTCATCATCATGATCGACCCATTTATTCGTCACACTGCTGGGCGCGGGTCTCCTCATAAGCGAGGTGTTATGTTACGACTACGTTGGCTCAATGCGGGCAAAGGAATTTCACACTTTTTAGAGGATTTTGAACCTTCTGCGATGTGCGGGTTACACACGATGTTTTCATTTACCGAAAAGCTCATAGTAAATTTCAAATGAAATTTCGCATGTAAATTTCGAAAAACTCAGAAGTGCGAACACGGATACGAAAGCACGGCCTCTGTTTGAGAAGTGGTAAGTTAAATCATTAGGCTACCACGCTATTTTAACTACCAACGTAAAAAAATCTTAGTTTTCTATGTTCAAACGAAAGTTCCTTCGCCTTCTAGGATGTTCCTTGATTCAGAACTGATAAATGTCTTCATATTAATTTTGTAAATAGATCGGAATTAAAAAATGTAAACCTAATAATTACTGGAATGGTTAATAAAACTAATAAATTTATAATTTTTTTAATTTATCGAATGGCACGATGTTTTGCTACCATGATATTCAATTCTTTTTTGTGAAATTAGAATAGAATAGAATAGACAGTTATTGCCTCCGTCAGAACTGCCTCCGTGGCCGAACGGTTACCATGCCGGACTGCCACGCAGAGGTCCCAGGTTCGATTCCCGGGCCGGGAGAAATAGTTGTATGGCCTACAATTATTTCTCTCGTGAGTTTGGGTGTAATTTGTGGTTGTCTATATGTGTGTCCATGGCACCCGCGACACAGGGTTTCCCTAGTGCGGGGCTATGTTGAGTGTGTGCGTTATTTATTAATGAATAATTTAATGAATTGCATAGCCACAACACGTAGATACAAAAAAAAAAAATATTGATACTACTTAGACAAGCAAAACAAAACAAAAAGACGTAATTAACAAAATTAAAATAAAATGAAATAAGACAATAACAAACAAAGAGCAAAACAGAAAAGTACTAAATATAACAACTACAAATGTTGTACTGTCATGTGTGCGGTTGTGGCGTACGCAAAAGGACTTCATTCAGCTTATGCCACAGCCGCAATTGACTGTGGCGCTGGTTTTCAATGAGCTGAGATGAGTGACGGACGTGTGTGTCGCAAAATAAAATAAACTAAAATAAACTGCTTAAATAATTGCGTATTTGTTCTTTGTACGTTGTGTTAATGCTGTGTGTTATATTATAGATCGCAAAAGTACTTAAATATAGCAAATATATATATAAATATGTATATATATATATATACCTGCTGTGTGCGTCTATAGTGTGATGACGTAATTACATAATAAATAAAATTATACAACTCGTTCGCTCCGAGTTGGGTTAGATGAAAGATGCGCGGACTGACGCACGGGAGGGGTGGGGACGCTATTTGACAACCGGCACATCGCCGATCACACGTTTGTATTGTTTAATGCAACTTACTCCGTTGCGTTGCAAACAAGTTTCGTCCTCCGTCGTCGTAGGTATTTACTACGCATAATAGCATGCAATCTCCTATACAATAACAGTAAATTACTCCAGTAGGTTGTTATAATTATGATAACAAAGATTGAAACATTAAGAAAAACTCATTCGATAATAAAGAATTTACACAATTTGTGTTAGTGAATAAACGTAATCCGATTATCACTTACCAGCATCAATAACGGCTTCATAAGCCTTCTCAAGCAGAATTCTGCACATAGGATCCATAGTATGGGCCTGTTTATAATGCACTCCGAAGAACGAAGCATCGAATTTGTTGACATTGTTGATCTTGCCTGTACGCTGCGGGATCTCGGGATGGGCTAGTTTCCATCTACGATCGTCCCCGGAAATAAGATCCACCTGGAAATATGGATATATTATGGATATATATCAAGTGTAAGCGTTTTTAAGGTATTTGTTTTCTTAAATTAATTAAACAAATAAGAACCATTTTAATTGGCTCCGGTGGCAGAAAAGCTTAAAGAGAACCGACCGATAGAGACAAAAGTTACTTAGTAAAGGGAGTATTAAACATCCCCACCAAACCCCGTGAAAGACGAAGATCAGCGCTTACATGGTGGACCAATGTTGAGAAAGACCTGAACGCCCTGAATATCTTACCAACGATAACGCAGGATAGAGCGTCCTGGCGCCAACGTGCAAGGAGGTCCAACTCCAAATAAAACGAGAAAAGGGAAGGGAGAAAAAAAGGAAAATAATTAAATAAATAAGAATAATTTGCAAGCGAAACACAAGGATTTACCTGGTGTCAAACTATGGAATTCCTTGTACAAGAGCAACAGAATTCACTCCGGGGCACTAAACAAAGCATCCAAACCAGAACCTGTTTAGAAAAGCTAAATTTCCAAATTGGTTGTACGTGGTATGAACTTTATTATCGAGCTCGAGAAATGGAACCTTATCATCCACCGCATATAAATCGTTGGGCTGATGTCATCAAAATTAACCACAGTGTCATCAAAATTGTGAACTTAGTTTTGGCCGTTGAATACAAAAAAATTTGGATGCATCTAGAGTTATTTTTCTAAATTGGCTCTGGTCTTATTTTGAGTAATACTTTGGCTTTAATAGCGTTGCTTTAGTACTTACAGTACATTCCTTAATTTGAGGCCAGTTATTTAGTGTGATTGCTTGGTACATTCAAACTCATTAAAATTCATTGTTGAAAACTGTACCTTACGTTATATATATTGTATTCAAATTAGAACGCTAATAAGTGACAGTATAGAGTACAACTTGTTGTGTGGCACAATTTTACTATAAATTAGTTGTATGAAGTCAATGTCGTCTGATACGCCTTGAACTATAGATGCTTAAAAGCATTGACTTACAATTATATGGACGTCGGGTCCGCGCTAAAAAGTGTCCGAAGTTATAGGGCGTTAAAATCGTATACAGAGCGTCATCTTCGTTTGTACTGACAGCGAAGCAAGCAAAATTAGACAGTACTGCGATGACATTACAATTTAAAATCAACGTTTTAGCTTTTTCATATTCCTTTACATGTCACTACGTTTAAATAGGTTGACTTGGGACATTTTTTCGTGGTTTTTGTATTAAACCCGTCGTCCATTCATTTGTAAGTCAATGCTTAAAAGTATAATAAATAAATATTAGACAACATCAAATACGTTGCTCTGATCCCAAAATAAGTAAATAAAGCGCTTGTGATATGGAAATTGGAAACAACGATGGTATCACACACACCCAGACCCAAGACAATATTTAAAAGTTAGTTTCTACATTGACCCGGCCGGGAATCGAACCCGAGATCTCAGCGATGGCGATACCATGAAAACCGGCGTGCAAGCCACTGGATCACGGAGGTTGTTAAAAGGAACTGTGATTGACATCGACTTAAGACATCTTTGGCTCATTACTGTGAGGAGCAGCATAAGACTCATCATCTACCAATCTAGCTAGCGTAGTCAATTTTAAAGGATATCATATCACGTGTTACACTATCTTTGAAAAGAAGAACAAGGCCGAATATCCTGAAGCCTGGAGAAAAATCGTAGTCGAGTTCTTGCTCACAATACATCTTCTTCTTCATAAAAACAAAGCAAATGAAATCGAAGCTTTGGTTTTGGTGTTCTTCTTATAGTATTGATGACATGCTTGCCATCGTGGTGAAAGAATTTGTCAATTCCCTCACAAAAACTTGCATGATCTTTAAACTCATAAATGCCCTCTCTGTCACCTAATCGCAATCATCCACATGGCGTTTCTTTTGCCATAAATGCGATCGTTGCTATCCTTCTCGTATAGGATTTTTTAGCCACGAACGAACGAGATATCTCTGTGTCGCTAATTCTAATCTACCTAATATTCTCAAAGTGGACATTGTCAAAGTCGCAAACTGTAGAATGATGAGACAAGAGTAAGATCGTGGTGGATGGCACAAACTGCGAGGGCTGTAATATTAAGTAGACGTCGCTTAAATTATCTGCAATAGATGTATATAAGGCTGGTGACTGACAACTACTAAAATTCGCGGAAAGAGTCGACTTTAAACTTTTAGCTGGATGAGATATCTCTATCCGGGTGACCCATTATTCATACATACCTTATTAAACAGGTTTTCTTTCAGATCGACGACGGAATCAGAGTCAGGGAAGTACCCGGAGACGCCGCTAATAAGGATCTCGTCTCCGGGTGGGGGATGCGATAGCCGGTGCCCTGACGTCAGCCTGTCCTCAGCCATTACTGGTGGTGCCATCTGCAATATTAAAAAAGACAGTTCATTCTTGTGCAATCCTGACGCGTGTACAATGTTTGAGATAACTTTGAGAAAGTATATTAAATTAACCCACATATGATCCGCAGATGGGCACGGCATCAATCTAGTTGCCATCACACACCCCGTTATGTTGACTATAGTAGTAAAGTCTGTAACAGTGGCTTAAGGATATCTTCCATATCAACTGATAACAGTTTCCATTGCTGGGTACAGGTGTCTGGAGTTTAAGCCATAGTCGGTAACGAATGCCTGTACGGATGGCGACTTCACACGTTGTTCAAAGGTTGTGAACCGTCTTCGACTTGCAGGCTACATTACGGTCTTTTCCCTCATTGTAAGCGATAGTGTACGCAAATTAGAACTTAAAGGTATATGTCAATACAGACATTCGCCACCGTTCTCCGGAACACTGATCTAATTTTAAATTTTTTTTTCAAGGCGAGAGTGAATTTATAAAGGTGTATATGTTCCATACTTCAATAGCTCAGAGCTCCATGTGAATGAGTTCTTCCAGGGAAGTACTGCCAGTTTACATATTTCTACCGCCCAGCAGTAATATCAGCATTACTTTGTTCCGGTGTTGAAGGGCAACGGTGGTAGTGAAATTACAGGCACATGGGACTTGTCAACGTATGTCTCAGGGTGACGGGCGTGGCACTGCAACTGTTATGGGTAGACGTGTAACTTACCATCAGGCGCACGACTTGTTCGTCCCGTCACTTGATACTATAAAAAATATATATATTTCTTTTTATGATACCATCTGACGGAATGAAATAAGCTGTGCGCCTGGTCTGTCCATAGCAGTTGCAGCACTACTCATATCTTTAAATCACAAAGATCTGAGGGGCACTGTCACCCTAAAACATAAGTTGATAAGTTTCATGTGCCGGTAGTTTCCCCAGCAACCTATTGAAGTGGAATTCCCTGCCTGCAGATTTGTTTCCAGAACGCTATAATTCGGGCCGTTTTCAAGCTGAGAATGCATAGGCATTGTATAGGTGTGCATGCTTCGCAATCGATCTTATTGTTACTTTTCATTATGGGATGAGGAGGTCAAATGCGCACTTATTTTGACATTGAAAAAGACCGTCGATATTATCATTATTATCAAATAAGTCAAAGGGATAATATTAATTGTTTCTTAAAGATTTAATTGAACTTATTTAAATAAAAAATATTTTTTTCATGTTTGATATAAATAACGACTCCGGAAAGCTATCTTGTCGCATCTCGAAAAATAGGCCTTTACACCAGTGCCGAAAAATTATTTCAAAAAATTATTTCCCTTTAATTTGAATCAGTAGAAAGTAAATTTTAAGGTATGATTATATACATCATACTTTAAAATTGACTTTCTACTAATTCAAATTAAAGAGAAATAATTTTTCGGAACTGGTGCAAAGGCCTATTTTTCGAGATACGACAAGATCGCTTTCCGGCGTCGATATTATCTGTTATATTAGTTGATCTACTGATAAATTATAAATTTATTGCGTTCAGGTCATTGACTTACAAATAAATGGACGACGGGTCTAATACAAAAACCACGAAAAAAATGTCCCAAGTCAACCTATTCGAAATTTAAATTGTAATGTCATCGCAGTATCGCGCTGTCAGTCGAACAAATGAAGACTAAAGCGGAGTTTGGCGCTCTGTATACGATTTTAGCGCCTTACAAGTGCGGACACTGTTTAGCGCGGACCCGACGTCCATATAATTGTAAGTCAATGGTTCAGGTCAATGCGGTCAAGGTAAAACTGTCATTATATTTAACGTCAAGAATAATATTTGATCCTGTTTTTCACATAGGTTAAATCTTGGTTGCGCCCTCCATTCAGTAGGTTAGGTTAGAATATGCAAAAGCTGAAGCGAATTTGCTTGCCATTCCGAATATGGTTTCAGGTTTTGAATGCTTAGTTGTTTTAGTTTTGAGGCTCAATATCAAAAGTTAGTTTATACAACTCAAACATTAGCACAGAACAAATTAAAATGTTTCAGAGAAAAAGTATAAATCATTGAATAAGATGGCCGTTTAGATTTTTTGCTTGCTGTTTTTGCAAATTTACAATTATCATTTAAATATATGGTTATTCAAAATAAGAGCGCAGTGGATCTTCGAATACGAATCAACAATGTTTTAATGAATAAATTTGTGATTTTCTGTGTCAATACCTCCAATGACGTTAGTAGTTGGAATATTTTAATGAAAATGTTCCATGTAATTTCCACTACCACAGAAATCTAAACAAGTGCCTATTTTATGTGGTAATTAGTAATTACAAATTCATTATTTTTTTTACCGAATTCATCAATTAAAATAATTTGTTACATTGTAGCTTCATTTAAAAACCTAATAAGGCAAGACGGCAAAACTAAAATTACCATAAGAGCAAGTCGTTAACTTGCTGTAATAAAATAGGTATATTTGCACACCGGTTTTCATGGTGTCACCATCTCCGAGGTTCCGGGTTCGTACAAGTAAAATACAAATACTAGGAAAATACAAACAAAAGGTTCTGCTTATTTCTAACAAAAATTTCTGCCTGCAGACCTGAATACAGGACACGATAACTAAAAGAACGGGCTTCGTGCACAATATTAAAAAAAAGTAATACAAAAACAAAATATAATATAAATATAATAATATTAAAATAAATACTTAATATAATATATTATAATACTTAATATAATACCTAAGATATGGATGAAATAGTAGATAAATAATGTTCTTTAACTCTCACTTTAAAAATAGCTAACGATTTACTTTCGTGAACAGAAATAGGAAGTCCATTCCAAAGCCTAACGGCATGAACAGTGATATATTTACAAATTGTGTGGCAAAAAGAGAGATGCCAGCGCCCATCTATTATTTAACGACGTCCATCTTCTTGAACATACAAAGCAAAATGTACGAAGTGGTCAGAATACCATCTCTATCAATCGCTTGGTTATATGGGAATGACATTATAAACCTGTGCAAGTAAGCCCGTACATGGACTTTACAAGTTCAGGTCTTAACCGCTAAAACGTCGAACAAATCTAAACTCTCGAATATATATACATAAAAATATATTGAGATTTTTACTGCGTGATTTACTATTTCATATAGGTAAATAAATACATCAGTGGCCGAACGGTTACCATACTCGACTGTCACGCATGCGTCCCGAATACGAATTATTTGTATAGCCTACATTTATTTTTCTCGCGAGTTTAAGTGTAATTTGTGGTTGTCTAGGTGTTCGTCCATGGCACCTGCGATACAGGGGTTTCCCTAATGCGAGGCTTTAAAAAAATAAACAAAACGCTAGTCTGTACTCGTAAATAATGTTATAACGACTTATTTATAAATCAAGGGCTCATTTTCATTTTAAGTGTTGGTACACACTGCGAGTGTTAGCAGCGATGCAAACACGCTTTCATGAAACGCGCGATTTCATCGCTACACTTGCGATGTATACTCATCGATGCAATCGCGCGTTTGTATCGATGTAGTCGCGCATTTGCATCGGTGCAATCGCCTATAAATGCCAAGTGTTGCGATGCAATCGCGCGTTTGTATCGATGCAGTCGCGCGTGTGCATCGATGCTTAAAAACGCGCGCGTGTGTAAATGTAGACGATCAGCGATTGCATCGGTACTGCATTGCTCTAAGTGTTTTAAACACCTCGTGAGATTGCATACGTAGACACAAATGCATGCGTAGACGGTGTGTTATAATTACATTTCTTTTTGGCATTATAGTCTGGTTGAAGAAATGTTTTATTTGTAACACTCTCCGGTATTCCGTCATGTTAAATTGTTTAAAGCTACTTATGCACTACACGACATTTGACCTGAACCTTTTCATTGTTCGGGGACAGGAAACTTTGTATTCTGTTATAATCTACATAAAATACGGTCCCTTGTTTCCATTATTATAAGTATCGCATTTTTAAGTACTTTCAGTTTCATATTCACTGTAACGAGTTTTATATCACGTATCTTACCCATCGTTATACCAAAAAATAAAATGTCTTAAATCAAAACGGAAAATATGCGAGGAACTGAAAGAATAATAAAAAAAAATGGCGAAATAAAACTACTAATATATCGTTTTTCATACATACCTACTAGAATTTTGTCATGTTTAGTTATATACAAAATGGCATTTTATATACTTTTGTTTTCCAAAAACAACTTTGAGTAACGACAATCAGTATTATAGTTCTGTACACAAAACTATGAGTTTCAAAAAAAGAACGTCGTATTTTTGCTAATTAAAATATGAAATATAATCAGTACAGAGTACTAACAAAACCGACCTCAAAAGTGCGTGGAATTACATATAATTACCCAGTTTTATTGAAATCGGTTACCGGAAAGAGCGCAAACCCGGATTCATCCCCTAGTGCGCCACTATACGGGACTTGACACAGGAGATAATAAAAATCGGTTCTCACTACTCAAAGTGTAATGAGAGAAAAACGCCTTGAATTAAAGAATAGCAAAATCAACCATTAAAATAATTGCTCATTATACTAAAATTTAGGCGCTATTTACAAAAATGAATCTTCACTTACATAAACAGCCACACTAAGAGGTGGATGATTTTCTTCAAAATTAAATGGGACCACTATGGAGGTACCCTCTTTCCGACTAAAAAAGAATCATGAAAATCGGTTCACAAATACCGGAGTTATCGCGTAACATACATACAAAAAAAAACAGTCGAATTGAGAACCTCCTTCTTTTTTTAAAGTCGGTTAATAACGCTACTCAAAGGCTCTACTGCGTCCTGGTTAGTTAAATTGGCCTAAAGATCTTTCAACTGGGCTATAAACCTTCATAAAAAAGATTGGTTAAAATATAAGCGATATTTCGCCACTTCTATTGTATCTGTGGTTTTTTGTTTTGCAGCGTTTCTTCGTAGAGTTTCTTCGCCTAGGTACTCTAATAAATGGGTGAAAATTTATTTAAAAAAAATGTTTGTTACAATGAATAATGTTAACAAAATATATATTCAATATTAGTTGTGTTTACTTATTTTATTTACTTGTAAAACATTATACAATTAGGTGTTAAAATCTCGTAAGAACCGTCATTAGGCAACGATTACATTAAGTACTATTTTAAAAGTTTAAGCCAAAATCATAGCAGCGTGTGGTTTAAAGATATCCCATTCCGTTCATACAGTATTTATATGGTCTGTGATTCATAAATTTTGAAATTTATGAAATTTTTTACTTTACGAAAATTCGTATCATTTGTAAAATGAATCAGTTATTTGACATTCAACATTGTTTACATTACAATATACTGACGTGATCTGTGACTGATTAAATAATGTCCACCAGATCTTTGTGTTAATAATTATTACAAACTCGTGGAGTAATTTCACAAAAATAATTGAATATCATGGTGGTCAAGCATTTTTTCTTATTTATTTCATTATAAGATAACCTTTACGAGCTAACTACATATTATTATTTATCTACTTATCATACATACGTCTGTTTAAAGTTAAAACCACATATGTGACATTTTCCACAAAAGTCTTTAATTTACATAGCTACGGTAAGTTTCTGCACGTGAAACTCAATAATACAAAAAGCAATAAACTTATTAAGAGTTTTATCTGCAGAAAGATGAATTTCTTACATTTGGTACAATAATTTGGAGATTTTTTGCGGAAAATGTCACTTATATGGTTTTGCCTTTAAGCGAACGATTATACATGTAAGTTCTAATTAAGAAAAAATCACAACTACAGTGGATTCTTTTTGGTCAATTTCATTTTCGAATTGAAATTACAAAACTGAACTAAAAAATCCAACGGTATTAAAAAAAATAATAAAAATACCTTATTTTCAGTAATTGGCAAAACCGTGTTTGAATCCTAGACACTTGTTATGTGTGTATTTATTTCTATTTCACTCACCTTTGACTAAATGGTAAAAGTTCACTGATGTCAATAAACTTTTTTTGGTATAAAAACTTAATGAATCCGGAATTAGAAATCGGGGCGTTGGGACACCGGCGGCTCTCCTGTACGTCTAAGAACCGCACCGACCAACTGTGGTATATAAAACGGACAATTAAAAAATATTTACATACAGGGTGTATTTATTTGAAAGCGATTCTTATATCGCAATGTTAATACAATAGTGTATTAACTCAAAAATTGTATTTTATAAGAATCGATGAAAAACGAACTGGTCAGTTCCCGTGAAAGAAAATTAAATTTTATAAATAGGTTAAAATTTACTACAAACATCTAAACTTGTAAAATATACTTAAAAATAAAAGTGGTAACAAACCTACTTTATGTAATAGACAGCTTTAAGCCAGATTGTTCACTTTTAGTTCTCTAAGAATCCGCTAGATGGCATTGACCCATTTGGCGTTATTTCTGAATTGCGGTGTTAACATTTTCCCTCGAATGGTGACTACTCGAACACAAGTTTGTTAATGGGAAGAGAAATCTGAGAATTCAGAGAGCTCAATAAGGCAACCAGGAGTTGAGTCCCTTCTTGGAAACTGCTACCCGGATCTCCTGATATTTCGTACGCTCATATAGGGTGAAGAACCTCATCTCGCGGAACGGTTTCCAGGAGTCGAGTCCCTTCTGGGAACAACTGCCCGGACCTTCCGCATATAGAGTGGAATTGTATTAGCGAGATACAAGGTGAAAATAAAAATCTTCTGAACCATTTGGAGTTTCACTTGGCTTGTTCTGGTAAGGAACCTCATCCAACGGACGAAAGAACCTCCCTCCTTTACATAGTGAAAAAATAATTTCATATATTTAAGTAAGGACTGTTTTGGCTAGAACTAGCTCGCATAAAGTTTGCCTCATTTTGAGCTAACTTGATATTTTTTACTTTTTCCCAAAATATTCTAACGACAGTTTTATTCAAGCGTGGATCATCCAATTTTACGTTCAGCAATGGTAAAATCTTGAATTTCACATATTTTGAATTACAACACTATTGTAATAGCAGTGCGATATAATATTGAGGACATGCGTCAGATGGGGAGAGAGGGTCTAATAAAATTACTCTGGACGTTAAGTCGCAATACATACGCCTTGGTCTTCCCTCACTGAAGGGATTAAACCGTCAGTTAAAGTTAAACTTATCAGATATTGGTCAAACATTGAGTTTAAGGCTATGTACATTGCCGCGGAACTGAATTTTTGTTACCATAGCCTATAGTCTGTTTTTCTTAAGATGGAGTAAAATGACATTTGTAGGGTTGCCAGTTTTCCTCCATCTCACCTGATGGAAACTGACGATGAGGGCGACAATGGAGCATGCACACCTAAAAAACGTCACACCTAAATTCACTCTCGCCTTGAAAAGGTAAAAGTTATAACGTTCAGGGAACAAGTCTGCAGGCAGGGAATTCCACTCCATATCCATACGAATGTGGAAGCGTAACGCTTCGTGCGAATCTTTGGAATATCCACAACATAGGGGTGGAATTCAAGCCTACGTCTAGTCCCCCGATGATGGAAAGAAATAGTCATATAGTTGCATAGGCATAGACACAGTCAGGCGAGAAATGATCAAACGTCACTTTGACACGCCACGTGACTGGCGATGATTACACTGGTTTTTGTCTAATTGTCTATTTTCTTTTTTTATTTCACTCACTATGTATTTTAATTACTTAGTTTCTATTTATATAACGATGTTCTTTTTTTGTTAAAATTTATTTTTGGCCTTGTTTAAGCACTTTATATTGTTTTATCTTGGCAGAAACTCGTAAATGGCATTGGATTACTCATACATGGGGCGCATTATAAGCTTCCGGAATAAATAAGAAAAATATTATAAATGGTCAGAAATGAATTTATTGTTTCTCAAAATATTCAAATTTTGAAAACATTTTAAGCCACTCCTCCGTGACAATCTCTGAAACATATTTTTTATACTCTTCGACAGCCTCTTCAGGTGATGAAAATCGTTGACCGCGTAACTGGTTCTTCATTTTTGGAAATAAATAAAAGTCACAAGGTGCCAGGTCGGGACTGTACACGGGATAGCTCATAAGATCAACGTTGTTCACCTTCGAAAATTAATTTGTCTATCTGGCCGTGTGAGAACTGGCATTATCGTGGTGCAAGATGATATGGCGTTCACGGTTATTTTTGCGGAGTTTGTCACTAACTTCCGATAAACAAACGGTCATGCACCAATCAATATTCACGGTACAACGATTCTTCAAAGCAACAGTAGCCACGTGTCCAGTTTTATTAAAAAAAGAAGCAATCATCCGCTTAGAGGCACTTTGTACGCGCGCCACTTTGGTTGGTTTCGGCTCATCTCGAAAGACTCATACGCTCTATTGCTGCTTTGTTTTGGGATCGTAATTATAAATCCATGTTTCGTCACCTGTTACTATGTCCTACACCAAATTTGACGTCCCTTCGTTGAATCTGGTAAGCAAGGCATTGCACCAACGTTGACGTGATCCGTTTTTTAAGCTTCAGTCAAATTGTGTGGGATCCACCGAGAGCACAGCTTTTTCACACCCAAATGTTTGTGTAGTATTGATTGTATTTGATTCATGCTTAGGCCTAAAGATGCCCGAATCTCATGGTATGTCACATGTCTGTCTGTTTTGATCATGCGGCGCACAGCATCGATGTTTTTGTTGTTCACAGCAGTGGACGGGCGACCATCACGAAATTCGTCACTGAGATTCACACGACCACGTTTGAATTCTGCAAACCAGCTATAAATAGTCGTCTTGCATGGTGCTTCCTCGCCAAAAGCAGTTTGAAGCCGAGCGAAGATCCGCTGACCTGTTAAATTACACTTAAAGTCGTAGAAAATCTAACTACAAAAATTTTCACGACTTAAATCCATGGTGATGTAGACAGCCAATTTCTAAAATGACGCCGCAATGTAAAAACAAGTGACAGTCAGATGAAACAAACTGTACTCTACAGCCAAAGAGTTCCGTTTTCAAATGTTGTAATTACTTTTTAAATATTGTTTATACATATAAGTGGGGGGATTCGCTCTGGACCTTTTGGAGCGAAAAGTGTCGTTTTTATTTTGACTTTCAATTATTTTGTGAAATCTAGTTTAAAATGGAATAGGATAGTGCTATTGTGCCTTAATCGAAGATTAAAACGCGAAATTATACGAATCTCGAACTAAAATACCCGTATCGGCCCGTGTTAAGGAATCCCGAGTCAATCCAAGCACGCCGCCTCTAATTGCCTATCCTCTTTATGGCGACCATATTTACAGAAACATATTTAAACTTCATGTTCATGCTGATGGCTTTGCCAAAGCCTCAATAAATAAAAAAAAAATTATGTAAGTGACCAGTTCCGGAAACTTATAGTGCGCCCTTTGCATATAAGCATAACTATAATTGTATTATTTGTCCGTCAATTTTCCTAAAATGAATAAATAAATAAATAACCGACGTTTATCTTAATGTTATAGACGGTTTAACTATGAAAGTAGGTAAAATTTTGACAAAATATCTGAATTGTGAATATTACGACATTCTAAAGTCTGTTTTGAAGATGGAGTAAAATGACATTTGCAGGGTTGCCAGTTTTCGTTAAATTTTAAATAGTCATGTAGTAATACGTACGTAGTACGTATGTAGTAGTACGTAAACATTTGCCAAAAATGACGAAATTGTGAATGGTACACGTTCTAATGATTACTGATTGCGTTTGTTGTATTCTTTATTCTTATGTTGACAGTTGGTATATTATTATCGCAATGTATTTTTAGTCATACACATTTTAATAACGACAGGCGGATTTGATTATATGTATTTTTTGTAAATTGCTAAATTGTTATTATATGCCATTGATATGCACATGTAAGTGACCATGTTTTTGTACCTGTCTAGAACTAATTAAGTCAGTTTTTTAAGATTTTTGCTCTATTATATTATTATATTATATCTTAAATATACTGAGCTCCTTCGCCGCGGATAAAGCCGGAAGGGCTTTTGTGAGCGAAGCTTGTAATTAGTAAATAAGTATTTTTCCTGAATTTTGGTCAATAAAAAAAATAAATTAAAAACGAAACATTTTAAAAATATGTCTCCTATTTTTAATACACATATTTTTAAACTTAGTGTATATTATTAATAAACATATTTCTAAATTTAGTGTATGTATGAATGAATTTTCAAAAATCAACAATTCAAATGAACCCAGCAATTGTACGTATAATAGACCGATAATGAATGAAATGAACAATTTCGTCTATTTCTTTCATCAGCATAATTAACGTTCAGTCAATAGTCGCTATGATATTTATCGGTTGTAATCACTAGTTGCTCACAAGCGGGCAACACTTTGAACTATCATTTTACTCCGGGGGATTCGCTCTGGACCTTTTGGAGGGAAAAGTGTCGTTTTTATTTTGACTTTCAATTATTTTGTGAAATCTAGTTTAAAGTGGAATAGGATAGTGCTATTGTGCCTTAATCGAAGATTAAAACGCGAAATTATACGAATCTCGAACTAAAATACCCGTATCGGCCCGTTCTAAGGAATCCCGAGTCAATCCAAACACGCCGCCTCAAATTGCCTATCCTCTTTGTGGCGGCCATATTTACAGAAAAACTTATTTTTATGTTTTCGGCTGAAGGACTTTGTTTCCATGGACAGAAATAAATTTAAAAAAAATCATTTTACTCCATTTTCAAAAAAGACGGATTATAATGAAATTTCATCACACTTGCACGTAAATAGTACGATTGCATGCAGACTAACTTTACTATAATGCCTCAAATAATTTTTCTTATTACAGCCAAGGTCGGTGTAAAGAAAAATGTTGTAAATAGCAAAATGTATATACATAATCAAAATGTAAAAAAAATGCTGAATTTTTATACAGAAAATAATTAAAATAAATTCTTCGTAATAAGTATTTAATTAGTATGTGGCTGAATTGGAATTAAATTTCTGTTTATATAACATTTTAGGGAATGTTTTAGTTTTGAACTTAAGTAACCTCCTTGCTTGAACTTGAACCTGACCTATGTAAGGAAGTATGTCGTGCTAAAAAATAAAAAATAACGACCATGGCTGTAATGGAAAGAAAAAAGGTCCGAGGGTTTTATTTGTGGCATTATGTCAAGTTAGCCTGCGTGCAATCATACGTTTTACGTGCAATTGTGATGAAAAACATCGTATGTTCCACGGGCGGTACTGGATTTACGAATTTCGACTCCGAAAGCTTCTAACAGAGTCTCGTTCGTGATTCATTCAAATAATTATTTATTTTATTTAAATTCGATTTCATTCCGTTCCGGGGCAATGTAAGTTGAGCCTAAAGAGTTAAATCTATTGATAGGAGAAAAGTCACGTTTGTGGTTTTAGGTAGGATTATAAAGTGCTATTAGGGTTATGGGTTTTTATTTTGGGGAATATTTAATTATTAATTTTCTATGGCGCCTTGTGTTTTATTTTTGACAAACGCTAGTTGCTCGTTGAATATACCTGTATATAATTTGTGGATGGTTGTTCTTTTCTCGAATAGCGCCGTATTTTTTTCTCTGCGTCCCTCCAAAATGGCTTCCGCTCTGACCTACAACGCCCGATGGATGAAAACGGAACTATCGGAACATTTGAATTTGCAATTTTACTTTTTGCCGATCAAGGGATATTTAAGCGGAACGACGTATAAAATGCTTGTGGACTTTAAATTAACTTATTAGAATGTATTTCAGAGAAAGGGAAATAAATTTAAATGCACAAAATTAGCGATGAGCGCGGTGGCTGCGGCGGTTTCGTCATCAATTCGTCTTGTCTTTTTAACCGACTTCGAAAAAGGAGGAGGTTTACAAGTACTGTATTTCTTTTATGTGTAAGTCACACGATTACTCCGGCTTTGTGAACCGATTTTGATTTTTTTTTTGTTGGTACCTCAGTGTAGGTCCCATTTAAATTTGAAGAAAATATTCCACAATTATGGGTGGAAAAACTAGGGGATGAACCCGAGATTCGGTAAATGCAACTTGGCAAATAGATGTAATTCTACGAACTTTTGAGGTCGATTTGTTTATTTTATTGGCCACTGTGTTGCTATGTCTGTGCTTGACAGTCCTTATGTACTAAAAGAAAAACGGAAAGGAGTCTCCTAATTCAAGGGCAAATATCAATAAACTAGCAAAAAAAAACTCAATCTAGACAGATCTGAATAACAATTTGTCAAATTTATTGATCATTTATCACTTGTCGACGCTGAAAATTTAAAACGTCTAACGTGCATGTGGAAAATATTACAGGAGAGCGATTAGAATATATTCGAGTCATAGAAAAAAATAATAACTCTAATTTTATTTGTTGGAAAAGTAGAAAGTTTCTGTAACTAATTCGTTTTATATTGACGAGCTATATTTTATCAAAGTTAGGATGAGGCCAAACGAGCGTAATTTTGTGTTTGACCAATAACACAATATAAACTACTTCCAGGTTATCAATCATCGCCATTTAGTTATATACTATTATATACTATATAATATTATAATATTATATACTATATGGGATTTTGACGTTTTTCAGAGTTACAATCTGTAGTATGGAGTATGCGGTTGTCTTGAGTTATTGGACGACGCTATAGTGCCGGGTGTCCGGCACATACGCGCGCAGGACTTTATCTATTTCTGCCGCCAAGTACCTACCTAGTAATGTGAGAGTTACTACGCTCTGGCTTAGAAGAATTAGAGTGTTGGTGAAATTAGGCACATGGGACTTGTCAACTTAAAACTTGTAAACTTGTAAAGGGCGCAGTGGCAGTGCCCCTGAGATCCTTGCGATTTAAAACTCTGTGTGGCACTGCAACTGTTATGGATAGGCGTGTCGCATACCAACAGATCCACGTCTTGCTCCTCCCGTCACTTGGTATTATAAAAAAAGATACTCAAAGGTATTCTAGGCAGCCTGTGCCGTCGCAAATACGTTTACTTCGCTTCAATAGCCCGTTGGCTATAACTTCTCAACATCATTTATAATTACATCATATGCACCCGATATTTCCGATTACTGTAGGGCTAGCACTATAAGGCGCGGTTTGCGTGCGGGCGACGTAAAGCGCGAGATCTTTCTGCGAGAATAGCAATATCTCGCACTTTGTGTCGCTCTCGCGCTAGTCGCGTCCTATTGTGCTAGCCCTTCTGGGAAAAATATATTTGTACGTATTTCATTTTGGTCGCTTGGATATTGGTTATAGGATATTGATTGGACCCTTGTGCAACATGGACTAGCACCGGTTGTGACTGTCAAGCATTAATTATTGACATTGAAATTCCGTTCTATCGTACAAATAACTTTTACAAAATTAGAACATATAACAAACCAATTAAAAAATTTTCAAATCCATTTTTCTAAGAATAAAAATTTGTTTTCACCTCACTAGCTTTCGGAAAGGCTTTTTTTCTCATTAGAAATATGCGCGCAAAAACGTTTTTGCACGCTAGCTTGGAAAAGGTTTTTGAAATTCGAACTTGACGATGGACTGTGGTGCACCTAACTGTTTCTGTCGATGAAAAAAAAGATAATGTCACGTTCAACTAAGCGATTTCTCGTACATTACATATTTACGTAGCATAAATCAGTTAATATATTTTATTCTTATTATTGTTTACATTAAATTGACAAAGACAACTAGTTGTGTTTATTAAATTATTTTAATTCGTCGAAGAACAAAAATAATTTCAATAATAACTTAATCACACAAAATAAAAGTACAAGCAAGATAAAAAAGCGTTACTTAATACTGCCTCTGTGGTCGAACGTTTACCATGCTGAGCTACCACGACCACGCAGAGATCCCGGGTTCGATTCCCGGGTCGGGAGAAATATTTGCATGGCCTACATTTATTTCTCTCGTGAGTTTGGGTGTAATTTGTGGTTGTCTATGTGTGTGTCCATGTCACGACCCAGGGTTTCCCTAGTACGGGGCTATGTTAAGTGTGTGAGTTATTATTATAAATAGCAATACAATGTAAAAGTGATTTGTAATATATTGTAAATGCAACGTTATGTACAGTACATAACGTTG
>NW_020653575.1:4507776-4539749 GCF_003589595.1 Hyposmocoma kahamanoa | reverse complement strand
GTTCTTATGGGCGCAAGAAGACGTGAACCTGTACTACGAACAAAAAAGCAAAAAGGCAAGTTTCGCCAAATTAAGGAAAACCAAAAATATATTCTTCTTTGTAATGATTAATAATCCTTCTATTTTTATGGTCGATATATTGGTGGTCTTTCTAAAACTGCTGAAATTATTTCCTCCGACGACATCTCTCAATTTGATTGATTGAAAGATCGGTGTGAGTAAGCAACAAGACGACACTATGACCATTTGGACGTGTACAGGGTCAAATGCACATCAAGCTTGACACTTAAGATTGAAATCCATTCCTATGTCGCTTACTATAAGAACGGTCCAAAGTAAAAAATGTCTAGCCTAACTTGCTCTTGACTGGGTCATCGCCCGCACCGATCAAGCCGCCACCCGAATCGCTGTGGCTACAACGCCGCCGCCCGTCGTCGTCTAGTTTGTAGCCTAGCAGATGTTGAAGAAAGCAAGACTAAATTTAGGAGACTACGTGTAGTTTGCCGTTTTATTGGAATTGCTAAGTCGCCTGTTAAGCATGACACCGACTGATTTTTCTTATTCTAGACCTTGATCTATCACGCAGTCACGAAATCTGATAAAACAATTGTATTGCACACGGCCGAGTGCCATGTCACAAAGACTGTACTCGTTTTTGACAGGAACCAGTGGCGTATTGCAATGATTGTAGGCACTTGTTTACAACAGGATCCTTACTAGAATAAGGTCACTTGTCAAAATTCGTCTCGATGTTCTCCGCTTAAGTCAATGCTGTCAATATCAGCCAGCAGATTTAAATCCTCAGTACACTTTACTGACATAGCAAGCTTGACATCGTCTGCAAACACAAGGCAGACCTCACCTTCATTATTATTGGGACGTTGTTGGTGGTTTAAATTGTAAGATTAAGTAGTGTTCTGTTTTATCCGCTCACGCGATGCGCGCATCCTACCGCAAAATGGCGGCTATTTGGTTTCGCAAATTAGAAAACCATTCAGTTTAAATACAAGTTTTAAAAAATAAAAATTATTATTCTGCATTGCGAAATAAATACCCTCCGTACTACAACAAAAACATCTCAAACAAAATGCAGTAATACACCGCAAATCCTGCACTTAAAAAACACTAATGAAATTTTTGGTGTACTTGGATTCCGTTTGAGTGGTTCTAATGTTTACCATGAAATTACTCCTTAAAGTATAGTTTATAAACATTTATATTCAGGGTAAACTTAAAAAACGCAACTTACGGTATGTTTTCAATAAATAAATACCGAAATCACCAACCCAAACAATAACACACACGATTGTCGTGACGTATTTTTGAAGTTGTTTATTTTTTTAAATGACAGACCCAGACATTAAAAACTTTATGGTTTGCTAGAGTAGTTAACGAAATAGCAATTAGTATTAGTTCTTTTACCTGTTATAATTTCGATATCCGATAAATCGGTATAAAATCATCACCGGCACCTCTAGGTGTGGTATGCTTCCAGAGACGCATAAATCGCGTGAGCGGTTATTGTTTTGCATGCTAAATTTAATTTCAATACATTTTTAAAGATTAATTTTACACGTTTTATTTATTGAATGTCAATATGTTTTTGTGAAATTACTGTGGAGTAATAAACTAGTGGTAGTTTGTTATGATTATTACCACAAAGTTCGAACACTAAGGAAACCTTCGATCCGGCTGGATTCGAACCAGCGTCTTCCAGCAAACCGTGCTAGACGCTATGCCAATTAAGCCACAGATCGAACCCGTGGACCTTACGAACTTTTCTATATGCTTATTGCAGAAACAAACCAACGTTTCGGGCCCTTTCCCATGATCACGGGTGACTGGGCCTGAAACGTTGGTTTGTTTACAATAACAAATATACGCAATTTAGATTCGAAAAATTACATTACCTATGTTTAACAATCCCGATGGCCTAAGAACTCGATACTTAATTGCAATTTTAGTACCTATGTTCCGACGGAGCCTATCAAGGCGCGGTTATTTGCACAGGCTGGTTTTCATTTCATGTTGGGTGGTTTCAATGCAACATGTAGTACCACGAAGATTTTGTATATGAGTTTGGTTAGGTAGTATTTTGATTTATCTGTCTGGATTTTATTAAGTGTTTTCTTGTGGCTGACATGTTCAATAACGATCGAACCCTTAAATAAATAATAAGTAAAAAAACAGTATTATTCTGCACAGACATTTCTAAAAATGCCTACAAATTGTACTTTACCCACAACATTTACAGTGCTAGAGTCTTTGTTTGTAAATGAGGTGTTACTTGATCGGATAACGAATTCGCCGTGACCCTTGCGCTATTCAATACATCGTACCTATACACTGTTTATGGGATCCAACCCATTAACAGTTTTTCAAAATGTCTTTACAAATAAGTGTCTTATTATTTGTTTTTTCGAGAAGCAATTTGCAGTGTTGCTAGAGTTATGTAACTGTAGAAGATTACAATATTTGATTTAAACATCATATGGATTTTTGTCATCCAATTACGCAGAAGTTAAAAAATTGTTTATTTTGACTTCTGTTGTCAGGCAACACCACCATGTTGAGTACCCCATGGAAAAGGGGAACAAAAACAGTAGAAGAGAGGACATGGTTTGTAAACCTTTTAAAGGTAAAACCGCTTTCATAAACAAATTTTTTATATACTTGGGTGGTAGACTCTATAATAGGGTCAACAAATTCTGTCATATCTACTCAAAAACACAAAGAGAATGCAAATGGGTTGTTTCGAGCTGGCTTCAAAAACTGAACTACGAGAAGACAGAAGATTTACTAGTGTCTCCTGCTGTATAAAGCACACACAATAATGCACACACACTTACACACACTCACTCACACACACATAAAACCTACCCACTCATCTATGTAATTTTTGTTTTGTATTGTAGTTTTGAACGATTTTTGTTTATTCTTTTATTATTTATTTTGTTATCTCTGTGCCTTACGTCATTTTCGATTCAAAACAAGTATGTGTATTCGGGTGTTGGAGTTCAGGAGACTCATAGCACAGGTCTATCCTAGTTTGAGCTCCTGTCTCCCATCCTTTCGCTTTTATCTGTATCACTTCAACCTATATTATGTACATGATGGGAGAAAATAAACGATTATTATTATTAATAACTTTCAGTATAAAGTTCTTGTTTCACAATAGTTTTAAGCCTCGTAAATGGCAAACTTTGAATATCAATCGGAATATAGAAGCGTATACATTGCCTTGTAAATGAATTTGAGATTTTGTGAAGACAACTATCAAGAACAGCTAGTTTATTTTTATTCCTCGTATTAATGTTATGTCTGTCACTATTTTTTATAAAAAATCAATATTTTTCTTAAGAGGGAGCAGAGGAAAAATTCCTAATCTTCGATTTGATTTTAGAGGGGTATATCCACTTTAAAGTTAAAAATAAAATATTGTATGAGTAACTATATATATATTCAATCATAGACATTAATCAGAAACATAAAACAATAAAGTGTCCTCGATAGATAAAAATCACGAAATGACCTCTAATTTTCACATCTTTTCGATTTATCCTCGAAATGCTACAAGTTATTAGAACAAAAATGAGATAATTAATTATAATTGTAAGTCAATGTAATTAATTATATTTATGCATGATCGACAACTGTCACTACGGATTTTTTTTAATCCCTTTACTTTTAGAGTTATTCCGCTAAAACGAATTTGGTACTTTTAATGCGCAAAATTCAACATCTCCTGTCGCATGTCACGCGAACTTCAGGCATATATTTGTTTCACAAATTTGGGCGGAGCCAACGTCAAAACTTTTTTGGCATGAGAGCTCTTAACATAAATAACATTTTCATAAATGTATAGCATTGACTTACAAATAAATGGACGACGGGTCTAATACAAAAACCACGAAAAAAATGTCCCAAGTCAACCTATTTAAACGTAGTGACATGTAAAGGAATATGAAAAAGCTAAAACGTTGAATTTAAATTGTAATGTCATCGCAGTACTGTCTAATTTTGCTTGCTTCGCTGTCAGTCGAACAAACGAAGACTAAAGCGTGAATGACGCTCTGTATACGATTTTAACGCCCTATAAGTTCGGACACTTTTTAGCGCGGACCCGACGTCCATATAATTGTAAGTCAATAATATATAGTGACGGGTGATATTAAAAAATTGCCATAAAAACTTTTTTCTGAAGGTTTATTATATGGCTTCTGCATACTCGAGTGATAAAAACCCGTGGTAGCGACTCGTTCAACTCTTGCGGGTAGTATCATGGTATTATGTAAGATGTGATATGGTATATAAGAAATTTCTTTATAAATTTATAATAAATGATAAATGTATTCAAATGTAGATTTACAAAGAGCAACAGTTTCTTGTTCACTCTTTTCAGGAGAATCTGCTCTATGAATGAGCAGTAGAGTTTAATCAAAATTACGATTTCAAGTGTAATTTCCTTACTTATGAAATAATGATGATATGAGGCATGTTGGTAAGGAACAACCAAGGTGAACTTACTACAACCAAATCGAGGACGAACGTCATAAAGAAAGTACAGGTCAAGAGTACCATAGTAGTATAGCTCCTTGTGAAAGAAATCGTCCAGGGAAATAGTGTCATCTTACCTATTTCTGCCACCAATCAGTAATGCCAGCATTACTGTGGTCCGGTTTTGAAGGGTAAGGGTGCTGGTGAAATTACAGGCACATGGGACTTGTCAACTTATGTCTGAGGGTGACTTGCGCAGTGGCACTGCCCCTCAAATCTTTACAATTTAAAGCTCTGCACTCTAACTCTTTAAATTTAACTAGCAGGTTAAGCTCCGCTGCATACGCAGTCCGCAGAATACGTGAGCTTACCGATGTTAGTACTGCTAGACTGGTTTACTTTAGTTACTTCCATAGTATAATGTCCTACGGGATTCTCATGTGGGGTAAAGCGGCAGATATTCAAACCATATTTGTATTGCAAAAACGAGCGATTCGTTCTGTGTACCGTCTAGGCTCTCGGATTTCTCTCAGAGAAAAGTTTAATGAGACTGGTATCATGGCATCACAGTACATTTACTCAAATATTTTATATGCTCGTAAAAATATACATAATTTCAATAAGAGAGAAGATACCCATAATATTAACCTTAGAGCTAAGTCCAAACTCATGGTACCACGATTTCGTTTAACTAAGGTAAACAACTCTTTTATGGGGAATTGTATACGTTTTTACAATAAGATTCCGGAGCATATATTAAATTTACCATTTCCTAAGTTTAAAAACTACATTAAAAATATTTTGATCAAAAAATCATATTACAAAATTGAAGACTACGTGCTAGATAAAGATGTATGGAAAGACGACATGGCTCCAGAATCCACACAAATTTGATTCAAAGTGTATTCCATAGCATTTAAGTTTATTTGAAAAGAGCAATCCCTAGAGTTTCTTGCTCGTTCTTCTCAGGGAGGTCAGCGTAGTGAACGAGCAGTAGCTTAAATGTGACGTTTTCAAGTGTAAATTTATTTTACCTATGGAATAAATAATCTTTGACTTTGACTTTGACTTTGACACTGAGTGGCCCTGCAACTGCTATGATCAGGCGCACGACTTGTTGGTCAAAAAACCTACTGAAACTGACTATAGAAATCTGGATAGGTCCACCGATTTACTATTTTATACTGCAGAGCTACATATCTGATTCGGGTTCATTCTGATTCTGGATGAAAGGTAGGGAGAACCAATGTAGCTCTATAACTAGGTGTGGCTAGCCACAGGAGATTTAAGATTTTATGTCCCACAGCCGATGATACATTTTGCAACAATAAACATTCAATCGATCAATTTATATTAGAAAGCCTTAAATAACATTGTTATGTTAGTACGTATTGCAAATTTCGAGGCATATAATTTACTTAATTAAATTAATTTAATAGTACTGAGTTTTAATTACAAAATTGTCAAATTTTAATTTTAAATTCAATTCTAAATAATTTTATGCACGTCATTACTTTATCGAGGTTAACTATTATTCAATGTCATTTAAATAATCGCTCACTTTATAATATGCTTTCCTAGTCAATACACGCTTTATAAAATTGGCAATGTCATTTGCATCAAGTTTATGATTTGGCAGCTTATTGTACAGTTTAGGCGCCCACGCACAAATATTTACATGAAAGACGGAAGCCTTACAGGAAACCAATGTCATTTAAGTGTGTATTCGTGTAAGTTTCACTTTGCTGAAGAGTGTAAGCTTTCTCCGGACAAAAAAACTGCTAATCTAAGTTTTTGAAGGTGTGATATGCAATTATCCATACGGCTCAATCACCCGAACACATCGTTTTTGTGCTTTTTCTTTTTCGCTTGTGTTTTTATCTAATATTATTGAATCGAATCGAATCTAATCTAATCTAATCTAATGTGCAATCAACACATCCGTGCTGCGTTACCCCAACATAATACCCTATCTTATGATTGAGGCGAAATATCCGTGGTATGCCACTAGTAATGCATCTGGGCTTACAACTTTGGATAGTCTCCATAAAGCGATTACTTTCTTAATTTTGCAAATACGGGCGGAAACTTCTGTTTCAACAGTCACAGAGTGGTTAGCCAAAAGAGCAAGAAAGGCAAGTGGGCAGTTCACCGGCACCGACTCGATGAACTAACGGTGCGGATGGCACAGGACCGTGAAAATTGGGGCAGTAAAGAAGAGGCCAGTACCCAGCAGTGGGTTGAGGCGGGCGGAATATCGAGCCATTACCACCGTCTTAGTGTAAGTAACAAAAAACAACTTTTATTTATTAAAAAATATTTTGATTTTATTGAATAAATAAATAATATTATTTAGGTTCGTAAAGATCTTAGGGGCTCTGCCAATGCGCCCGACACCCTGAGACATAAGTTGACAAGTCCCATGTGCCTGTAATTTAACCACACCCTCACCTATTCAAACCGGAACGCAGTAATGCTCACATTACTGCTTGGCGGTAGAAATAGGTAAGATGGCATTACTTCCCTGGACGAACTCTTTTACAAGCTCTACTTCTACTAAAGTGAGCTGTTAACCTTCCGGTGAATTTACCGAAAGCGAACTCCTTAGTTATACTTCTTGTTATGTGTTGTTGTACTTATAAAATGCGAGCGTACTGTATTGTTTTATTGAAACGAAATAATTTAAATTCTATTTTATTCAAATTCAATGTTACCGGAGGCGGCATTAGCATATGTCAAAGTCCTGCGTACATTGACCTAATGTGTTACGTACGTACAGCATTATGCATGGTTATTTGTAATGTACTAACAACCTTACAGGAGTAAATTTAGTAATTAGTAACTAATATTGTAACTCAAATAGGGTTGTGCGGGGCAGAATAACAAGACGTCGACTGATTGGTGGCCGAGGATGGGCAAAAGAAGCGTTAGGCGCCCAGTTGCAAGGTGGACCGACGATATTTTTTTCCTTTTTATAGTATCAAGTGACGGGACGAACACGCCTGTCCATAACACTAGCAGTGCCATTCAGAGCTCAGCCCGTCACCCTAAGACATAAGTTGACAAGTCCCATGTGTCTGTAATTTCACCAGCACCCTTCAAAACCGGAACATTGTAATGCTGGCATTACTGCTTGGCGGCAGAAATAGTAAGGTGGCAGTACTTCCCTGAACAAACTCTTTCACAAGAAGCTATACTGCTACAAAAATATAGTAATATAGAATTCGTCGCGGGGCGTCAATGGATGCGGCTAGCACAAGACCATGGTGGATATCACAAAGGCTGTGGATGATGGATGATGATGAACTAACATCATAAACAACAACTTTTGTCCCATGACTTAATAATAATAATAACGCACACATCTTAGCCCCGCACTAGGGAAACCCAGTATTGCGGGTGCCATGGACACACACATAGATAATCACAAATTACACCCAAATTCACGAGAGAAATAAATGTAGACCATTAAAATATTTCTCCCTGCTCGGAAATCGAACCCAGGACTTCTGAGTGGCAGACCAGCATGCTGTTATACAGAGCAATAATTCATTAGATTCTAATTTCGTATCAAGATATGAAATTATTTACATAGAATCCTCAAGATTATTTTACATAGCATTATGAACTTTATGGTCAATTTAATTGTGTAACGTACAAAATATATACGAGCCAAAATCAACCGCGGATTTCTTCTCAGAATTCCGCGGAAGATTTTCTAGATTTTTTAGAAATTCGCTTCCATTCTGTGCAGTCGCAATATAAATTGAGCCTTTATAGCGTATATATTCACACTCACTAAAAATAATTAGTCATTTTACAAATTTTTTCATTAAAAGCTATAAATTTAATTTCATCTTTATCTTTATCTACAAATTTATGGTTGGTTTAATTGGAAAAGTTATTGAACTGTGCTGTCTTTCATGTTTCTTCACACACACAGACAAATGCACACTCACACACGCATCGACACACAACACACACACACACACACACACACACACAATTTTACACCCCTTCACGTACTTTCCTTATCCTTTCCTTTCTTGCATGTTTTTTAAATTTTTATAAATTTTATGTTTGTTAATTTATTCATAGCTCAATATGATTAGGTATCTAAAAATGTTATGTTCACGACGTATCACTGACTCCTAAGACACAAATTTTATTACGAGGCAGGGAATCGCTTAATTGTAATGAAAATTGTACCTACGCTAAGTACCACCAAATGTAATTTTCATGAATAAATATTCACACTCATAAACTCATAAATAATTGGCGATGTAACAAATTTGTTCATTAAAAAGCTATAAATTATTACTAAAAATTACTCAAATTCAGAAGATTACAATTTTATACATACTAGCACATAAGAAGGTAGGGTATTTCTAATTTTTTTTTATGATACCTAGTGACAGGATGAACAAGTCATGCTCCTGGTGTTACGCGACACGCCTGTTATTCTCAGGGCTTGAAATCGCAAAGATCTGAAGGAAACTTTCACTGCGCTTGTCACTCTGAGCCATAAGTTGACAAAGTCTCATGTGCACGTAATTTCGCCCTTCAAAACCGAAACGCAGTCATGCTCATGGTACTGCTTAGCGCAGAAATTGGTAAGGTTCCTGAACAGAATAACGTTATTATATATGTGATTTTATTTTGTTAAATAATTTCTCAAAATTTAACATAATAAGTACAAAGGTACAGATTTGGCAAAAATATCATAATTCGCCGTACGTTTATATGGCGAACGGCTATGGAGTAGAATTTTTTGCCTGTAAACATATGCGCTGAACGCTACAACTTGGGTTTTTTCAAGGCGCGAGTAAGAGAGCACTATTTAAGTGGGCATGCTCCATCGTCGACCAACGTCGGTCAAATGCGCACTCATTGTATCATAAAAAATATAACTTAACCTAGCTCCGATTCTGTATACCTCGTAACATTCCAGCGAACTTATTAGCGGATGTAATATTAGATGATAAATATGACAACAATTTAATATTCAACGTAAGAAATTAAGAAAATCCAATTTCACCTACGTGAAAACGATGCTTTGCACAGATTAAATTATTTGACGCGAATGCGTTGGCAGTTATTTGTAAATTAATATCCAAACACCACTTCAGACGTCTCGAAACAAAATGGATTATTTATATATTTATTACCATAAAAAAAAATATTATTATTCTTTTTTTTTATGATAGCAAGGGACGGAATGAACAAGTCGTATGCCTGGTGTTTACATCGCAAAGATCTGAGGGGGCACTGCCTCTACGCCGGACATTTTAAGACCTAAGTTGAAATGTTCTATGTGCCTGTAACTTCATCTGCATCCTTACTCTTCAAATCCGGAACGCAGTAATGCTAACGTTATTGCGTGGTGATAGAAATAGGTAAGACGGCAGTATTTCCCTGGATGATCTCTTTCACAGCTGGAGCAAGCACTACAACTACAAAAAAATTTAGAAAAAAACTATCAAAAACAACGAAACAATCGCCACTTTCGCATAACTATGACAATGGTGGTTGGCGCGTTCTTGCTTATCAGCTTCCAATTGTAAAAGAGCGGTAATTTAATAATTGTACGTGTGTAGTAAATAAGAAATTACTAACGAGAGTCTATTAGAAGCCCCAAGCTGAATAACTCGAGTTTTGTATTTTTATTACCGTCCGTGATACATGCAATGTTTTTCATTACATTTGCGTGGAAATAAATACGATGTTTATTTCTGGTATATTTAAATATGATTCACAACACAACGATTATGAATTTTGCAAATGGAGGGTTTTTGTTATCTTTTATATCAATAGATGGCCAGCTATTCTCCCATAGATAATACAACTAAAATGTTATAAAAGGCAAAGACGCATACAGCCATAATGGCTTGTAACAAAAAAAATTACTAAATTTTGGTACAGAAAATAATTAAAATCAATTAAAAGAAATTCTTAGTAATAAGTATTTAAATGGTATGGTATGTGGCCGAATAGCAACTAAATTTCAGTTTAGATAAAATTTTAAACCAATGTTTTCATTTTGAATTTCCTTGCTTGAACTTGACCTATGTAACAAAGTATGTCGTGCTACAAATATAATCTCAGTACAGAGTACTAAAAAAACCGACCTCAAAAGTACGTGGAATTACATACAATTACCAAGTTTTATTGAAATCGGTTACCGGAAAGTGTGCAAACCCGGATTCATCCCCTTGTTCGCCACTCAACGGGACTTGACACAGGAGATAATAAAAATCGGTTCTCACTACTCAAAGTATATTGAGAGAGAAAAAACGTCTTGAATTAAAGAATAGCACAATCAATCATTAAATATATATAATTGCTCATTATACTATAATGTAGGCGCTATTTACAAAAATTTATCTTCATGCGTGAACAGCCACCCTCCTTTTTTTATAGTCGGTTAAAAAAACAACTCCTTACCGACCATGGCTGCAATGGAAAGAAAAAAGGCCCGAGTGTTTTATTTGGGGCATTATAGTCAAGTTAGCCACCAAGCTATCATACTTTTTACGAGCAAGTATGATGAAAAAAAAATTATATGATACACTATACGGGTGTATGATGTATCATATGATTTTTTTCTTTTTTTTAGCTTTTATTCTATTTGGTCACCTTCACATAACAGAAAATAAAAGAATGTAGAACTAAAGTGCAATGTTTCCACCCGAACTGTTATATCTTTATGTACAAACGAGTCACCTCTCTAATTATTTCAACAATTTTCATTCCAAACAATAGAAAGCGCTATTGTGAAAGGTTGGAGTTATTTCGTAGAATTTAATTTCAAACCTCGTAGCTTTAGAATGACGACTTCCGGGAACCAATTACACTACCCTTGAGCTCTATAATATACCAGACAAGATTTCTGTGGAAATTGTGAGCTGTCGAAGTAGTATTACGGCATAATAGTATTAAGAAAAGTGTTCGGCATAGTCAATTTTTTGGTCAAGCGTGAGTTGCATATAAAAATGAATAAAATTTATGAAAATTTTTTAGTGCTAGACGACTCAGTATCATGTAAGGATCATTTCATTATATGGAACAAAAAAAATTGGGACAGCAGAAGTTGGTCAAATTTAATCAAACGTTTTTCATACAAAATGAATAAAAATTATAAATTTTTCTCCAATGCTGATAAATTTAGTTCTATGTAAGGAAGTTCAAGATTTTTTCAAACAAAATTAACGACTTTTTATTAGATTTGATCAACTTTTGCAGTCCTGATTCTTTTCTTCCAATCAAATTAAATCATTCTTTTAAGAAACTGAGTATCAGCATTTAAAAAAAATTTGTCAATTTTATTCATTTTGTATGAAAAATCATTTTACTCAATTCGTCGCATACAACGAAATCGTGATAATACGTGAGGCGCACTATAAGTTTCCGGAATGAATAAGAAAAAAATACTGTAAATGGTCAGAAATGAATTAATTGTTTCTCAAAATATTCCCTGTTAGCGTTAATGTACTTTTTCATACGAATGAACCAATTTTGAAAACATTTATCCCACTCTTCCGTGAGAATCTCTGAAACATATTTTTCACTCTTCGACAACCTCTTCAGGTGATAAAAATCGTTAACCGCGTAAATGGTTCTTAATTTTTGGAAATAAATAAAAGTAACAAGGTGCCAGGTCGCGACTGTACGCGGGACGGCTCATAAGGTCAACGTTGTTCATCTTCTAAAATTCATTTGTCTCTCTGGCCGTGTAAGAACTGGCATTATCGTAGTGCAAGATGATACGGCGTTTACGGTTATTTTTCCAGAGTTTGTCAATAACTTCCAGCAAACAAATGGAAGCAATCATCCGCTTAGAGGTACTTTGCACGCGCGCCACTTTGGTTGGTTTCGGCTCATCTCGAAAGACCCATACGCTCGATTGCTGCTTTGTTTTGGGATCGTAACTATAAACTCATGTTTCGTCACCTGTTACTATGTCCAACACCAAATGTGACGCCCCTTCGTTGAATCGGGTAAGCATAGCATTGCACCAGGTGGCGCGATCCACTGAGAGCACAGTCTTTTCACACCCAAATGTTTGTGTACTATTGATTGTATTTGACTCATGCCTATGCCTAAAGATGCCCGAATCTCATGGTATGTCAATACCTGTCTGTTTTGATCATATGGTGCACAGCATCGATGTTTTTGTTCGTCACGAAATTTGTCACTGAGATTCACACGACCATGTTTGAATTCTGCAAGCCAGCTGCAAATAGTCGTCTTGCATGTTGCTTCATTGCCAAAAGCAGTTTTAAGCCGAGCGAAGTTCCGCTGAGAGATTACACAAAATAGTTAAGATTAAGATTACACACAGTAGTAAAGTCGTAGAAAACCATACTACGAAAATTTTCACGAGTTAAATCCATGGTGATGTAGACAACCAATTTTTAAAATGACGCCACAATGTAAAAACAAGTGACAGTCAGATGAAACAAACTGTATTCTACAGCCAAAGAGTTCCAGTTTCAAATGTTGTAATTACTTTTTAAACATTGTTTATGTAAGTGGCCAGTTCCGGAAACTTATAGTGCGCCCTGTGTAAGAAACTGAGTCTATGACCATTAAAAAAAAAGTAAATTTTGATCATTATATATGAAAAACATTTGATTAAATTTGACAAACTTCCGTTGTCCCGATTTTTTCGTTCCATACAATGAAATGATCCCTTTATGAAAGTGAGTCAATTAGCACTAAAAACATTTAAAAATTTTTTATTCATTTTTAAGACAACTCACGCTTGACCAAAAAATTGACTATACCAAAATCGTATTTACTAGAAAAGACTTAAGTAGTGGCTCCTAAGACAGTTTTATTGTATATTCTATGGCTTCAGATTTCCCCACACTGTCCCATTAAAACAAAATACTGTATGTGCACCGTGTTACTGGGTTTTGTATGTAGTTACCATACTTGTTTGTCCGTCACTAGATATTTTTTTATAATATCAAGTGACGGGACGAACGAGTCGTGCTGCTGATAGTAAGCCACACGCCTATCCTTATGGATTTCGTCATTGTAATACCCAACTTGAAAAGTTACACGTGCCTGTAATTTCACCACCTTCAAAATTGGAACGCAGTAATGCTTACATTACAGCTTGGCGGCAGTAATAGGCAAGATGGCAGTACTTCCCTGGACGAACTCTTTTATAACGAGCTCTACTGCTTTTTAAATTAGATATTATAAACCTAATAATAATTATTATTGTATAATTACTATGTTTATTGGCACGTCGAAATTTGGTTGTGAAATAAATTATTTTGTATTTGTACTCGTATGCTAAATTTACGACGTGTATGAATATTAATTGAAGTTACACTTGTTGACCTATTTAACCACGCCTTTTACATGAATTGCCAAGTGTAGAAGATTAATTAGTAACGTAGATTAATTAGTAGACGTAAGTCGCCAGTGAAAATAAATTAGAGCAATGTTTTTGTCATCACAACGATATTTATTCACACTGGCGTTTCTTCTTCTCGTTCTATACGTCATTCGATCATTCATGCAATACAATATGAAGTAATAAGTACATAGTACATTGTGTATGAACGACGGTAAATAAGAAATTACTAACTAGGTTCTGTTAGAATTTAACAACTCGAGTGTTGTATTCTTTTTAGCATCCGTGAGACATACAATGTTTTTCATTTCAGTTCACAATACAATAATTATGGATTTTGCGAATGGCGGGCTTTTTGTTTTTTTTTTATTCTAAACACGCATACAGCCATGATGGATTGTAAAAAAAATGCAAAACTTTTTTACACAAAATACTTAAATAAATTCTAAGTATTTATGTAGTATGTGGCTGAATTGCAACAAAATTTCTGTTCTTGTAACATTTTAAAGGAATGTTTTAATTTTGAATTTAAGTAACCTCCTTGCTTGAACATTAATGTGACCTATGTAAGGAAGGATGTCGTGATAAAAAAAAATCCTTATCGACCATGGTTGTAATGGGAAGAAAAAAGGTCCGAGTGTTTTATTTGCGGCATTACAGTCAAGTTAGCCTTCATGCAACCATACTATTTATGAGCAAGTGTGATGAAAATAAACGTAAAGTTGCAATTAGCAAGAACTAATAAAGAAAATTCTGTTTTCACTTGATATTTAGCTACAAGAAAACTGAAATCCTGTATCGTGCGCAATTAATTTTTTTTTTCTTCAGGGGAATAGAATGAAGGAATAAAAGAGGCGCTCTTTTTTTTTGCAACACCAAGTGACGGGACAACAAGTGGGGCTGGTGGTAAGCGACACGCCTGCACGTAACAGTTGCACTGCCACTCAGAGCTTTGCACTATCACTGCGTCCGTCACTATGAGACATAAGTTGACAAGTCCCATGTGCCTGTAATTTCACCGGCACACTTATCCTTCAGAACCGGAACGCAGTAAGGTAGCAGTACTTTCCAGAATGAACTCTTTCACAAGCTCTACGGCTACTAACGGTTGCGGCTTTCGGCATCATCAAAGAAGTGAGACACGAGTGAGTGAGCAGTGTTCACTACGTGCGTTAGAGAGAGATAAACAACGCACACAGTCAACATAGCTAGGAAACTAGGAACACAATGTGTCGCGGGCGCCATGGGTGTGTCCATCAAACACACACACGAGAGAAATAAATGTGGGCCATACAAATATTTCTCCCGACCCGGGAATCGAACCTGAGACCTCTGCGTGGCGGTCCTAGTTGGACCGTTCTGCCACAGAGGCAGTTTGGATAGATAGATGCGATAAATAAATTCATCCATTCAATAATTTCGGACTAGAGCTAAACAATGCACGTTTACAAATTCTAATTTCCGTAAACAATACTGGGAAGTAAAATAACAATGTAAACGTGTTTCATATCATTAACGGTCGATAGTACCTCTACTGGAATCCAAATCTTTCCCGTAATAATACGGTTCGTTTTGCTTGGATCGAGCGGCAAGGGCGCTGGGTTTATCTCAGAATTAATTTTTTTACGAACGGAATTAGTGCCATTTGAAAATTGTATAACTTATAATACTACATGTTTTCTATTTAGTTCAGTGGATATAAAAAGAAAACATTGGTATATGTAAATTACCTACCGAATATGAAAGTTTGTGTTTTTTTTCTGTCGTGAAAATTTTTAGGAATTGTGTTTCCACACCATATTTATGGTAAACACCATTTTTTCCAAAGTCATTGATTCAACACTTTCACTGTTATGCGGAGTCAATCAAAGCCATTTGAGGTTGTACAGACTCTTAACTGAATTTGATCTTGATTTATTAAACCCTTACAGTAAGAGAACTTTTTGTTCTGCGGATGCTTCTGTGTAAACTACCTTACTCCATTGCTACTGCTAACAGTCGAAGGGGAGCGCTCATATTATGTCCTCAGGTAAAATGTCGCACTACATGGGCTAAACAGCAATATAATGCTCTTAGCTGTAAATTAAATAACAGGATACACCAAGCAAGGCAACAATATTTAACTGACATTCATACACTGTCGAAGTATGCAGTTAAAAAGTACTCCAAGATACACTTTTAACTATAAACTATGATGACACTGAAAATCTTCTGTTAATGTGAAGAAAATCATATAATTCACATGTGCACATATCCAAACAACACACGCACACGCACACACACACAGACACACACACACACACACACACACACACACATATACCAACCACGTTTTTGGGGAAGATCAGAAGAATTAAATACTGGCTGATGTTGTTGTGGTGTTGTATCACACATTAAATTTTATTATTTTATTATATATGCGTGCGTGCGTGCGTGCGTGCGTGCGTGCGTGCGTGCGGGCGGGCGTGCGTGCGTGCGTGCGTGCGTGCGTGTGTGAGAGAGAGAGAGAGAGAAAGATAATGTGTCTGTGTGTATATAGTAAGTGAAATGTAAACCTAGTTAAATATTATGTTATTTTTATTTAAATTTTTATAACGGTGTCACGGTTGTCCCCCGACGGAATTGTGATTAGTAGGCGGTCGGAAACGTGACGCTGGTGGTATTATAGGCAGTCCAGTGTGTTTAAGCTTCGGAACTACATAAAGAGTATCAGAGCAATCCGACGTGAAAGCGACCTCCTTGTGAATTTTATAGATCCTGATAAGTATGACATATTTTCGACAATCAAGTATGAGAAAAACGAAAAGAGTGAAATTTTTTTATGAGCATTTCCGAACGATACAACACAGAAGAGATACCGTATGACTATACGAAGCTACAATACTAAAATTGTTAGAGATACCGTGTGTTTCTAGGACGCATAAGAGGTTTAAGTCTGTCAGAATAAGGATTTATGTCCGTGTAATAAGATACGAGTGGAAGTCTTTTTCGCTCTAATTGCACGGACATAAACATATTTCTGAGTGGCTCTAATCTATTCGACATTAATAATGTAGTATTCCCATAAAAGTGTTTCTCGTACCAAATAACCCAGCACTATTGTATAAATATTATAAATTAAGTCTCAGATTAATGAAAGCACCAAAAATTCAAATATATTAAATTTAACAACGGTCTAACATAGAACGAGTCATAAAAACTTGAGGGTCAAAAGACAAAAGGTCTTAAATCGCATTAATTAAATACTGGCAGGAGAAAAACAAATGAATTTGTTGGATACAAATTTTTAGGGCTTCAAAAGTCTCTTTCTCATAACTCCGGGGAGGTATAACTGATTAATTCGAGGGATAGAGGGGAGAAAAATTTGATTAAAAACTTCTCGAAACAACAGTTCGGGACACTCTCTGAACAAAAACAGGAATAAAGGTATTTTGAAATGGAACATTAACCAGCTACTTATTCGTAAGGTAAAAGTTCAGTTCATGAAATAAATTGAATTCATTACAAATAGTGTTTCTAACTTAAACAAATACGTATTTAAATCTAGTTGACGTCAATGTTGAACTGTGGGCCACGCAAATGTTTGTTTTTGATAACACAAAATATTGTCAAAATAGAACTTTAGTATGTGCGTTTTTTGTATATCATATAAAAATCCGTACGTTTGGCTAGTTCGTTGGGAGAACGACAGGCACGGTATGCTAAAGGCGCTGGTTCGATTCCAGCGGGATCGAAGGAATGTTTCTTAGTATTTACAACTTTTTTTGTAAAAAAAATCGACTTCTGAATCACCAGCCGTAACCTTAGTGGCACCATCCCAGATCGGCCCTAATCATCTATTGCAGTTTCCTCACAGTGGTCCCTACCAATGGACATTGAAGAGCCCTAGGGCGTTGATACTATCCAAGGGTTGCTACCATTTATGAAAAGAAAAACTTTAATTATCTACACTACTTATATTTTTTCTTGTGATTTTTTGTGTTAAGGTAATTATAAAAAATACGTGTTTTCAATTACTCTTTGAGGTGTGGGCGTTAAAATTTTTTTATCTTGCCTAAGTGGGCGGTGGGTGGTGAGCCAAAAACTTTTAGAACCTATGATCTATTGCGTCCAGCAGTACCGATGACGTTGTTATACGTGTCACGGCTCATTGCTCCATTATGTAAGTTTGAGGATATTGTGAATGTGGGGTATATACGGGTGAAAACCAATGCTGCCCTGAGGGTCGACCGGTTGTGGTCCCGCCACAATGTGAATTTTAATTGATTTGTAGTGAGAGTACTAACTCAACATAACTTCGACCTTCACGAAGGAGGAGTTTTGGCCGAATGATGTCATGCACTGACGTTTCCGAAGCCGGTTACCGCATACCCGCGTTGCGTCACTCGTTGCAGTCCGTATGTGCAAATAAATAACAATATTATGGTCTTTAAAGTATTATGTATTTATGGGTCTATTATTTTGGTAGCAGTAGAGCTCCTTGTGAAAGAATTCGTCTAGTTTCTTCTTCTACTTCTACTTCCGGTTTCGAAAAGAAGGAGCTGGTGAAATTGCCCATGGGACTTGTCAACTTATGTCTCAAGGTGACGGGCGCAGTGGCAATGTTCCTCACATGTTTGAGATTGAAAGCTCAGAGTGACACTACAGGTCTTATGGACAGGCGTGTCGCTTACCACTAGACGCACGACTTGTTCGTCCCGTCACTTCGTATATAAAAAAAAGACAGACGCACAAACAAAGAACAAACTCTGCTTTTATTTGTGTCGAGAGTTAAAAAAGAGCTTTTTTGTTTGGGATTGTTTAGTGTACAAAATATAGATACTACATAGATATAGATACCTCCTTGAGTCATTATCAACCCTTTAATACGTCCCACTGATGGGCACGGGTCTGCTTTCAGACGAGGGTTTAGGCCATAGTCCGCCACGCTGGCCCAATGCAGGTACGGGACTTCCCACGTTTTCCGAGGCCTGTGAACCTTCTTCAACGCGCATTTCACGATATTTACCTTCACCGAACATAAATTCCCCGAAATTAAACCCGGATTCAAACCCACGACCCTCTGCTTAAGAGGCAGTAGGTCAAACCATTAGACTACCACGAAAGAACCACTCCTTGAGTAGTTCTGTTCAATATTTATGGATACAATTATCTTTATGATTTCGCTAGTACGGTAGTGCAATCTGTCCCAAGAAGTTCGCCTTTGTACGTATTATCACGAACTATCACGTTATGAAAGGGTTGTAACATGGTTTTAACCCTAACAAGGCGTGACCAAGTTCTTGGCAGTAAAACAGAAAATTTCAGATCCACAAATTTATTTAAAGTCGGTTAAAGAGAAGAAAAGGCAACAAAGAAGGCTGTAACAATAAAACGTATATATAGAAAATAGGTACATTATTACAAAACACTCCCTAACTTGATGGATATTTAGATATTATGTAGACACTTACGCCAAAAGAGCCGAGTTATACTGAATTGAACTGAACAGATACGTGTTCCTATGAATACCTATGTACCTATGTACCTATGTACATGATAAAGGCTGTAGTGGCTATAAACTTAATAAAATTGGCACACGATTTAAAATACTAATGATTATAAACTTAGTAAAGGAATCAAAATTAGACGCTTGATTGAATTTTAACCACCTCCGTACGCTATCGCGATCGAGCAGGGAGTGACGATGCGATGCAACGAAACAATATCAGAATGCGAGGCGAAAGAGCTATGGAACAATTCAAAGTTTAAATTTAAATACGAGTGGCCAGGAATCGGAGAAAGGCGATAAAAAGGTGGTATAACGATGTAAGGAGGTCACACCGTCACGGTCATTATATTGTATGCGTCACTGCGCAAAAAAAACCGATTCAATTATAATCACTATATTATAATTATCTGATAATTTTCCATACTGATTAACTTTCTTCACTTTATAGGAGTGTGTTCATTTCTCCTGTGTTAATTCGGGACTCGAACCCGAACTACGTATACTTGAAACTATGACAAGAAAGCGAAAGGAAGGAAACACGCGGAATCTAATGAATAATATTATTGAAAGAAATGGAAAAGAACTTTACTTAAAGAAATTAAAAATTACAAGAACAGCGTAAAAACACAGAGCAGTATAAGAATTAGAAAACGCGTCTGTTTCCAAGGCGAGAAGCACGCAGAGTGCTCGGTGTTGGAAGCGATGGGGTGCATGAGGCGGGGCGACCGCCGTGGGGGTCGGCTAGCTTGCGAGGGCAACGAGCGATCGACGTCACTTATCGTACGATGTGCAGGCGCCGACGTCATTGATTGTATGATGTTGGTGTGGCCTCACTTGCAAAGCGATAGAGTTTTACTTATGCAATGTGTGCCACAAGTACTTTAATTTTTGAATAAAAATTACAAATAGTGACAAAAATAGACATGATAAAAATCTTTGGAAAAACGATATGGTTTGTGTCTTTTTGAGATTACATTTGAAACGTTTGGATACGTCTCTGATACAAACGATTATGTCACATAATCGTTAGCTAGCGGTAGCATTTTATTGTTATAACGATAATTATCAATTCGAACCCCGATATTTTATATACTTTTAACTTTTTATAAAGAAAACCGTCGCAATGAATTGTCACGTTTCTTACCTATTGTTAACCTCGCCACGTATCATCAAATACCCGCCTTAATGACGTCCTGGCTTACATGTCTTTCACTAGAGCCCATTTTAGAGCTTACCGCAGAAAGGCTCTTCCACCCTTACTAAAGTAATTTGGCGTTCAATAAACAGAGTATGTGGTTGCCTATGTTACCGCTACTATTTAAGTCTTTGCAGACTTATAGTTTTATAAGCGAGTTTCAATAGGTTAAAAATATTTAGAAAGAGAGAAAGAGCTAGAGAGATAGAGAGGATTAGTCTTAGATAGGGCGACAAAGAAGGATAAAGAGAACATACACTCTTGGACACACAATTCGAACCCCGGCTAAAGGGCTAGAGTACAAAAATTTTGTTTCATCAAAGAAAAAGTTTCCCCGGTTTTACAAAGTCTAATTTTCAACAAAAACTTATGCAAACTACGTTTAGTGTAATACTTTCAAAATTTAAAGAAAGAAAAAAGAAAATTTGTTTATTCTGTTAATAATAAACAAGTTAAGTATAGTACAGTACACGCTCACTTACACAACCACAGGCTTATAGCCCCACACTAGGTAGACCCTGTATTGCGGGTGCCATAGACACACACATAGATAACGACAAATTTCACTCAAAACTCACGAGAGAAATAAATGTAGGCTATATCATATTTCTCCCAGCCCGGAACCTCTGCGAGGCAGACCAGCATTAGAACGGTGACCACCGTTCGGTCACGGAGGCCGTTAATATCTATTATTTAAAATAAGACATGCAGAAAATTAATTTTCACCCAATATAACGAGTATGAAAAATGGACTAAGTTTAGAACAACGAACAATTGGGTAAATCGTCTTTGTCGATAAATAAATTGAAATTTAAGTGGGTAACAACTTCCATTAAAGTTCCTTGAAACTTACCTACCGAAATGAACAACAATGCCAATAAAACACGCTGAAATTTAAATGTATTTGCCATTTTAATTAAGTGCTTATAAATTAATAACGGTAAAATTTAAATTTAAATTAAAAAACTCCCGATACAAAACAGTGCACTCCAAATACGATCACCATTCGTTTTTATGCCGAACCATCAAATTGTGGAACCGACTCCCGGCGCATGTATTCCCTCCCCTCTATAACATCGGGTCCTTCAAACGTAGTGTGAAGAAGCATTTGGCCAGACCGGCAAAATGATAGTGACGGAGTGAAGATATTTGTGTTTTCCATCCGTTACTCTCATCTCTGGACTGTATTCGCACTTTCCATCAGGCGCGGTGCAGTCATTTTGCCGAGTCGCAATAAAAAAAAAAAACCATATGTAAGCCAATATCTCGTTAACGTTAAAAAAAATTAACGAGCCCAAACATTTTAGTTGGACTGTAAGTTTTTATTTTTTTATAAATAAATAAGTGCGCATTTGACCTCCATCTCACCTGAAGGAAAGCGACGAAGAGGTCGACAATGTAGCATGCACACTTAAATAGTACCTATCCACTCTCGCCTTGAAGAGGCCTAAGTTATATCAGGGAATTACACTCCTTTGCCGTTAGCCATATAAATAATAATAAAAATAATTTATTTATTTATTTCTGTCAACATACAAGGTAAATTATGTAAATGCTTACTGACTAGTGAGTTTTAACATTAACCTTTATTTGCGAGAGACTGTATTTACAGGTCACCAGCTCCCCATTCCGCGAAGTGTTTTACAATTAGGTTACACTCAGTTTTACACAAATTAGGTAGGTATAGTAAAAATACGGTAAATGTGGAAAGTACAGTAAATGTATTATTGGTATGTATATTTATATTTTTATATTTATATTTTCATATTACGTATGATCAAAACTATGTCAAAGTTAAATAATCCATAAGTAAAATTTTTAGACTTGAAAACGTTATTTTTTAAACTACTAGGTACTCGTTCACTACGCTGACCTCCGCGAGAGGAACGAGCAAGAAACTCTAGGGATTTTCTTTTCAAATAAACTTAAATGCTATGGAATACACTTTGAATCATAATTGTGTGGAATCTAGACTCATGTTGTCTTTTTCACACCTTTATCTAACATGTACTCTTAAATTTTAATGTAAGTTTTAAACTTAGGAAATGATAACACTAATATATTCTCCGGAATCTTATTGTAAAAACGTATATCTACAGTTTGTAATAAAATAATCGTATACCTTAGTTAATCGAAATCGTGGTACCATGAGTTTGGACTTAGTTCTAAGGTTATTATTATGGATATCCTCTTTCTTAATGAAATTATATATATTTTCACAGTCATGATACTAGTTACCTTAAAATTTTATCTGAGAGAAACCCGAGAACCTAAACGGTACAAAGAACGAATCGCTCGTTTTTGCAACACAAATATGGTTTGTATATCTGCCGCTTTACCCCACATGAGAATCCCGTAGGACATTATACTATGGAAGTAACTAAAGTAAACTAGTGTAGCAGTACTAACATCGGTAAGCTCACGTATTCTACGGACAGCGTAAGCAGCAAAGTTTAATCTCGCATGACCAAGATATAGCAGCGGAGCGATGGGGCAGCTAATCATTTTACTCGAGCGGCCTATGGGTTAAGTCATCGAGTATATGACCAGAAATAGAGACGAAATGTCATTCAATTTGTTTGAAAACTATTCTGCCATATCATTACTGTGACAACTGCGCTCCGATTGGCTAGCCCGAGTTCGAAACAATTGACGGGTGTCGTCAATGGGTGTCGTCAACTGTTTCACTTCAAATCGACCAGGTAACTTGAGCTTTGCTATAATGGATGAAAATTGCAAAATTACATATTTAATATTTAATTACCGATGAAATGTGATTCCGTTAGTTGTGTAATTAGATGTTTTGCTGTTTTTCCCACACTACCGCATGGAACAGCCCCGATTGTTAGAGATATTATCTTTTTTACAATGTTTACAGAATATTTTTTGGAATATACGGAGACGTACACACAGGTCAGTAGTTGGCCTGTCTATATTTCAGTGCAAACGAGAGTTGATATTTATAAGAGCTGTATCGCTAACGTGTTACCAGGAATATGTGGCCCTTATTTCGTCTCTATTTCTGGTTATATACGCGATGCGATCGTATTAGATTTCATTTTTTTAAATTTCTAATTTCGGTAAACAAATCTAGTTGTGTCGTAAAATTTATACACCCATAAATTTTACTGCACGTCCGTACATTGACAACAATGCACATCAATTAGCTCCTTCAACGCAGTTGTGAATTAATACGAAACTTGATGAGCGGACAAACATCAAAACGGCCATCATATCGTGTCGGTATATAAATATCCTTAACGTAGAAGAATGTTTTTGTTTTCATTAGATTTCAACTAAAAATTTAATAATTTCCTCGAGTACCGCTCCCTGGGGCGTCGTATTTAAGAGGCTGGTAACATTTCCCCTTTTGATAAGTAAAACCAGGAATTTTATAATTTATTACGCTTTATTATAAATAAAATATAAGTAAGTAATAGATACCTCTCCCAAAGACTAAACAAACTAAAGCACAATTCCTTCGACTCGGCTATACAGCACCAAACCGCCTCTTAACTAGGACACGGAGGCCCGTGGCCGAACAGCTACCATACTGGTCTGCCACGCAGAGGTCCTGGATTTGATTCTTCGGCCAGGATAAATATTAGTTAGGCCTACATTTATATCTCTCGTGATTTTGGGTGTAATTTGTGGTTTTCCATGCGTGTTTCCAAGGCACCCGCGATATAGGGCTTTCCTAGTGAGGGTCTTTTTTTTATATTAAGAGCTCTCATGCCAAAAAAGTTTTGATGTTGGCTACGTCCAAATTTGTGAAACAAATATATGTCTGAAGTTCGCGTGACATGCGACAGGAGATGTTGAATTTTGCGCATTAAAAGTACCAAATTCGTTTTAGCGGAATAACTCTAAAACTAAAGGGATTAAAAAAAAATCCGTAGTGACAGTTTCGTTACTGACCACTGAGTTTGGACAGCGTATTAATTATCTAATTTTTGCCCTAATAACCTGTAGCATTTCGAGGATAAATCGAAAAAATGTGAAAATTAGAGGTTATTTCGTGATTTTTATCTATCTATAACTTTATTGTTTTATGTTTCTGATTAATGTCTATGCTTGAATATATCGTGTAGTTACTCATACAATATTTTATTTTTAACTTTAATTGGATATACCCCTCTAAAATCGAATCGAAGATTAGGAATTTTTCCTCTGCTCCCTCTTAACTACGTCACGGGACTAACAAGTCGTGCGCCTGGTGGTAAGCGACACGCCTGTCCATAACAGTTGCAGTGCCACTCAATTCAATATAATAATGCGAGTGCTGGAGGGGCTACCCCGCTCCTGTAGCGCGTCAGGGATGTTCGCAGAAACAAGAGTTGACTGCTTCTACGCAACCATGCGCAAGCGAAGCACGTCTCTGGTCCGCCGAGTACGGTACAGGTTCGACTGTCCATTCGTGAGGCACTGCTGTGAATTGCATGTTTCCAGTAGTGTCTTGTGTGTATAATTTTGTACTAACATTAGCATTAAGTGATTTTACTAACAAATAATATGTGCCAATGTTACATGAAATAAAATAAACTGTTATTATATTACTGCGCTCGACACCCTGAACCATAAGTTGAAAAGTTGAACGTGCCTGAAAATTCGCCCCCGTACCCTTCAAAACCGGAACGCTGTAATGCTCGCACTACTGCTCGGCGACAGACATAGGTAAGGTGGCAGTATATGAACATGTGTGTTAAAAAAAATATAGTCTTTATAACTACATTTTTAGTAAGACATCACTTAAGCATGTACAATTGGGTTCTTGCGTCGTCGTTTAGCAACGTAGAGAACCACGCGATTGAGGTCGTCGAGTTTGAGTATGTAACCAGCAGCGGCTGTTTGCCAGACCGGCGTTAACCGCTCTCCAGAGCTACGGAACGGATTTCTTTGTGCTTGTTGCCGATCTTTGTTTTTTTATTTAAACGGCTTTTTTGCCGTAGCCCCATCTGTTAGAAACCTACGAAAGATATTTGTTTAACTTGTCACAAAAAAATATGAATATCATGATAATAAGAAGATGATATTATTCAATAAAATAAATGAGATATATGTAGCTTTGGTTTATCATCGTTTTCAACCTATCGCACATCTAGATCTACATGTACATCTTTGCTTGCCCCGGGTCCATGATGGTTACGTCTACGTTTCTCGCTCAAAGTTACGCGATAAGTGTTAGCAGAGCAGAAGCAGAGTTTAGTAGGCTATTATAGCGTATGTATTTTCGATTTTGTATGAAAGTGATGTATCTGTTACGTAGTAGGTAACTATTAAGTAATCTATGGTATAGACATAGATAAATATCTATGGGTATAGGCCATATTTATATTCTTCGTCATTTTGATTTTAATTATTATTTAATTGAATAATATAATTTAAAAAACATATGATTTAATGAAAAGTGGAATGCATGGCAAAACAATTAGTCAGTACATAGAGGGTCGCTTCAAAATTTAAATGCCAAAAACTCATACATTACAAAAACATCGATTAATCGATTAGAACATGTGCAAAGTAAATTTCTTCGCCATATTTGTTATTGGAAGGGAGCTCTGAGGGCCTACCACAACCTCTTAAAACAATATTACTTTAACGTTACATTGTACCGTAATGCCCTTAAAGTAAGCTTATTGTAAACTTAAAACTATGATGTGTCATTGGCAGCTTTGTGACTATTCATTTACTCAGTTCGTACTATGACGCGACTTTAACATTAAAGTAATATTGCTCTTATGTCAAATTTAGCAATCTTAAAATAGTTACACGGATGCAATGGAAACAATATTATTTTCAGTTTTATTGTCTTAATATTGATTTGCAATGATTAAAAGTTAAGTTGAATTCATTTATTTACACATATCTCTTAATTTTCTTTTATTTATTAGCACATAGTAAATTATTTTTCGTTAAATAAAAATAGGCGATGTTTATTTCGTAAAATTATAACAGCGCCATCTATATGCTCCTTGGCCAAACTAACAGTTGACACTAGACTATTGTTTCGAATTCACAACGTGACTATCAAGACTCGGCTTATTTTATTTATTTTTCTTCATGAAAATGCGGAAAAATAATTGAAAACAAAGTAATTGTAATAGATTTTATTATTACATACTTTTCTTTTTTAACAGTTAAAATTCTCTGCATGTAAATAACATAAAGTACTTAAAACATTATACTGCGAAAAGACGATTCGGAACATCAAAAAAGAAAGAGATGGCGTTATATCGTTCATATAGCGTTATTTCTTTTCTATTTTTAGTAAGGAATAGACAATATTGGGAAATCATTCGTTCTTTCAATCACTTTAGCAATAATACATCACTTGGTTGACAGGTTTGTCATGGTGCGAATATGAGTAATATTTATAATAAGCTTACTTTAAGATTACATTGAAATAAGATTGTTTTTGGAAAGGTTATGGTAGACCCCCTGGACACTTGTGACTCTTCCGCCAAACACAACGAAAAGATATGGGGCGCTAGTAGAACTATGCTGGATCGAAGCTTTTTCCATAAAAATGTGAATAATTCAACATACTCTCCAGCTCTTCTCAGTAAAGTTAGGTTCACTATTCCTAGACCAAATGCATGATTAAGAAATTATGCGCCTTTTAAAACTCGTACCTCTAGACTAATCTTGGTATCTCTGCTCCTTTGAGAAGAATTGTTTAAACTTATAATCAGTTTCACAGGCCGTGTGATTTGGTTATTTTTAATGATTCCCTGTTCTTCAAAACTAAAATAAAAAGATTCATGTTCACCAAAAATTAAAATAAAATTATATTAAGTATTTCTATTAATTTTTAAATTTTATACCGTTAGGCATTGACTTACAAATAAATGGACGACGGGTCTAATACAAAAACCACAAAAAAAAATTCCCAAGTCAACCTATTTAAACGTAGTGACATGTAAAGGAATATGAAAAAGCTAAAACGTTGAATTTAAATTGTAATGTCATCGCAGTGCTGTCTAATTTTGCTTGCTTCGCTGTCAGTCGAACAAACGAAGACTAAAGCGTCAAGACGCTCTTTATACGATTTTAACGCCCTATAAGTTCGGACACTTTTCAGCGCGGACCCGACGTCCATATAATTGTAAGTCAATGCCGTAAGGTAATATATTATATGATTTTATATACTTTTGTAGGACTAGTATTATTACCGTATTTAATAATCACCTTGTGTTATTTTTCTCGATAAACTAATCTCTTATTCAAGAATCTCAGTCATTAGCAGGCTCAAAACTTCAATTACTTATCCAAAATTCGCGTGGTCTTATTAGGACGTTTGAAATGACAAGCAATTCTCTGCCAGCAAGATCTGAATCATACAGGGTGACTTTATTATTTCACGATATTTTGAAAGGTACTAAATAAAAAACTATACTAGTTTGTTACAAATATCGAACACTTAGAAAAAATTCCTTCAATCCGGCCGTATTCGAACCGACATTTTCTAGCAAACCGTGCCAGATGCTATGCCAACTAAGCTACGGAACGAATCAGCGGAACTCACGAATTTTTCTACGTGCTTGTTTTGTCGGATCGTTGTATTTGATTTTCAACGACTTTTTAGCCGTAGCGCCATCTATGAGAAATTTATGAAAGTTTTTCGTCACCTAGTTAGATAGCCCCGGCTAGAGTTGTAGCTATTCACTGTATTTAAATTTTTTTAAATTGATATTGAATATTTTTTTGTGAAATTACCCCACTAGTTTGTTACAATTATTTTTAATTTATTAATATTTTATAATAATTGTAACAAACCACTAGTTAATAGTCACTAGAGTAGTTTCACAAAAAAATCCCAAATCGCAGGGTCCCACTGCTGGACACAGATCTCCTCTCACAACGTAAGGGTTTGGACTATAGTTGAATTCAAGATTTTTCAATTTCAAGAATTCTGTTGAAGATTTAGATAACACCCTAAATAAGACACTAAGTAGTGCACTCATAAATCATCTGTTACGCTGACTACGTAAGGCGATAAATTATAGCAAGAAACACACGTACCTCTTTAAGACGACAGTTCTGCCAACTCGCCAAATCTATTCTATTTCTATAAAAACAAAGTGTGATCTTATTTTGAATACTGGCTAATCAAACTTAATGGATCAATGATTTAGTTAATGAACTAAACCGATGAAAATTAATGGACTCGTGGTTTGTCTATTTTTGGTAAGCAGCTTTTAGTGAAGCATTATTTTAAATTTTATTTTATTTGTAATATTTCCTATTTCTAACCGACATCAAGACAAGGAAGAGGTTCTCAATTTGACTATATGTTTTTGTTGTATATATGTTACGCTATAATTAGAATGCCTTATGGCATTAAGTCCGCCATTTGTAATTCAGTGTATTGTACAATAAAGTTTAAATAAATAAATAAATAGAAAAAACACTCAGAAAAAATTCCTTCGATCCGGTCGGATTCGAACCGACGTCTTCTTGCATAGCTTGCCAGACGCTATACCAACTAAGCCACGGAACGAACCAACGGACCTCACGAATTTTTCTATGTGCTTGCGTCGTGTCTTTGTACTTAGTCTTTCAACGACTTTTTAGTCGTAGCGCCATCTATGAGAAATCTATGACAGATTTATCACCCAGTTAGTACCTTTACAGCTACCAGTCCTGGCGAGAGATGTCGCTATTCACTGTATTCATTAAATTTTTATTGAATTGATATTCAATTATTTTTTGTGAAATTACTCCACTAGTTTGTTATAATTATAATACAAAGATCGAACACTCAGAAAAAATTCCTTCGATCCGATCGGATTCGAACCGACGTCTTCGATCTTTGTGTTATAATTATAACAAACTAGTGGAGTAATTTCACAAAAAATAATTGAATATCAATTCAATAAAAATTTAATTAAATAAATAAATAATTCCGGCTAATTTGTGAACCGAGTTTGATAATTCTTTTTAGTTGGAAAGAGGGTACTTCAGTAAGGGTCTGATTTAAATTTGAAGAAAGTATTCTACCTCTAAGGGTGGCAAACTAGTGGATTAATGACTTTTGAGGTCGCTTTTCTAGTATTCTGTGTTGGGATTATTTAAGTAATAGTTTGACGGCAGAAAAGATAAGGTGACAGCACTTCCATAGAACAAATAATTGTAACTTTTTCATAAAAAATAAAACCGACTTCAAAAGTTTGTATATCGGCTTTTTTCGATTTCCATGGGATCATTAGATTCTGACTTCTTGGCAACAATAGCACTGTTACAGACTCCTTTGTAGATTTTGTATTTTCTTTTCTGGTTGACAAGGTGACGGTGATTTGTTGATTACATGTATTGAGTCAAGTGAAAAATCGACTTTTATTTGCGGAAAAGAAGTAAGCATAAGGGACCAGCTCGAGAGTATACCCTTTCAACCAAAAAAGAATTTAAAAAGTCGGTGCACAATTGATGGAGAAATTGGTGAATGCAGGGACATACCTATAAAATTTCAGGATTTCCTTCGATTTTAATGGGATCCCCTCATCAGATTCTTACTTGGTGACAATGGGGCCACCACAAGAGTGCACCCTTTCAAACAAAAAAAGAATTTTCAAAATCGGTTCACATTTGACGGAGATATCTGAAAACATACGTAAAACATAAATACGGCTGAACGTATAAACCTCCTCCCTTTTTTAAGTCGGTTAAAAATATGAAAAAGTAAACTTGGCCGTGGTTATTCAAAGCTTTATTACAGAGAAAAGCTTAATCACCCTCCAGGGTCGCATTAACTATGTTTTGCTTGAAATAAATAATGGAGTTTACTTAATAAGGATCAGAGAATCGTAAAAATTAAATTTACGATTATTAAATTTTTTACATAAATATTTAGTGTCGCCAATATTTAGTGTTGTTTTATTTTAATTTTGTATACTTTTATTTTATTACAACTCTCGAGTACATTACATGAATAATACTTTTTGCCAACAGTAACAATGGTGTATTTAGGAGACGAAGCATGGGCAGGCCACCCACATGATAATTCGACGATAAATGAGACAGTTCGTTGTAACAATCTTTAGGAGTTGTCAATGTCCACAGATTATTTGAAGGACGTCGTTAGCGTCAAGTGATGATTACCATGACTTAGAACAATTAAAATACACAGGATAGATAGGGAATGCTTCGATGATTATGAGATCAAGTGACGGGAGGAACAAGTCGTGCGCCCTCGTGGTAAGGTTAATAATAACAATAATAATAATAATAAAGAACTTTATTTATCTACATTTACAAAACAATTTAGTCGTAAATAACATCACTTATAGATAATGTGTAGATAAAAAGGATAGAGTCTCAGCTTAAGCTGTTTTTCAGACCCTACCTTTTTGAAACTCGCTACATTTTAATCATAATATTTGTCTGACGCGTCTCGAGTAGCTCCAAAAGATATCACAAAATAATAAATATATATATATATATACTCACTTAAAGTTATAATAAATCTATTGTAATTATAGTACCTGAGATAGATAAAATATTCCACCCAAAAAATACTCAAATTTGGGGTTTAGGTAGAGGTGAACAGCACCCACACGTAAAAATATAATTACAAACTACATCCAATTACCTTCTGATCTTTGCCTCGAAAGTAACCAAAGCTTGCACTTTCTTTTAAAAGTACACGATTTCATAGCAGTGCGGATTTGTCTGCGGACCGTCCGTGCGGAGTTGAGTAACGCTTGTGACGTTAGAACATCGTTTTACAGTGACGCGAATTGCTCCGTACGGAACACGCTCCGCGTGCACTCCGCACAAGCCACCCGTGCGTTCATTGTACTGCCGTCCGCTAACTAACGCGGCTTTTTTTTTATAAAAAATAAGTGCGCAATTGACCTCCATCTCACCTGATGGAAAGTGAGGATGAGGTCGAGGATGTAACATGCACACCGAAGAAGCGGCTAAGTGATAAAATATTTTATTGAGATGTCATAAAAAAATCAATAACCCGGTTTTGAATATTGAAGCTGTTTAATGATATTTCTGCTATGCATCGATAGGTTAAGTTCCGATAAGTCGAACACATTAACTAATTTAATTGTTTTTAAAAGAGAATTTTGTGCTCCATCTTTTGCTATTTAAAATGGATGTTTGACCATTTGTCACGTAGCCGCGTTTTAGGTAGTGGACGGCAGTGTAAACGACTGTCTTCCGTAAAGATCGGCATTAAATTAAATACTATATTCAGAGCACTGCGGATTCTATGCATGCGGATGGTCCGCAGGCGGACAATCTGTACGGAACGCGTGCGGCTGCTGAAACCAGCCAAAGCATAACAGTTGCAGTGCCACTCAGAGCTTTAAATCACAAAGAACTAAGGCACTGCCACTGCACTCATCAAAACTACAAAAAGTAATGCTCACATTACTGTTTGGCGGCAGAAATAGGCAAACTACTTCCCT
>NW_020653575.1:4439210-4467776 GCF_003589595.1 Hyposmocoma kahamanoa | reverse complement strand
ATTCGTTTTTTGCTTGAGATTGAGACGGATTCTCAGTAATTATTGCTATGAAATCGTTCTTTTGAAGTGAAAATGGTTCAGCAGACAGCCATTTGACACGAGTAATATTTTGAAATGACACGTGACAAGTTAACATTGCCAGGTGAATGTCGTTCGATTTTTTCCATCGAGTGTATAACCAGAAATAGAGACGAAATGTCATTTAATTTGTTTGACTATTGACGACTATTCTGATTGGCTAGCCCGAATTCGAAACAATTGACGAGTGTCGTCAATGGGTGTCGTCATCTGTTTCACTTCAAATCGACCAGTTCACATGATCTTTGCTATAATGGACGAAAATTTCAAAATTACTTATTCAATATTTAATTACCGATGAAATGTGATTCCGTTTGTTTTATAATTAGATGTTTTGCTGTTTTTCCCACACCACCGAATAGAACAGCACGGCATTGTTAGAGATATTATCTTTATTACAATAAATACAGAATATTTTTTGGAATATACGGAGACGTACACACAGGTCAGTAGTTGGCCTGTCTATATTTTAATGCAAATGAGAGTTGTATTTATAAGAGCTGTGTCGCTAATGTGTTACCAGGAATATAATATCCTTATTTGGCATTGACTTACAAATAAATGGACGACGGGTCTAATACAAAAACCACGAAAAAATGTCCCAAGTCAACCTATTCGAAATTTAAATTGTAATGTCATCGCAGTATCGCGCTGTCAGTCGAACAAATGAAGACTAAAGCGGAGTTTGGTGCTCTGTATACGATTTTAGCGCCTTACAAGTGCGGACACTTTTTAGCGCGGACCCGACGTCCATATAATTGTAAGTCAATGTTGTTTGATCTCTATTTCTGGTTATATACTCGATGGATTTTTCTAATATTTAATGCCATGAGGTTAGTCCATTCTCTCTTTGTGCATGTGCTGTGTAAATTTATTTAAAAAATAAGTTTGTTTCTGTAATAGTCTTTAGGTTCTCTGTCGTTGTAAATTTGTAGATTCACCGGTCATTTTTTTAATTAAAACGCGTGCGTTCCTCAACTCGACATGGCGAAATCATCGTTTACTTCGATGGGGCCATAACATTTAAAAAAGAAGAAGAAGTAATGCTATGAGATTCTGGTACACCTATACTTATTAGCAGTTATAATAAATAATTAAAAAGCTTACAAGTGACAAAAGGTGCAGTTACTATTGAAATGTGTTGTATATGATATAATACGTTTATTTATCAGAATACAGCAATTGGCTCTCTTGGTATAATAAGACCACGTCTGTTAGCTTTTTAGAAGAAAAGTTTTTAAAAAATCTAAGAACGTCAATTAGTGGATACCGTTTTTATGCGATGCAAGCAAGTAATACAAGAGTGTAAACGAGTTGAAGGCTAAGGTTCAGAATACGATTTGTAATACAATTCATCACAACACGTTATTAAAAGTTACTCAAAATGAATTCGTTAAAAGATTAAATTTGTGTAGCCAAGAAAATGGAGCTCATTTCGAGCAACTAATTAGTTAGATTACCATTTTTTTCGTTTTATTAAAATACGTTAAGATTTTATGGTTTTCTTTTCTTCATTTAATTAACCAATTTTGTGAGAGAGATTTTATTCTTATAATTAACCCTATCGATCGATGCAATAAAAGTGCAGGGTGCATTTTTTTCACATTAAAGCGGGTTCGATTCCCGCGTGTTGCTAGAAATTTTCGAAAATCTATGAATGCAGTTTTATTTCTTTTAAAAAATAAAGGAATGTTTCCTTTAAGTAAAAATTTCTATCTCCAGTATTTAGAGTACTTTCCCTCCAGGTGGCATTACAAATTTCCACCCTGTATATGTTACCGATTATCTAAGTAATGCGTTCGACAGGAAGTGCTCTTTTAATTTGTGTTTGAAAGATGCTCCCGATGGCCTGTCACGAATGTCAGCAGGTAGTTTATTCCACATACGTGCTGCACTAATCGTAAAAGAATTGTGGAGGATCTTGAAGTTGGATTGGGAATATAAATAATGTTCTAGTGTCACAGGTGCGTTTTGGGCGGGAACTAGAGGCTAAGGGGAAAGTTTTTACTTAGTTACTTATTTTAGTTTGAAAGTTACGCAATACAATAGTTACCTAATAAGTAATAAATAATACCAACTTTATATAAATGCAATTTAAGCGCTCACGCGATACATGCAGCCGTAGACGCATACCACACCTAGAGGTGCCGGTGATGATTTTATACCGATTTATCGGATATCGAAGTTATAACAGGTAAAAGAACTAATATTAATTGCTATTTCGGTAACCACTCTTGCAAACCATAAAGTTTTTAATGCCTGGGTCTGTCATATAATAAAAAATAAACAACTTCAAAAATACGTCACGACAATCGTGTGTGTTATTGTTTGCGCTGGTGATTTCGGTGTTTATTTATTGAAAACATATCGTAAGTAGCGTTTTTTAAGTTTACCCTGAATATAAATGTTTATAAACTATACTTTAAAGAGTAATTTCATGGTAAACTTTAGAAGCACTCAAACGGAATATTAACATATTTATCCAAGTACACCAAAAATTTCATTAGTGCTTTTTAAGTGCAGGATTTGCGGTGTATTACTGCATTTTATTTGAGATGTTTTTGTTGGTAGTACGGAGGGTATTTATTTAACAATGCAGAATAATAATTTTTATTTATAAAAACTGTATTTAAACTGAATGCTTTTCTAATTTGTTAAACCAAATTGCCGCCATTTTGCGGTATGAAGAGCGCATCGCGTGAGCGGATAAATATAAACTTAGTTTTAAGATTACTATAATAATTAATTATGCTTTTATTTTACAGCTTCTACTTAAGTATTTATGTGGTTACTGGTGGAGCAAGTATGCCACAATGTAGTCGTGCGCTTGCATCGCGTTTGCATCGCTGCCTAAAATAAAGTAGTAAAGGTTAGACTATTAGCGACTGCATTGCGTTTGCATAATTTGTTTGATGTGGCTAGTTCCTATTAGTTTTGTAATTTTCATGTAATAAAAGCACTTTTGACCTATGATTATATGCCTTTAATATACCAAGCCTGTCAGAGAAAAGCCCCTCCGTCCATTTGAATCGCCTACTACAATCCCCTGAGGGGATTTATGTGTGTTTTTGTTCACACGGAGGATTCATTTATGTTATAACAATTCAGAATCATAATTATTGTTTGAACTTGTAAAAAAGATGTTACCTACATGTATTTTAAGTACAACTGTTCATATCCATGTCGGGTGTACAATGTTTTATAATTACAATTAGTCAATAAAGCTCAATTAAAATACAATAGAATTCTAAACTTTTTGAATTTTAAACACAGAATTTAAAATAAAATACACTTCCGGACGCATAATTCGTGCCACCATGCATTTTTAGTGTTAAATGCTCTAAGCTTAAACAATGTTTGATTCATCAAAAACTATTATGCAATTTTCAAACTAGCATCCTAAACGTCTTTTCCGTAAGTCCTTGTTAAGAATTTGGATTAACTTTTTCTTAAATGATAACACTATTTTAGTATTCTAGCCCTTTACGACAAACATGCGAGATGGCTCGAGTTATGTGTCCGGGAATATAATTAAATCTATCACATAACTGTCAATGTCAACAACTTAAACAGAGAATTTAAAATACAGTAACTAAATATATTATATAGCTATCGTAGTCACAGTCATAACAATGTTTACTATATTTCATTTAATTATTAATGTATTTATTCACAAATCGTCACTGGCGTGGCGCTTAACACAGTGTAAATCGAAAATAAATGCTAACCTATTTGTTTATAGTATTAAGTGACGGGACGAACAAACCTGATGGTAAGCGACACACCTAGCCTATCCATAAAGCCGGGTTTTCAATATACGAGTGCCTTCGGACCTAGTGCGCTCGTATGAGTCAAGATGACGACGACTGATCTGCTGCTGCGAGATATAGGAGTTGTAGCAGATAATGTCAATGGCAGAAGTACAAACTCATGAAAAGAAAGAAACAAAGCAAGAGAAAATTTTGAATCAAAAAATGGATTTTAAGACGTGGCCAATTGAGTACTTCAAATAATTTTATTCATCCCAATTTTTCTTAGTTGGCGCCATTTTGTTTTCATAAAATGATCCGAGTTCACTCGTAAGAATAGAACCGCATCCGAGTCCACTTTGATCGGATGCTGACGCTACGAATTGCATCCGGTAGCCATTCGAGTGGACTCAGTCCGAGCGTACTCGTATAGTGAAAACCGTGCCTAACGGTTGCAGTGCCACTTTGAGCTTTCCTTCCACCTCCTCTGTCGGTCCTTCACTGCTGATGATCGTGTATTTCAGCAAATATACCGTCAATCAATCTTTTCCACTACACTCTGTCTTAAGCTAGATGGAATGCGATGCTAACTGGAACTGCCAGACTTTCAGCCATCGTTTCGAACTTCGACCTGTAGGTCGTTTGACCTCAATCTTGCTCGTAACAACGACGCTCTTGAGACTATCAGCGCTTCTGGGTGCAATGTGACCAAAGAACTGCAGAATGCGGAGTAAACAGACGGAAGATAAGCGTTTGTGTTTTTGCAACTGCAATTTCTCAAGCACGAATACGTTGCACAGTCCAGAGAATCCTTAATAAGTGACGCCAACACCACATCTCAACACACTACAGAGTACTAAAAAAACCGACCTCAAAAGTCATTCATCCCCTAGTTTGAGTCTGAGGTATCTGAGGTATCATCCACATCTGAGGTACCCTCTTTCCAACAAGAAAAGAAAACTCATCAAGATCAAAAAAACAATCATGCATGCATGAGAACTCCTCCTTTTTTGAAGTCGCAAAGATCTTTCGGGCACTGCCACTGCGCCGTCAGCTTGAGACATAAGTTGACAAGTCCCATGTGCCTCTAATTTCACCAGCACCCTCACCCTTCCAAACCGGAACGCAGTAATGCTTACATTACTGCTAGGCGGCGGAAATAGATAAGGTGGCATAAATACTTCCCTGGACGAACTCTTTAACAAAGAGCTCTACTGCCATTAGAGAAACAAGATAACACTACTACAATAGATCAAGGTTTGTGAAACAACCAAGTTAGTTCTGAATTTATTGTGTCTGTGTGAGACGATAAATCAGAAATCTTTGGCACTTGCGTGCTAGTCAAGGACAAGCTGTTGTACTGAAATGCATATCAAGATTTACAAGTTTACGGATCTTGAATGAATTTTCATAGGATGTGGCAATAGATGGTCTGATTAAATGAACGACACCCCGTGAGGAGGTTGACGTTGGTATAGGTACCAAATTATTTTATGTCCGTGGACGTTCTGTCACTTGTTATCTGTCACTTGTTAATATACATAATTTCAATAAGAAAGAAGATATCCATAATATTAACCTTTGAGCTAAGTCCAAACTCATGGTACCACGATTTCGTTTAACCAAGGTAAACAACTCTTTTATGGGGAACTGTATACGTTTTTACAATAAGATTCCGGAGCATATATTAAGTTTATCATTTCCTAAGTTTAAAAACTACATTAAAGATATTTAGATCGAAAAATCATATTACAAAATTGAAGACTACGTGTTAGATAAAGATGAATGGAAAGACGACACGGCTTCAGAATCAACACAAATTTGATTCAAAGTGTATTCCGTAGCATTTAAGTTTATTTGAAAAGAGCTATCCCTAGAGTTTCTTGCTCGTTCTTCTCAGGGAGGTCAGCGTAGTGAACGATCAGTAGCTTAAATGTGACGTTTTCAAGTGTAAATTTATTTTACCTATGGAATAAATAATCTTTGACTTTGACTTTGACTTTATCGTGAATATTCCCAGTACAGGGTACTAAAAAAAACCCCTTCGGTACAATTGGTCTACTTTCCCGATCGGTGCACGGTCCATTTCGTCTTTTTTTATAATATCAAGTGACGGGACGAACAAGTCGTACGCCTGATGGTAAGCTACACGTCTGTCCATAACAGTTGCTGTGTCACTCAGAGCTTTAAATCGCAAAAGTCTGAAGGGCACTGCCACTGCGCGCGTCACCCTGAGACATAAGCTGACAAGTCCCATGTGCTTGTAATTTCACCAGCACCCTTCAAAACCGGAACACAGTAATGCTAACATTACTGCTTGGCGGCAGAAATAGGTAAGGTGTGGCAGTCTTCTCTGGACGAACTCTTTCAAAAGGAGCTCTACTGCTTACGAAACTATTACTTTACTCTACTTTCCTGATAGGTCTACTTTGATGATGGTCTACTCAGATAATCTCAGTACAGAGTATTAAAAAAACCAACCTCAAAAGTTCGTGGAATTAAGAGAAGAAATATTTTCTTCCAATTAAAATGGGACCGACAACTCTTTACAACGAAAAAGAATCATCTAAATCGTTTCACAATAAAAAACACAGTCGAATTGAGATCTTACCTTTTTTTGAAGTGAAAAAGAAGAAACGGACATAAAACAGAAAATAAAACTGACAGTGTAAACAAACAAAGAACAAAAAAGTACATTCAATAAATATATGAACACGACAAACAGCTTATACTTAACTTTTTTGTAATACTACGTGACGGGATGAATAAGTCGCGCGGCTGGTGGTAAGCGACACGCCTGTCCATAACAGTTGCAGTGCCACTCATAGCTTTAAATCGCAAAGATCTGAAGGGCACTGCCATTGCGCCCGTCACCCCGAGATATAAGTTCACAAGTCACAACGCTCTATCAAATTTATATCGATTAATATTTCAAATTAAGTATTCAAAACAAAATACATAGTTTCACTTAATTTTGTTAAATCTCATAACATTTACTTTAAAATATTGTCTTTATCCACAACCACCGGATACATTATTCCCCCTTCGTACATCCCCACAAAACCCAGAAGGGGTAATAAATAATATTAACAACGACGCGGGACCGCCTCGAGGCGCCTAATATGCTATATAAAAACAAACGCTCTCTATATACCACAAACGATACGATTATTGCTGGGTCATATCATGATAAACAGAAAAATATAAATACAGGATAAGGGAAGTATGCGATTAAAATGCTAATCATAGGCAATTCCCGAATTCTTTCCTTTATCAAAAGGAGTACAGAGTTCGCCGTATACAGTTAGCATTCAAATTTAAAAATATTAGTAGCAGTAGAGCAACATTACGGTGTTCCGGTTTTGACGGGTGAGGGTGCTGTTGAAATTACAGGCTTACGTGGTTTGTCAACTTATGTCTCACGGTGACAGGCGCAGTGGCAGCAGAGAACAATAAAGTAACTAGAATGGAAACTCTCCACCCCTCCCTAACTCTAGATATCGCACCATGCCCCGCACATTGACGGTCACATTGACTGAACGGCAACAAGGCTGTCGGCGAGCCGTTTTCGCTCTAAGACGGTTTTGATATTTGACTATAATTTTCATTTATTAATTACGAAACTTGTACGTTAATATATAACATGATTGTACGTCACTATTTATAATACAGATTGATTATATCAATATAATTTTATTGCCGATAAATATTATGTAGTGAATAAACATAATTATTAACTAGGCAATGATAAACTTGGACACATAATTTCAAATACCTTGGATACTTTATTTAAAAGTACCTTATCCATAAATATAACATTTTAAGTGCTTTCGACCGTTGTATGAAGTGTCCGGGGTGTGTTAAAGCTCTGAGTGGCTTTGCAACTGTTATGAACAGGCGTGCAGCTTACCATCAAGCGCACGACTAGTTCGTCCCGTCATATTCTTATTACTATATATTATTTAAAAAAAATCATTTCGTGGTCATTTAATCTCAGCCCATTTATAAAATATTGCAATGGTTCCTTGGTAATTAAGGGTCGAAGATCCCATTTACATTGCTAACTTTTTTAAATGGGAACATCATGTTTTTGTTTGGTGATAAATATTTTAGCGTTATACATTTACAACATTGGTTTCCAAAGTTTTTGGCTCACCGCCCACAAAAAAGTTTCAACGCTCGCCACCACAAAAAATAATTGAAAACACGTATTTTTTATATTAACTTACCACAAAAATCACTAGGAAAAAAAATTATATATTCAGTGGAGTTTATACGGATAATTCAGGCTTTTCTTCAAATGCGGTAGCACCCCCTGGACAGCATCAACGCCCCCCAATTGCTTCCGAAGTCCCTACCGTTCTAGTTCTTTCCAGCGCTCACTGGGTAGGTACCACTTTGGGAAACCATGGTTTAGAACTAGAATCTGCTGTAACACAGTTAATCGATTACTTAAAAAAATAAGGTTGTAAATTATTTAAAACTTCGTGTGAGGAAACTGCACGGCCGTTTGTTTACTTGCGCGCATAAGTAGGCAATTGAATAAGTGTTCAACGAACATTCGCTCAATTTAGACATTTATGAACTTAAGTACAACGTAGGAGATACTCAGCCCCAACTCGCTTGTATCTTTACCAATAAACCTTTTACAACTTAACTTAATTACTGTATCACTGCCTTTGGTCCGTGTATTTTGGCAAGAACGCATAACTACTGCAACGAGTGCAAAATGCATGTGCACGTTTCTGTTTTTCAATACCACCTCGAAGTCATGTGACACCTTTTCTAAATAAGTCTGACATGCTTACGATGGGTGGGCGCCTTAAATTGCACCTGGCTGGATTGTTGTTTGATGTTGTTCAGTCTCACGTACCTTTGTATGAGAAACTCACTTGGTCATGCACGGTAAACTCTTGCTTTGGAGCAAGGTCGACAAGGGTGTTCCTGCTTATAACCCCCCGGCCGTACCGCTGCATTTAGAGGGAGTTTCCGATACTTAGCCACTCGTTGTTGGGACAATATTTCTCTTCCTATCCGTAACAATGTCACAAAACGAACTTTCAAGCAGAAGCTGAAAGAGTATCTTTTAAATATGCAAAAATTGGGAATATGAGTGGCTAAGCTGTTTGAGAAAAAATAAATAAATAAATAAATTGATTTTAAATAAATAAATAAATAACGCACACACTCAAACATAGCCCCGCACTAGGGAAACCCTGTGTCGGGTGCCATGGACACACACATAGACAACCACAAATTACACCCAAACTCACGAGAGAAATAACTGTAGGCCATACAAATATTTCTCCCGGCCCGGGAATCGAACCTGGGACCTCTGCGTGGCAGTCCGGCATGGCAACCGTTCGGCCACGGAGGCAGTTAATAAAGATTGAAATTAAATTGGATTGAATTGAGTTAAATTGAAATGGATTGAATTGAATTGGTTGAATTTGAATTGAATTAAATTGGTTTTGGCTTGAATTTTTAATAGAAAGAAGAAAGAAGGCAGAATACCAGGGTCGCGGGCGGCCGCGTCATTTATGCTGAGACCGCGCCTTTTCATTGCCATGGCTTCCAACAGAGATACTAGTAGAATATATTACTGTGTTACGTCTAAGTTAATGTCTGTATCATGTGTCTGTGTATGTATTTGTCTTGGTGGTGAATAAAGATTTTTATCTATCTATCTAATTTATTTATCTATTTAAACGATTAGGCGTCAATACTATAGCGTAGTATTGGCCCTTACAGGGTTGGCAATAATAATGAAATTTAGTAAAATAAGTAGATATCAGAGACAATTAATAAACTTAAGCTCTTATAAATGTATCTTCTCCTTAAGCGCCCAGTTACACGAGGTGAAAGTTTTACCGCCCAGTTACCACGCCTTCGTGTACATTAATGGCAAATCTGAATTCTATTCACTAGGCAGCAACATTTAAATTCCTCTGAATAAAACAACCGGCCGCGGGAGCCGCTGCGTAGGCCAAATTGAAGCCAGACTCGCCCGCGTGCCCGGGACGTTCATTTAAGTTAAAACGTAAAAGCTAAACATTTAAAACGTCTTTTGTCATAACAGTTATACGTACGCGGTCGCTGTGCGGCGGCACGCGAAAGCACGTCGACCGCAAGGCGGACGCGCGGGGTGAACGCGATGAAATTCGTATTGAATAAAAGCGCCCCAACGGTTACGTACATTACACCTAATAAATATAACTCAAAAATCTTAATAAATCATCTTGACTCGCGTCTCGACGCACGGCAGTGTGTCAGCCAAAGTTCCGAAAACGAAAGGCGCGTACTGACCATGTGTTATAAGAACGTTTTCGAGCTATTTGGGACATTAAGTAACTTGCACACTAAGTAAGTTTGTTTGTTTTATTAATCATTTATATGGCGAGCGGCTAGGGGTTGAAATTCCCTGCCTGCGGACTTGTTCCTCGAACGCTATAACTTGACTTTTCAAGGCAATAGTGAATAGGCATTGTTTAGGTGTGCATGCTACATCGTCGACATCGTCATTGTCACTTTCCACCAGGTGAGATGGAGTCAAATGCGCACTTACTTTTGTACAAAAAAGAAATTGGCTCTCAAATTGTCTAAGAATCACATATTTTAAACAGATCAAATATATTATTTGTTTTTTAATAGTCCCTTCGAGACCATGGACGTTGCAATACGTCCGAAACGTCGAAGTAATTAAAATATGTTTTATACGCATTGACTTATAATTATATGGACGTCGGGTCCGCGCTAAAAAGTGTCCGAACTTATAGGGCGTTAAAATCGTATACAGAGCGTCATTCACGCTTTAGTCTTCGTTTGTTCGACTGACAGCGAAGCAAGCAAAATTAGACAATACTGCGATGACATTACAATTTAAATTCAACGTTTTAGCTTTTTCATATTCCTTTACATGTCACTACGTTTAAATAGGTTGACTTGGGACATTTTTTTCGTGGTTTTTGTATTAGACCCGTCGTCCATTTATTTGTAAGTCAATGCATGAAAGCCATAAAAGTAAAATCAACTTCATGACACAAATTACGTATAATGCTTGTATTTGCAGAATGTCAACCAGGAAACTTCGTGTTTTGGCTGTCGTCGGGCTTTATTCAGTTGCCCTTTGCCTTTGGTACAGACCGCACGCTTTCAATCAACTTGGAAGTATGTAGGGTTGCTAGTACAATTTTTATTTATTATACAATGGGAGAAAAGCCGCTAAAGTCACAAGCACGATAAATAATTTACAGCGTGCACTTGTATTATTTACAAGAAGCCGATGCGTTGAATAAAGATTTTGTCTATCTATCTATACGTTCAAGAAAGAAAACTTGTTTCTGTAGCTTGTGGTGTCTCAATCGGAACAGTAAAGAATATTAAAAAAAAGATAAATTAGTTCCTGTCCTTTACTTTATATTTTTGTTAACTTGCGTATTAACATGGAGTAAATGTTATTCAAAATAAGGAAAGTTTTACAGCTCTATATAGTCCACACGGAACTCAAAACAGACAACAACAATAAGGGTTCAAAATTCAAACTATTATAGAATTTTAATCTTATAATAATGAGCTTGGAAATTAATATTCGTGTGCATTCAGGAATCCGATGATTGCCGAGTGACATTGAGAAAATAGAAGCACTGTATGTGGAAATGTGAATGATGATGAACTAATTTATCTTTAAGTTTCTCTCCTGAAAAGTTGCAATAATGCAGATGTGGTCTTATAAAGAAAATGAGACGATATGGGATGGAATATAAATCCCCTATTCGTCTCGGTACGCTTCAGTTAACAAACAAACTACAAACTACGGGGCAAAAAGTTGGGCATCCTTAACAAGGTAACACGTTTCGAATTCGCCTGGGGAGCTTTTAATTTTATACAAAGCGCAAGTTCAATCTCGCATGGAGCATTGCACTCATCAACAAAATACTAACCAGTCGCTCTTGACTGATCGCAAAGCCAGGAGATATAATACTGCGCAAAAAACTGCGACACGAATTCCTGCGATGCGATTTCGTGCGGCAAGGAATTTCACTGTCATGGTTGCCGTAACCATTCCTTCGACTATCGCCAATCGCGTTTTTTTTTTGTTTCTTTTTTTTATACATGACAGGCAAATGATTCCACTCCACCTGATCTTAAGTGGAAAGTGGTATCCAAACGCGAAGGAACCTAGTGCAGCGATGAAACCCTCACTGCACTAGCCACCTCCACCCTGCCTGGCTACAATATGCCTCTTCACGCCTCGTTTGAAGGACCCCATATCATAAGAGGGAGGGAAGATATGTGCCGGAAGGGAGTTCCATTTGTCAACCGTGCGGCAGAGAAAGGAGCCACCGAACCTTTTAGTATGCGATGGAATGCGGCAGGTAGTGAAACGGTGACTACGAAGGCCAGCACGCGTGCTTCTGAGCAGGAACGGGGATGGGGGGATGAGGTTGAACAGCTCTTCAGAGCACGCACCACTCACGTATTTTTTAAACTAGACTAAGACTAAGAGTGTTGCACTGCTGTTATTTATCAATACTACATAATACTTTCTTATCGAAAGTATAGGAACACAAAGAAGATTAACATTGCAGGAATGCGCGATGTAGAGCAATTCGCAAATTGTTTCGACCCTTAGGCTGCGATTCCACCAGAGATGTGCGAGGTAGCGAGGCGGTGTGCGAGGAAAAAATCCACCAATAGGATTACTTCATTGCCTAGCCTCGCTTAGCGCGGCTCTGGTGAAAGAAGGGCTAGCGGAGTTAAGTATTTGTACATACAATGATTGTAACTTTTTCATTGAAAAGAAAACCCACCTCAAAACTTTGCTTACCAGCTTTTTTCAATTTCCACGGGATCCCTCATGAGATTCTGACCTCTTGGTGATAATGGAACTATGACGGACTCCTTTGTACATTTTGTATTTTCTTTTCTGAGTGTTGATTTGTTGATTGAATACATGTGTATTGTGCCAAGTGAAACGTGGACTTTTATTTGCGGAAAATAAATAATCAGATTCAGATTAACAATGTGACCACCATGAGAGTGCACCTTTTCAAACAAAAAACGAATTTTCAAAATCCGTTCACAATTGACATACATAAAACATACTTACAGTCCCATATCTTTCTTCGTAAGTTTAGTTTATAGTGCCCCTCCTTCTCAACCTCTTGGTTATGCAGGAAGGGCACTATGACCTGAGCGCGCACAGGAACCTTACAAGTTCAGGCTCTGACCTCAGATTAGCCAGTGTACAGGGTTCTCACAGACCTCTGTCACTTGACTTCATCCGGTTCTTCGAGAGGCTAGTGCCTCGGGTGAGCCGCCCCGGGTGCACGTACAGTTACCCTCCCTATTTTCCAGATAAGTGCCTACAGGGGCACGGTCACCTCCCGTTGCGCATTGCACAACTAGCAGTTGCCACCGCTAAGCCGTCGACTCTGAGTCCACTACCAAATCTCCTCATTGGTGGCGGAGCTGTAAGGCACGCTCACTTCCCGATGCCGAAAAACGACGTTTCTCCAGTTCCCAATAACCTAAGCGGCTGGAGAGACCGGAGGATATCTAGCTTATCCTCTACTATACGTACATGCAGTCGAACGTATAACTTCCTTCTTTTTTTTGAAGTCTGTTAAAAAAGCGAGGGATGTGTGCGAAGGATGCGAGTGATGAATGTATCGCCATCGCCTCTGCTCACACCACCACACCTCGTCCTCGCATCACTCTGATATGTGTATCTGGTACGTAGGTGGTACGAGGATGCTTCGCTACGCATCCTCGTACCACCTGCTACCTCGCACATATCTGATGGAATCGTTAACTTATTGGCAACGATAAGCTCAAATCTCCATAGTTTAGCCAGCCAACGCGAAGTTGCCTGTCTGTCCGTTGTCTTTAGATAATTCTCCAGCTATGAGGTCCACCCGCTCAATCCGCCCGTCCATTTTCACCATTAGACATCCCGATGGGAAAGATAGAGGTGTGATACCTGAGCTGTGATCCTTACTAAGTTGATATTCTTTTCATTCATACTAAGCGCTTTTCGTCGTCTTTTATAATGTGCACAGTTAGGGATTGGTCTGCCATACAAATGGATGAATGTTAAGCAACAGGGCGATTTCAAGTGTGATTTGTTTATTTATAAAAATGTATTTGTGCTAGGATTTGAGTTTATATCACATTTAGAGAAAGATTTTTTGATGATGATGAACCAATAAATTCACGTTGTCATTATTTTAGTAACAGTAAAGCTTAAATTCACATCACCTTGACATAAATAGGGATTAGCTATTATTATTTTCTGTGGTTGCATTTATGGTGATGATTCCCACAGTGATGTTTATCTACTTCAACCTTCAAGGGGTGCATGGTAGCGGAAAAAAATAAGGGGTTCATGAGAAGAAGAAGCAAAACTCCATGTGAAAGATATCGTCCAAGGAAGTATTGCCACTTTACTTATTTCTGCCGTCAAGCAGTGATGTGAGCATTAATGTGTTCCTGTTTTGAAGGGTGCTGGTGAAATTACAGGCACACGGGTTGTTAGCAAATTCAGCAAACTTGAACTGCCCTTCTTTATTCTTCCTTCGATATCCTTATTGTAAAATGAAACTTCCTTAATCTGAAGTGGACTGTATATTCATATGTCGATCTGACTTACAAAAACAAGAAACAACTAAATGTGACAAGTGAGAGTGATTGAAAGTGATTGATTCGAATGACAATTATCGCTTATATTTATACCAGTACGGTGTCTCCCACATCGTACCGGTCCTATCAATGGGTCGCTACGCCGCTCGGCCAATCAGAGCTCCTGAATTAATCATTCTCCTCTGAACTCTAGCTCTGACCGGCCAGGCGCGTACGGCCGTCCGTAACACGGGTCTTAATAGTTGCAATGCTCCTCAAATCTTAGCGATTTAAAGCTCTGAGTGGTACTGCGACTGCTATGAACAGGCGTGTCGCTTGCCACCAGATGCACTACTTATTTGTCCCGTCACTCTGTATCATATAAAAAAGAGGGGGAAAAGCAGTAACGTGAGCAGTAGCGTTCCAGTTTTGAAGGGTAAAGGTGCTGGTAAAATTACAGGTACAAGGGACTTTTTAACCGACTTCAAAAAAGGAGGAGGTTCTCAATTTGACTGTGTTCTTTTTTTTGTATGTATGTTATGCGATAACTCCGGTATTTGTGAACCGATTTTCATGATACTTTTTTTGTTGGAAAGGGGGTACTTCCATAGTGGTCCCATTTCATTTTGAAGAAAATCATCCACTTCGAAGGGTGTCTCTTCACGCATGAAGATTCATTTTTATAAATAGCACCTAAGTTTAATTTAGGAGCAATTACTTTAATGGTTGATTTTGCTATTTCTCCAATTCAAGGTGTTTTTCTCTCAATATACTTGAGTAGTATCGTAGTGAGAACCTATTTTTATTATCTCCAGTATCAAGTCCTGAATAGTGGCGAACTAGGGGATATTTCAATAAAACTTAGCAAATAGACGTAATTCCACGTACTTTTGAGGTCGGTATTTTAATACTCTGTACTGAGATTATCAACTTATGTCTCAGGCCGATGGGCGCATAGGCAGTGCACCTCAGATATTTGCGATTTAAAGCTCCATCAGGTGCACGACTTGTTCATTCCACCACATAGTATCATATATATAATGTTTCAAGGATCGTTAATTGAAGTTGGTACTCGCTTAAACTTAGGTTTATTGGGAAGCCGAAGAATCTATGCATTCGTGATTCTAAACTTGGCCTCTTTTTCTCGTGTATGTTTTTGTTGATGTACAATTTTACAAGAAAACAAACTCGCGGTGATGGATAAGTATTATAAGCTTCCTTCCGCAAGCGAACACGACCGGTGACAGCGTGTGATAGATGTCTCATACGAAGATATTTTTGGGGTAGCAAATGACAGAATAATATGAAGATTGCGGTTTTTCGAAAACAGTTGCCAAGCAAAATTACTCGGATCGGTTAAATTAGTTGCACTAGTACGGTAGCAGAAGAGCTACTTGCGAAAGTGTTCGTCCAGGGAAGTATATATGATAAGCTGAGGGAAGTGAAAATCAAAATCAAATAATCATTTATTACCTCTGCTTGCGGTACGTGAATTCTGCGCAATTCTTGACCTTAGCCTCCTTTACACAGTCACTCTCTCTCACTCTCTCTCTCTCACGTCTAATGACGTTTTATTGTACATTTTTAAAACTATCAATCATTCTATTATTAATTAGAATATGATCTTCGGATAAGACTATTCACTAGGAAAACAATAACATATGATTTGTAGTCAAAGTCAACGTTAAATAATTATTTATTCCATAGATAAAAATTTTTACACTTCAAAATGTAATTTTTAAGCTACTTTTTAAACTACTGCTCGTTCACTACGCTGACCTCCCTGAGAAGAACGAGCAAGAAACTCTAGGAATTGCTCTTTTCAAATAAATTTAAATTCTATAGAATACATTTTGAATCATATTTTTGGGGAATCTAGACTTACGTTGTCTTTCCATACATCTTTATCTAACACGTAGTCTACAATTTTGTAATATGACTTTTCAACTAAAATACTTTTGATGTAAGTTTTAAACTTAGGAAATGGTAATCATAATATGTGCTCCGGAATCTTATTGTAAAAACGTATACAGTTACCCGTAAAAGATTCGTTTACCTTAGTTAAACGAAAACGTGATACCATGAGTTTGGACTTAGTTCAATGTTTTATGGATATCTTCTTTCTTAACGAAATTATTTATATTTTTACGAGCATACAAAGCACAGCGTACACGCTGTTATTATCATTATTTATTCTTTTCTTTTTTCTTGTACATAATGACGGGAAGAACAAAATGTGTGCGTGGTTGTAAGCGACACGCCTGGCCTTAATAGTTGCAGTGTCCCTAATAGCTTCAAATCGCAAAGATCTAAGAGGCACTTCCACTGCACCCGTTATTACCCTGACACCAGATACAGGCAAACGCTCGACCCCGGGTTCTCCCGTAATCCCGGGTGAAAACCCATTAACGCCCAAAATCGAGAGCAAGAACTATTTACAATTCAATATATTTTGTTGTAAATCCAGTATTGTTCTAATTTAAAGATATTATTACAAAATGTTTATTGTTTTCTGATCTAGACGATTCGGTTTGCGTTTCTATTGAATCGATTCGCTTGAAAATCGAATACGAATTAAATCGACACGAAAAATAGTTAAGTAAATTGAATGCACTTATTCAAGATTCGGTTTTCGTAATCTTAATGTGCGTTCTTAGTAATGATAATGTACAGGATTGTAAGGTGGATATTGTGTGAAGGTGGCTTTTTTTCATCTAAAAAAGATTTTTTACACATTTGTAATTGTAATGTTTGGAATTATACTAAATTCCGTACTCGCCATTTCCATCCACGATTTTGAGTAAAAACCCAGTTAAAACCCGGGCGGGTTGTCCCACTGCCCATCTTCTGCCTGAGAAATAAATCGACAAATCCCAAGAGCCTAATATTTCACCAGCACCCTTAAATTACTTACAATTCGCTAAAATACTTAAGTTAATGTGGTCTGTGGTTATTTATTATTATCATATTTGTTAACTTGTACTAGAATGAACATGTTGTGCTTTTTTTAATTAAAAATAAATGTGGATTTGGCCTCTATCTCACCTGATAAAAAGGTGACGAAGAGGTCGACGCTAAAGCATGTACACCAGGGGTTCCCAAACTTATTTTGTCTACTGCCCACTTTGAGAATAAATTACTTTTTAGCGCCCCCATTTTTTCACTTACTTACAAACCACTATAACTTCAAATTAAATTAATTATTGTGAGCTATATTAACGGAGATTAAACATTCATTCTAAACGAGACTTTTACTATAACGCAGTCGGTAGTACACAACGGCGCTTAGGTCTCAAGTTGACTCTTATGGGCTACACCTGCCTATGATAATGATTATTGAAACGCAAGTTTGTAGATATCAGGTTCCAATTTACTCAAGAACAGCCGCAAGTCACCACGTTCGGTAACATGCAAACGATTTCTCTTTTTAGTAAGCAGCGTTGTCACAGCACTAAAACCACGTTCACTCAAATATGACTATGGGAATGCTGTCAAGAATCGTTGAACGATTGACCACAATCCAGGATACAATTACGGGATCGGTTTTTGTAGCCAAAATTCTTGGTAGCCATTTTCGAACTTGATTTTTATTTCCTCGTTCGTTGTCAATTCTATAAATTCTTCCAGCTGAAGTGATATTGCTGTGTTGACATTTGAAAACGGATCCAACACTCAGTCTGATATTTCCAAGTTCAAAATGTCCTGGTATCGTTCGGTGAACTCAATGTGGAGGTTTTCCAAATGTTGGCAGTAGGCAAACAAGTCGTCGTTACTGAAGGATACCGATAAATTCGCAAAATTGTTAAACTCACGTCTGTCCGTATTCTTTTTGTGTAGAAGCAGTTTGGCTGCGAAAGCAGCAACGACATTTTTTGTTTTAATTAAATTTAGTTCATCGCCTTGCAGTTGGAGATTCATGTCGTTGAACAATTTATACAGGTCTGTCATGTAAGGTATATCATTCTTTGATGTAATGAGCTTGTTGCGCAATTCTGTATCTTTAGTTTCCAAGAACTCTATCACAGAGTCAAACAGGTTCTAAAATCGAGTCAGACAATTGCCTCTTGATAGCCAACGAACTTCAGTATGAAACAACAAACGGTTGAAATCTTCGTCATTAGTAACACAAAACTGATGAAATAATCTATCATTCAAAGAGCTGTTACGGATTTTATTGACTGCTTTGATGACATATTGCAGTGATTGAAATAGTGGTCGGTGAAATTATAGTCACATGGACTTGTCAACTATCATATATCCTGAGAAATGTAACGAGCGCAGCGGCAGTGCCCCTCAGATCTTTGTGATTTAAAGCACTGCAACTGCTATGGGCAGACATGTCACTTACCACCAGGCACATTATTTGTTCGTTCCAATACTTGGTATCATAAAAAAATCAGGTGAGATTGTCGCCAAACATGTATTTATCATATTCAAAAAGCCAGTGGAGTCTGTCCAGGTGGATTTTGCATAGACAGGGATTATACATGGGAAATGAAACTATTTTTCCGGATTTAAATCGCGTATATTTGTTTTTTCAGACAAACTGACGTTTCGGGGTCTTTACAGGTCCCATCTACGTGAGTCAACCGTGACCATGGGACCTGTAAAGGGCCGAAACGTCGGTTTGTTTGTAAAAACAAAATGTACGCGATTTAAATCTGGAAAAATAGTTTCATTTCCTATGTGTAACAATCGCGAAAACCTAAGAACTAAATAGGTTAATTTATAACTATTAATTTCTTAATCGCTTTCTCTGACACATGAAAGAAGATATGGTGTAGTAAAAGGAGTAAAACGTAGTAAACATTTGCTATAAAGTTGTTCAAACGACTGCCGTTGCGAGTTAGCGTGGCAATGTTCTATTGTTAGGGACTGTTAAACTTTTTAATGAATTCGATTACTTGGTTTTACAAATTAGATACGGCAGTTGTAATGACACTGTGGAGAAGAAAGGTGACAAGTTAATTTTATCACATCGCGACTGCGATAAATTTTTGTTGACATAAGTTGTACGTAATAAAAAAATATGTAAAAATATAGAGATTAAATTCCTGAACAATTTTGTTTGGGTTTGCGTGAGATGTATGAAATTAAAGATATTCCAGTTTGAAGTTTTGGAAGTTATATTATACATAATTGAATAAAATATATTGGGTGCATTATTATATCAAAATTAACTGCAGAAGCCTTTACCAGAGTTAATAAGTGACGTGACGAAAGTTCGGAGGAAAATACTTTTTATAAGGTACGGTCAAAAGACATATACAAGAAAACGTAGTTAATATTTACAGATGCCATATATCCCTCACATCGGGATTTCTTTGTTATGTTTACAGTTTAGTCTCCTATTGCATATCGGTTAAATGTACGTAGGTATGAAAATCTTTTTTTAGCGGATATTGTCGCTCAACGTTAAGAAACTGACAGTTATAGATATCAGACCGGTTGCGTACTAATTAGTCCATTTAAATATGATTACCTATAATATATTTCCAGACTTCAGACGCAAAACGAGTAAGAAACTCTGGGAATTGCTCTTTTCAAATAAACTTAAATGCTATGGAATAACACTTTGAATCAAATTTGTGTGGAATCTAGAAAGTAGCGTACGTCACACACACACACACACACATAGTCTTCAATTTTGTAATATGGCTTTTTAATCAAAATATTTTCAATGAATTTTTAGACTTAGGAAATTATAGTCTAAATATACCTATGCACCAGAATCTCATTCCAAAAACGTATACAATTCTCCACAAAAACTTCATTTATCTTGTTTTAACGAAATCGCGGTGCCATGAGATTGGACTTAGCTCTGAGTTTAATATTATCTACACCTTCTTTTTTATTGAAATTTTAGGTTTGAATTGGTTTTAAAGGTGAGGCCCACTGTACAAATGTAAATTGTTGCCCAACAGTAATAGAGGCAATAAATGTATAAACTCGTCCAAAGTACTTTCCGACAACAGCTTTTAAGCAAGTTACAGTATCTTCGCTCAGAGCTTTAAGCTTCTAATTAACGCCGGGGCGAGAAGCTCTACAACTATTTTAGGGCTCGAAAACTGGAAACTTTACAAGTAACTCTGTATTATGTGAGATGGAGGATGTTGTCAGCGAAAGCTGACACTACCGTGGTAATATATTACATTATTATCACAGCTATAGCTGTCTTGCTACTGGTGGCAACTTAGTTGGAGAACGGATTGCTTTTCCTTTTGTTTCTAAGTAATCTACTAATAGTCATTATAAGAACTTATAAATGGTTAAAACCATTGACTTACAATTATATGGACGTCGGGTCCGCGCTAAAAAGTGTCCGAACTTATAGGGCGTTAAAATCGTATACAGAGCGTCATTCACGCTCTAGTCTTCATTTGTTCGACTGACAGCGAAGCAAGCAAAATTAGACAGTACTGCGATGACATTACAATTTAAATTCAACGTTTTAGCTTTTTCATATTCCTTTATATGTCACTACGTTTAAATAGGTTGACTTGGGATATTTTTTTCGTGGTTTTTGTATTAGACACGTCGTCCATTTATTTGTAAGTCAATGGTTAAAACGTAACAAAGTAAGTTTAATAAAATTTATTATAATTTTAATTAGTTATTAAATTTTTCTTAAAGTGCATCTTCAATGCTGAAGGTTGGCCGTCAGCTTCCTGTATCCGTCTCTATCAGCAGCTAACCGAAGCAGCTGTTCGATGGAGGCAATGCCGGTCCACTCCCGGATGTTCCGCAGCCACGAAGCCTGCACTTTGCCCATCAGTATTAGCTGTAGCAGCGTGTATCTAGTATTCCGGATCACGTGACCAAGATACTCTATTTTGGGTCTTTTGATAGATGGCGTCATTTTGCGGGACATATGAACATGCTGAAGCACGGTTTCGTTCATGACCCTCTGTCTCCAACCAATACGCAACATGCGACGGTAGCACCACATCTCAAATGCCTGCAGGCATCTTGTTATGTCTTCTTTTAAGGTCCACGTTTCGCAGCCGTTTAAATATACTATTATTTTCAATGTAAATTCAGTTCAATTTAATATAATTCTTAATTATTTACGTCATTAATAATAATAATATTCGGTTAATAAAATTCGATAACATTTTATTTTCACACAAGCACGCACGCATGCACGCACGCACACACGCACGGATAACGTCACCGCTATTCGTTGCCTACTTTCTGGAGCTCCAAAGGTCCACCGTCACAATCAGTCGCCAGTAGACACCAACACGACACAAAGCAGTCAATAATAAAAATGAAGGATGAATGAGAAGGAGTGCACATAAAATATCTCTCGGTCGAGCCCGAAGTCGAGAGAGTTCTGGCGGGCGGCCTCCCGAACCAATATAAGAAAAAATGCAGGTGAGATTATATTGCGATCCAGCGACTTATTATAAAACTACCTACATATGGTCCGAGCGCAGATTATTGAAAAAGTTATGTTTTACGGATGTTTATACATTTACAATAAAAAAAAAATATATGAAAGTATTTTTCCCTTTTATTTTTAAATATATTTAGCCAGTACGAAATTGTTTAGATGTCTATAATAAACTTCAGCTTGTACATGAATTTTAATGATCTTTCACGGGAAATGAGTGGGTATTACATATAACTGCCTCCGTGGCCGAACGGTTACCATGCCTGCCACGAAGAGGTCCGAGGTTCGATTCCCGGGCCGGGAGAAATGTTTGTATGGCCTACAATTATTTCTCTCGTGAGTTTGGGTGTAATTTGTGGTTGTCTATGTGTGTGTCCATGGCACCCGCGACACAGGGTTTCGCTAGTGCGGGGCTATGTTGAGTGTGTGCGTTATCTTATCTATTCGTTTTTCGTTGATTTTGAAAAAATACACTTTTTGAGTTAATACACTATTGTATTAACAGTGCGATTTGTTTTTTTAGAGCATTGTGGCAGACTTGAAAAAGAACTTACAATTAGTACCCAATCTGACACTAAAGCTAAGTATTGTATTAATAATGCAATTGAAACTAAACACATGTGCAAACTTTATTTACATTTAACAAATAAAATTAATAAGAATAACTTTTTTATAAAAATACGACGACTTCAAAAGTTCGTACAATTACAACTATTTGCCGAGTTTCATTCACCGGATTCATCCCCTAGTTTGCTACCCTTAGAGGTGGAATATTTTCTTCAAATTTGGGATCATTACTGATGTACCCTCTTTCAACAAAAAAAGAATCATCAAAATCGGTTCACACATAATTAATCGCGACACCGCGTTCACGTTCATCTGGAGGTAAGTTGAAATTTACATTAAAATTTTTTGACAAATTACTTTTAATTTTATTTATTGTTACTTAGTTTTTATTCTTATTAATTTTATATGTCAAATGTAAATAAAGTATTTATTTTTATGAGTATTTAGTTTAGATTACATTATAAATGCAATATTTAGTTTTCGTGTTAGATTATGTACTAATAATTGGCACTTAATTAACATTAAAACTAAACATTGCATTACTAAATTATTAGTCCAGATTTACAAACCGACATTTCAGTTAACTGTGACCATGGGATCTGTAAAGGGCCCGAAACGTCGGTTTGTTTGAAAAAACAAATATACGCGATTTAAATCCGAAAAAATAGTTTCATTTCCTATGTATAACAATCACGAAAACCTAAGTCAAAGTCAAAAATTATTTATTCCATAGGTAAAATAAATTTACACTTGAAAACGTCACATTTAAGCTACTGCTCGTTCATTACGCTGACCTCCCTGAGAAGAACGAGCAAGAAACTCTAGGGATTGCTCTTTTCAAATAAACTTAAATGCTATGGAATACACTTTGAATCAAATTTGTGTGGATTCTGGAGCCATGTCGTCTTTCCATACATCTTTATCTAACACGTAGTCTTCAATTTTGTAATATGATTTTTCGATCAAAATATTTTTAATGTAGTTTTTAAACTTAGGAAATGATAAACTTAATATATGCTCCGGAATCTTATTGTAAAAACGTATACAGTTCCCCATAAAAGAGTTGTTTACCTTGGTTAAACGAAATCGTGGTACCATGAGTTTGGACTTAGCTCTAAGCTTAGAATAATAACGCATAGAAACCCAGTCCGCACACGCTAAGTGAGGCAAATTGGAGCGCGCCCAATGGGCCTACACGAGCGGGCGGGCCTTCAGTGCTCAAGGTCAACTTGCACCACGAACAGATCAAGAATTTTAGCTAAAAAAGACGAAATGTGCGGTAAATGAGTGCAAAAATACGTCAGACAAACATAAAATAGATACTAACATCACATTTCACAAGGAAGTAACGCGTTTCAACTTGTATTTTTATATAAATATTCACTAAAACCGAAAATTAACCTACTACTAAAACTAGCCTACATGAATTTGATTTTTGCCTCACTTGTGAGATTTGGTTTGATATGAAACTATCATTCTATGCGTTATTATTCTAAGGCTCTAAGGTTAATATTATGGATATCTTCTTTATTATTGAAATTATGTATATTTTTACGGGCATATAAAATATTTGAGTAAATGTATTGTGATGCCACAGTCATGATACCAGTCTCCTTAAACTTTTCTCTGAGAGAAACCCGAGAGCCTAGACGGTACACAGAACTCGATAAATTATTAGTTTTAAGTTTTTTTTCAGGTACAGTTTACGGTCTGCCACAACATCATCGTATTTTATTTCTCGATTTCAGAGTGATCCCTAAAGAAAAAGTTCTTGGGATTCGTTTATTGATTATAAAATCCCAAGAGGATACCAGCTAATGAGATAGAAAAGTATTTACCCAAACATTTCTTTGAATACACGAAGTCGTATTGAAAGCAGCATCATTATTTTCTGATATTAAGTGGGTATAAAGAATAAAAGGAAGTCTAAAGAAAAGTATCTTACCTTTTCTTTTTTCCGACATGATCATGGACATATTTGACATAAAAAAGCCGTATTTACCGAACGGGGACCCTAAATATTTCAAATTAGAGTATCTGATACGTACAACACTACCATTCTTATCATGACTTTTGGTTGGGGTCCCGTGAGAATACCAACTTAACATTTGTCGACCTTCATGAAGGAGAATTTTTGGCCGAATGGTGTCATGTACCGACGTTTTCGAGGCCAATTGCCGGACACCCAAGTTGCGTCACACGTCGCAGTCCATACGTGTAAACAAATAAATATTACATTGTTATATTATATTGTATGTATTTTAGTCCTTAAGTTATACGAGTGTATTTATTACATGGGTCATGTTTAAAGTGACCATACGTCCTGCTTTTAAGCTACGTGTCCCGCTGGCCCCAAAATACTTAAAAGCGTCCCGCTTTTAAAGAGGAATACACGTAACAATTAATTTGAATAACATAACCTCCGGTTAAAAAAACCGACTTCAAAAGTCATTCATCCCCTAGTTTGCCACCCTTAGAGGTGGAATATTTTCTTGAAATTTAAATGGGACCACATCTGAGGTACCTTCTTTCCAACAAAAAAAGAATCGTCAAAATTGGTTCACAAATTATAATAATTATAAAAATTAAAATAAAACAGTACTATCTCGCGCTCCAACTTAGCCGAGGTAACATTTTTTGTTTATTTTTATTTCTTTTTAGTTAGTTTATTTATTTTGTTTCTATTTATTTCTTTAACTTTAGTTAAAATTAATGGAATTGCTTGCTTCAGCAATGACAGCCTTTTCTAGTTCTAGTTCCACTTTGTTAATGTCTCGGAAGAGCAGGATTTCATACATTCAATTCATGTAATAATTCCTAACTAGTGCAGTATCGGCGGGTAACTGATGGATGCACGTCGCGTCCGTTCGGCTGGCCTGGAAATCTTTGGGGGAAGCCTATGTTCAGCAGTGGACGTCTTCCGGTTGATATGATAATGATGATGAAGTACTGTATTTCATATACATTCAATTCATGTAATAATCCCTGACAAGTGTAGTATTTTATATACAGTCATAGTTCCTATTAGTAATTTTTCTACTTTTTATTTTAGTGTTTATCACACTTGTACTTACGTGCCATTTCATTTGTAAAAAAGCGGTTCCAACTGAAAACCAGCGTTACAGCAGGCGTGCTGTAATATTATGCTGAGTTGGTCCCTTTTCAGCTTTTAGATAGGTATATGTAATAATAATTAATGTGAATTACCTGTTTAGCTAGAATTATCTTAAGCTGAATAAACATATCCTTCTTTCTTTTTTCTTTCTTTAAAAAAAAAATAATGGTCACGTTAGTCACGCTGCCTGAATTAAATAAAGTAAATAAAATAATATCGGAGGGATTTTTTCTAAGCGTTCGATCTTTGTATTAATAATTATAACAAACTAGTGGAGTACCTTCACAAAAAATAATTTAACGTCATGCTGGTGAAACTATTCCTGACATTCAATAAAACCACTTAATTACACTGAATAGCGACCTTTCTAGCCAACGCTGGTAGCTGTAAAGGTGCCTAACTGGGTGACGAAATACTTTCATCGATTTCGCATAGATGGCGCTACGGCTAAAAAGTCGTTAAAAACCAGATACAAAGATCCGACAACAAGCGCATAGAAAAATTTGTGGTCCGCTGCTTCTTTCCGTGGCATAGCATCTGACACGGTTTGCTACAGAAGACGTCGGTTCGAATCCGGCTGGATCGAAGGAATTTTTTCCAAGTGTTCGATCTTTATATTGATAATTATAACAAACTAGTGGAGTAATTTCACAAAAAAATAATTAAAAATCACTTCAATAAAAATTTAAGAAGAATTATTCTCTCTCGATGAATCATTTTGGTATCGAGGCCAAGTTGTCTTTTAGTATTGTTAGTGGTAAGGGGCTGGAAAAGATAACACTGCAACAAATCATACAATGACCTCTCAGATGACACTGAAGGGTTACGCATGCCACTGACACCATATAAAAGAAGAGACCATTAGGCCTGCGATTAGGGCGGCGCGTTACAAGTTTCTCTGTTCTCGGCGTCAGCGACCAATATCTCTACCATGAGATTACAGTGACAGTTAGCGCTAGCGACCATGTACAATAATAATTCTTTATTGCACTAAGAAAAGATACATAAAACACACGTTACAAATGACATATACAAAAGTGAGCTTATCTCTAGAAGAGATCCCTTCTAGCCAACCCTAGACGTGGTGTAGGAGTGAAGTCTGCGGGACTAATTGTTGTACAATAAAATTAAAATTTAAATGTGACTAAAAATATATAAATAATGGTAGTACATATGAACTTTATATACATAAATCAGGGAAGTACTGTCCCTATCTACCGACCCGAGAGATAGGGTTTTCTGGAGAGACTAGGGGCTCTACGGCAAGACCAGAGTACGGCGGGCATCCGGGCCAAACCCTCCTCCAGTTATTCGTCTTCACTTCTGGCGGACCCGGACTTGGGTATGGACTCGCCGGGGTTTGTGGTTAGCTGCAGGGACGAACAAGTTCATCTACCCCGCGTCTTAATATCGCTCTAGTTGAAGGCCCGAGGAGACGCTCGGGGCATGATGAGTTGCCCTTTAAGTCGGTGGCTATGTCCGGACATTGTCGCAGGATACTGCCACTTGGCATATCCGGCACTAGCCCGGAGAGCTAGCAGAGGATGATCTAACATCTCTGGTCTCTCTGGCCGCGTAGGAATCCGGAAACTGGAGAGACGCCGTTCATTCGGCGTCGGGAAGTGAGCGTGCCTTACTGCTTCGCCACCAATGAGGAGATTTAGTAGTCGGTTTAGACTCGGCGGCTCAGCGGTGGCAACCGTTAGTCTACGGAAAGTGAGCGTGCCTACAGCTCCGGTATCTATTTGGAAAATAGGGAGGGGGCGGCTCACCTAAGGCCGGATGAAGTACGTGCAAACGTGCTGATCTGGGGTTAGAACCTGACTCAGATGATCCCTGTGCGAGGTCGCTCGCACAGGTCATAGCGCCCCTCCCGCTTAACCAAGAGGTTGGTAAGGAGGGGTACTATAAACAAAACTTATGCAGAAAGATATGGGACTGTCACCTTACCTATTTCTGCCGCCAAGTGTGAGTGAGCGTTATCGCGTTACGGTTGGGAAATTACAGGCACATAAGACAGTCAACTTATGTCTCAGGTTGACGAGCACGGTGTCTACTGTCCTAAGTTCTTTGCGATTAAAAGCTCTGATTGGAGCTGCAACTGTTATGGATACGCGTGTCGTTTACCACCAGGCATACAATAATACAAGTACCAAAAGTTGACAAATAAAAACAAATTGTGCATAATCTGACAAGAAAACAAATGGACAGGCCATCAATCAGTTCCCAAACTAGGGCAACACGGTACTTTAGGGGTTGATGACGATCCTTCGCCAGTGAACAGTCTTACTAATATTTTACAACCAGTTAGGGAAATGTGTATAGAATAGTGTAAATGTAATATAAATGTACATCTATATACTTCGTATTATTTTAATGTGGGATTTTTTTATTTATTCTCTTTATTTATTCTGCACCGACTGAGACATACAAATACTGAGTAAGTCAAGGAGAAAAACGCCAAACACAAGACTATAAAGGAAAGTGGGTGAAATCCGATAAACCGGATTCATTTCTTAATTGGCTACCCTTAGAGGTGGAATATGTTATTCAAATTTGAATGGGACTACAGAGGTATCCCCTTTCTAACAAAAAAGTATCATTGAAATCGGTTCACAAATTATGTCGCAGCAATCGTACACAAAAAAAGTCGAATTGAGGACCTCCACCGAAAGTTATTCTCAATAAGATTTTTTTTAGTTTTATTCTTAATAAGAATTGTGAATCAAATTACATATAACACCTTCATTTCATCAGTACATTTATAAGATATTTCTGATTTGAATATTTCGTAACGCCAAACTAAAATAAAATATTTCCACACGAGCCGTCATATTTCACGCGGGTTAGGTTGGAAACCAACACAAATGAGGCATACTCTAATTATTTCTACATTTTCATTCCAAACAATAGAAAGCGCTATTGTGAAACGCTGGAGTTATTTGGAAGGATTTAATTTTAAATTTCGTAGCTTTAGAATTTTGACTGCCGGGCATTGACTTACAATTATATGGACGTCGGGTCCGCGCTAAAAAGTGTCC
>NW_020653575.1:4407129-4434210 GCF_003589595.1 Hyposmocoma kahamanoa | reverse complement strand
CAGACAAAGACTCCCAAAGAAAATGGTAAAATATATATAGTTATAAAATAGAGGTGTTGGCAAATCTTTCCTCGATGTAAACTATCGGTGGACAGTTGGTAACGTCTACGTGCAATAAAGTGAGAATTACTTATGGTTTAAACTAAAGAGCGGCGCGTGGCCAAAGTAGGTCGCTGGGTGCGCAGAGTTATACAGAAGAATGTATGAGACCATACACTTACCTCTGAAATAATAGTAGTTTATATGACTGTTACATAATGAAAGGCATACAGGCGAGTTTCATAAAAACTTCACACGAATGTTTAATGCCTAATTATGTACAGTTACATACACTACTTTATCTACACACATATTATAAGCTCTCTGTGATGTGTTCAGGAACCGCATGTTACGACTGGCGAAATGGCGGAAAGTAAAAACTTTTCTCACGTTTGTCACACAACCATAGTTTTTATTTTTAATTCATAGATAGACAAACGAGACGCCGAGGGCCATGCAACGTATAACTTCTTAACATTAAGGCTTCTTTACTGCCTTCGGAAGAAAAAAGGTACAAGTAGCGAATTCTAAATTCGGAGAGTGAGAGAGAAATGCGTTTAAATATTTGTTAGGTTTTCCATTTTTCTTATAAAAAGCAGAGTTAAAATATACGTTTGATACCAAGTAGATTATTTATGTTTTAAATACATATTTTCATGGTATTTTAAACAGCCGTTTTCAATTAATTTGTGGAAAAACAAATATCATTGCATTTTAAGGGCGTAACTAAATTAAATGTGACTTTTATTACTTGACTCATGAATACAAAAAGGGCACAATTCTCTTCAGTAGTGCCTGTTTTGTGTTATTACAACTGTAATTAAACTACATAATAAGAGCACAATTCCGTACATTACTAATTAAAATCCTTTTATGTTAGTGTTTTTAAAATGATAAACGTCAAATATGACTTTTTGTAGTAATCAATCTTATTATGGATGTCATTTATATATGATATACAACAATTATATATTTATTTAATAATAAAAGTAATTTAAATAACAGTTATTTTTCCGGATTTAAATCGCGTATATTTGTTTTTTCAAACAAACCGACATTTCGGGCCCTTTACAGGTCCCATGGTCACGGTTGACTGAGGTGGTACAGTCTTCAACCAGTTATGTCTAATATTGATGCAAACCACCCTATTTTTTCACTATAGTTACAATAGTTTAGTTAACAGTTCGTGTCCAGTTTTATTAAAAAAAGAAGCAATCATCCCCTTAGAGGCACTTTGCACGCGCGCCACAGTGGTTGCTTTCGGCTCATCTCGAAAGACCCATACGCTCGATTGCTGCTTTGTTTTGGGATAGTAACTATAAATCCATGTTTCGTCACCTGTTACTATGTTCCACAACAAATTTGACGCCACTTTGTTGAATCTGGTAAGCATAGCATTGCACCAAGTGTCGCAATCCGTTTTTTGAGCCTCAGTCAAATTGTGTGGGATCCACCGAAAGCACAGCTTTTTCACGCCCAAATGTTGGTGTAGTATTGATTGTATTTGACTCATGCCTATGCCTAAAGACGCTCGAATCTCGTGGTATATCACGTGCCCGTCTGTTTTGATCATACGGCGCACAGCATCGACATTTTTGTTGTTCACAGCAGTGGACGGGCGACCATCACGAAATTCATCACTGAGATTCACCGCGTTCGAATTCTGCAAACCAACTATAAATAGTCGTCTTGCATGGTGCGTCATCGCCATGAGCAGTTTGAAGCCGAGCGAAGCTCCGCTGGGCTGTTAGATTACACTTAAAGTCGTAGAAAATCATACTACGAAAATTTTCACGAGTTAAATCCATGGTGATATAGACACCAATTTCTAAAATGACGCCATAATGTAAAAACAATTGACAGTCAGATGAAACAAACTATTCTACAGCCAGAGAATTCCATTTTCAAATGTTGTAATTACTTTTTAAATATTATTTATGTAAGTGGCCAATTCCGGAAAGTTATGGTGCGCCCCATGTATATATATTTAAACATTTAAGACATGTGGCGGAACATAAATTCCTAATAAAAGTCTATAAAGCTCTCGGCGAGTCAATTGTAACATATTGCATATGCACTTGGGGAGCGCTGCCAAGACTCAATTAATGGAAGCGGAATAAGCGCAAAGAGTCGTACTAAGTCTTGTTGAAACTTCCACATAGATGTGCAACTTCTCAGATGTATGAAGAATCTCAAACCCTAAGTATAAGAAAAATGTTCATCTATCAATGTTTACGCCGTTATATATATATATATTCTTTATTGCACCAAACAAATAAACAGAAACAAAAAAATAACATAAGGTGAGCAAAGGTGGACTTATCTCTAAAAGAGATCTCTTCCAGCCAACCCAAGGCAGTGAGAGCAAAGGTTTTAAGCGGGGAACGGCGTGCAAAAGAGATAACAAAAGATGATAATCTACATGTGTAAAATATGCATATATAAAATTACCGTTAAATAATTAAAATAGTATATAAATAAATAGACTACATAACGTATAATACATTGTATCAATAAACTTACACATATACAAATATGATGATTATTAAGAGAGTTCAGCAAGAAAGTGCGCTGTCAACCTTTTCTTGAAGGAAGCAATTGACGGACTAGACTGAATATGGGAAGGGAGTCTGTTCCACAGCTGCGCTGCACGAGAGGAAAAGGAGTTGTAAAAGAAATTTGTTTTACAACTAGGATGAACGAGCATCTTAGTGATGCACGGACGCCTTGAGCGGCTAGGAGGGGGAAGCAGTTGGAACCGGGAACGTAGGTAGGAAGGAGAATTTGGGTCATGAAGAATATTAAAAAGGGTGGACAGGATATGCACATCACGGCGAAGGCGGATTGGGAGCCATTTTAACCGAGCACGAAATTCGGAAACGTGATCAAATTTTCGGAGACCGAAAATAAATCTGATAGCCAGGTTCTGTAGACGCTCTAGTTTGTTTAAAAGGTCTTCGGTCGCATCCAAGTAACAAACGTCGGCATAGTCAAGAATAGGGAGTAAAAGAGTTTGCGCAAGCATAATTTTGGTGTGAAAAGGAAGAAAGTATTGGAGACGTTTGAGAGAATGATATGAGAAGTACATTCGTCTGCTGACCTCATTGACATGAGAAGTCCAAGACAAGGTGCAGTCCATTACTAACCCGAGATTTTTAGCCTTGTCAGTATATGCAATTGGAACTCCGTCATATACCAGCGCAGGTACCAAAGACCAGTCCAACTTGGACCTCAATCTGCTACTGCCCACAATCATTGCTTGAGACTTGGCTGGATTAACCAAAAGGCCAAATGACTTGGCCCATAACTGAATGGCAGACAAATCACAGTTGATAGACGCAATTGCCTCCGCTACCTCGCCCACTTCAAAATTACGATAAAGCTGAAGATCATCAGCATATAAATGGAAGGGAGAAGAAATGACACGGGAAATATTATTAATAAAAATAGAAAAGAGTAAAGGAGAGAGTACGCCACCCTGGGGCACACCAGCAGTTAAGTTAGACCAAGATGACGAGCCATCATTGATTTTCACACTCTGCTGGCGACCGAAAAGATACGAAGAGAACCAACTTATAATAGGAGAGGGGATATTAACAGCCTGAAGGGCACCAAGAAGAATGTCGAAGTCAACAGAGTTAAAAGCGTTGCTGAAATCCAAGAGGGCAATGGCAGTGAGTTTCGTTTCATCCATAGCACGACGTATGTCCTCCGTAATGTTCAGTAATGCTCCAATAGTGCTATGAGATGGACGAAAGCCAGACTGAAACGGACATAAAAGATTATAGGAGGTAAGATGAGAATAAAGTTGTGTATGTAAAATGGATTCTAGGGCTTTAGAAAGAATGGGGAGAATGGAAACAGGACGGTATTGTGAAAAAGATGTAGGATTCTGGATTTTAGGGAGAGGTATGACAAAAGCCTTTTTCCATTGAGTTGGAAAGACATAGCGCGAGAGAGAAAAATTTATGATGTAAGTAATAACCGGCGCAATGTCCTCCAGCACGGGAAGAATCATTTCGAGGCTCAAATTGTCACTGCCAATGGCCTTAGTGGAAATCGTTACCATAAACAAACCATTCTCACTTTACCTGTCACCAGTCAAAGACGCAATCTTTGCCCTGCCTTTTACAAAAAGTAAATTTGCACAAAAACTATACAGTTTCATAGCGCCTCGTATTTACAATGTGCTAAGTAAAAAGGTAAAAATATCAAAAAGTCCAATAACCATCAATTTAAGATTTTGCTTAAGGATTTCTTAGATTCCCACGATTATGACGGTGCAGAAAAAATATTACTGATTGTCACCTAACACATAAATTCTAAATCACTAATACTCAGCATCACAAAAAAAAATAATAAAAAAAATCATAAATAAAAATGCACTCCAACATGACACATCACACACACTCGCACATGCGCGCGCGCACACACACACGCGCACACACACACACACACGCACGCACGCACGCACACACACACACACACACACACACACACACATACACACACGCACACGCACACACACAAATTGAAACTAAATGGGATATTAAAAAACCAATTTTGCTAAATATATCGATTACGTTATTTATGATATTGACTATCTCCGTGGCCGAACGGTTACAATGCTGGACTGCCATGAAGAGGTCCCGGGTTCGATTCCCTGACCGGGAGAAATATTTGTATGGCCTACATTTATTTCTCTCGTGAGTTTGGGTTATCTATGTGTGTGTCCATGGCACCCGCAATACAGGGTTTCCCGAGTGACAGATTATGAGTGTGTGCGTTATTATTATTATTAGTAAGCAATACAGAAGTTTCTACTAAATGAAATTAATATTTATTTGAAGGACGTCGCGTCACGTCGTTGTGCCAATTTGCGGCAACCCTAAATTTTAAATACAGAACCTCTGGAAGCGTTTAAAAGTTGAAAGTACTTTTAAATACACTCTAGGAATTCACACAAAGTTTAGGTAATCTCCGTACAAATGACACAAAATGTAATACTGTGTCAGCGTTTGGAATTTTCTATCTCAATCTCACCAAATCTATAGAAGCAGTAGAGCTCTTTGTGAAAGAGTTCGTCCAGGGCAGTACTGCCACCTTACCTTGTTCAGACACCAAGCACTAATGTGAGCATTACTGCGATCCGGTTTTGAAGAAGGTAATGGTGAAATACAGGCACGTGGGACTTGTCAATTTATGTCTTAGGTTGACGGGCGCAGTGTCAGTGTCCCTTACATTTCCAACTACTATGGATAAGCGTGTCAATTACCACCAGGCCCAAGATTTATTCGTTCCGGCACTTGGTGTCATAAAAAAGAGTACATTACGATACCTCCCACCTCCAGTACCAAGTACAGTACGGTATGTTCTTAGAAGTTGAACTTTTATTTGAAATTAGAGAATTTTGTACAAAGTTTACGTCAACTCATCTGACACGCAATTCAGCGGCGAAGCGTTATCTTGTACCCTTCCTTGTCTCTACGACCCAAAATCAAGTTTAAAAGAAGAAAACACAGTAAGCAATTACAGCACTTCTCGCAAAACTTCATTCTAGTGAAGAAGCAATGGTTTTGAATTTAGAAACTAGCAATATTCAGATGTTTTTTTAATTTCAAAAATCGAATAATAAAATGTCGACGTCAAAAGCTAGCCAATCTCGTGCCAACGACTATGTCATTGGTTGGTGGCAACGAAATTATTTATTTTTCTATAAACTGACCAATCGGAGCGTCATCCAATTGGCTTTTCGTTTAACGTTTTTACAATAAGATTCCGGAGCATATATTAAGAATACCATTTCCTAAATTTAAAACTTACATTAAAAGTATTTTAATTGAAAAGTCATATTACAAAGTTGTAGACCACGTGTTATATAGAGATGTATGGAAAAGCAACGTGAGTCTAGATTCCACACAAATATGATTCAAAATGTATTCTATAGCATTTAAGTTTATTTGAAAAGAGCAATCCCTTGAGTTTCTTGCTCGTTCTTCTCGGGGAGGTCAGCGTAGTGAACGAGCAGTAGCTTAAAAAATGACGTTTACAAGTGTAAAAATGTTACCTATGGAATAGATGTTTAATTGACTTTGACTTTGACTGCTGTATTCTTGACATCACCATCAACCCATTTACACGTCCCACTACTAGGCACGGGTCTCCTCTCAGGACAGGGTTTACGTAGTCCGCCAGCCTAGCCCAATGCGGGTTGGGGACTTCATATGTTTTCCGAGGTTTGTGAACCTTCTTCGACGTGCAGGTTTCACCACAATATTTTCCTTCAAATTAAATTGTGTACTTAAATTCAGAGAAACTCAAAGTTGCGAGTCCGGATTCGAAGCCATGACCTCTGCTTGCGGTACGTGAATTCTGCGGAATTCTTGACAATAGCCTCCTTTACACAGTCACTCTCTCTCACGTCTAATGACGTTCTATTGTATATTTTAAAAACTCTCAATCATTGTATTATTAATTAGAATATAATATTCGGATAAAACTATTCACTAGGAAAACAATAACATATGATTTGTAGTTGACTACGAAGTAAAGAAAGTAAGTAAGTTGACTTTGAAGTCAAAGTGCTGCAACAAACTGCCTCCGTAGCCGAACGGTAACCATGCCGGACTGCCACGCAGAGGTCCCAGGTTCGATTCCCGGGCCGGGAGAAATAGTTGTATGGCCTACAATTATTTCTCTCGTGAGTTTGGGTGTAATTTGTGGTTGTCTATGTGTGTGTCCATGGCACCCGCGACACTGGGTTTCCCTAGTGCGGGGCTATGTTGAGTGTGTGCGAGTGTGCGAAAAAAAAAAAAAAAAAAAAAAAAAAAAAAGTTCAATAATTATTTATTCCATAGATAAAAAATTTTACACTGAAAATGTAATTTTTAAGCTACTTTTTAAACTACTGCTCGTTCATTACGCTGACCTCCCCGAGAAGAACGAACAAGAAACTCTAGGGATTGCTCTTTTCAAATAAACTAAATGCTATGGAATACACTTTGAATCATAATTGTGTGGAATCTAGACTCTTGTTGTCTTTCCATACTTCTTTATCTAAAACATACTCTTCAATTTTGTAATATGACTTTTCAATTAAAATACTTTTAAAGTAAGTTTCAAACTTAGGAAATGATAATCTTAATATATTCTTAAATCTTATTGTAAAAACGTATACAGTTCCCCATAAAAGAATCGGTTACCTTAGTTAAACGAAATCGTGGTACCATGAGTTTGGACTTAGTTCAAAGTTAATATTATGGATTAACGAAATTATGTATATTTTTTACAGGCATACAAAGCACAGCGTTCAAATCGCAAAAATCTAATATTTATATCTTTACGGGCATACTAAATATTTCAGTAAATGTACTGTGACGCCACAGTTATGATACCAGTCTCCTTAAACTTTTCTATGAGAGAAACCCGAGAACGAATCGCTCGTTTTTGCAACACAAATAGGTACGGTTTGTATATCTGCCGCTTTACCCCACATGAGAATCCCGTAGGACAGTACACTATGGAAGTAACTAAAGTAAACTAGTCTAGCAGTAGCAACATCGGTAAGCTCACGTATTCTACGGACTGCGTATGCAGCAGAGCTTAATCTGCTATATAATAAGTGGACATCATTGAAGTTTACTATCTAAAGTCACTCCCAAAAAGACAGCATTATTAACAAGGTCTAATGCTTCTAATGCTGCTAATGGTCTAAAGCAGAGGTACCCAAACCTTTTTCTCATAACCACTTTCAAAATTTAGCTGGTTCCGGTGGAACCCTGCAGCTATATTTCTACCATATTCCCAAAACTCGACAAAAAATGTGAAGATTAGATCTAACTATGGAAATTGCAAAAAAGTAAGACACGTTCTACTGAATAAAATATGGAATACTCAAGTTTTTACAAGTAACTGTCGCTGAGCTTCTTAAAACATTATCTCCCTGCATTGATAGGAGAAGTCAAGCTAACATTTTAGTTCTTCACTATCGAAAGCAGATAAATTTTTGTGGCCCCCCGCTTACGAATTGTGAACCCCCAACAGACCACGTACCCCCATTTTTTTGTTACGCCAACGTAGGCCCCCGTCGAGTCTCCCGTGGATCCCTGGGGGTCCATCTGGACCACTTTGGGAACTAAGGGTCTAAAGCTTTATTAAAAAGGTGTATCGTAATAGTCCATATTGACATATCCTGTATACACTTGACATTGTTATTTTAATTCAATTATTTATTACTTTAATTAGTTATGTTCATTTGTGTATGTACGTTTTTGTGTCGTTATGACCCACTATTATATAATTATTTCTTCATTTTTTTGTAAACTTACGCTCACTTTTCGAAGAGTAGTTTAAAATAACGTGTAATTGTGTTTATATGAAATTTGTAATGTTGAGAGAAATAAACAAAAGTAAACATTATATTTCTGTACACTGTCGTTCACTGTATGTTTCTTGATCTCCCAGACGACATTACTATAGTATACATACAACAAGATAAGCGTGTACCTGAAACCGCACGTACCCTACGTCCATTTGTTAACAAATACAATCTGACTACGCCTAAGTGAAGGAATTTCGAGCAATTTCCAGCTATAAATTCTACCCTTAAGGGTCTCATCTGGGGACACACTATGAAAATTAGAGGTCGTATCTTTTTGATTGATTTAATGTATGCAGACTTGACATTGAAGTAATTTTGTTTACTTAAACACAATATTAGAGACATGGCTTAATAGAAAATAGATTAACAATATATCAGTAGTGGCACTAGTGTTAGGAGAGCTCCTTGTCGAAGAGTTCATCCAGGGATGTACTGCGACCTTACATATTTCTGCCCCCAAGCAGTACATGTGAGCATTGCTGCGTTCCGGTTTTGAAGGTAAGGGACATACCCCGGACTCTCCATACAACGGCCGAAAGTTATTTACCTTCTACAACTACATACAGCAAGGTGCTATCTGCACACGCGCAAATGAGTGCGTGAAGTGGCAGGGTTACCCATCATTTTCTCGTACAATTACGTTACGTGGTCAGAGCAGCAACATAGCGAAAATTATTCAGCGAATCTGTTACCTTTAATTATATTAATGGAATCCCATAATTACATGTTCATGAGGTATTTATATCGATATAATATTATATGTTTCATTAATTCATTAACTAGATTAACATTGAAGATTTATTTAAAAAATAATTTAAAGGCATTTGAAATGTTGTATTTTCGACAGGTATTTTTAAATAAGGTAATTAAGGAATTTGCGTGTCCAAGTTTATCATTACCTAGTTAATAATTAGATATATCCATTACGTAATATTTATTGGCCATACATATTGAAAATTCGAGAACCTTTGTCTATTAGCTCACGAAGTTGTGGTGTCTCTTTATACTGATATAATAAATCTGAATTATATATTACTCTCATTGACTTACAAATAAATGGACGACGGGTCTAATACAAAAACCACGAAAAAAATGTCCCAAGTTAACCTATTTAAACGTAGTGACATGTAAAGTAATATGTAAAAGCTAAAACGTTGAATTGAAATTGTAATGTCATCGCAGTACTGTCTAATTTTGCTTGCTTCGCTGTCAGTTGAACAAATGAAAACTAAAGCGTGAATGACGCTCTGTATACGATTTTAACGCCCTATAAGTTCTGACACTTTTTAGCGCGGACCCGACGTCCATATAATTGTAAGTCAATGATTACTCTGCACTAAATGAATGGAGAAAACAGTAACTAAATGAGTCACAGACATAAGTTTTTTTTCGTCTCGTTTCATCTTTCGGAAAATGAAAGAAACTCCTCCCTGTATCCCGTTGAGATCACGATAACGGCCGTACACACCACGACTCACGACAGTTATAAATAGTAATGATGTTATATATTAACGTACAAGTTTCGTAATGAATAAATGAAAACTATATTCAAATATCAAAGTAGTCTTAGGGCGAAAACGACTCGCCGACAGCCTTGTTGTCGTTCAGTCAATGTGTGGGGCGTGGTGTGGTATCTAAATCTAGAGAGGGGCGGAGAGTGTCCATTCTTGTTACATTTTTGTTCTCTGTAAAGGTGCTGGTGAAACTACTGGCTCATGGGACTTGTCAACTTATGTCTCAAGGTGACGGGTGTATTGACAACGTCTCTCAGGGGACCTACCATAACCTTTCCAAAAACAATCTTATTTCAATGTAAGCATAAAGTAAGCTTATTGTAATTCATTGACTTACAATTATGTGGACGTCGGATCCGCGCTAAAAAGTGTCCGAACTTATAGGGCGTTAAAATCGTATACAGAGCGTCATTAACTGCCTCCGTGGCCGAACGGTTACCATGCCGGACTGCCAAGCAGAGGTCCCAGGTTCGATTCCCGGGCCGAGAGAAATAGTTGTATGGCCTACAATTATTTCTCTCGTGAGTTTGGGTGTAATTTGTGGTTGTCTATGTGTGTGTCCATGGCACCCGCGACACAGGGTTTCCCTAGTGCGGGGCTATGTTGAGTGTGTGCGTTATTTATTTATTTATTTATTAACGCTTTAGTCTTCGTTTGTTCGACTGACAGCGAAGCAAGCAAAATTAGACAGTACTGCGATGACATAACAATTTAAATTCAAAATTTTAGCTTTTTCATATTCCTTTACATGTCACTACGTTTAAATAGGTTGACTTGGGACATTTTTTTCGTGGTTTTTGTATTAGACCCGTCGTCCATTTATTTGTAAGTCAATGGTAATATTACTCATTTTCGTACCATGACAAACCTATCAACCAAGTAATGTATTATTGCTAAAGTGACTGGAAGAACAAAGATTTTCGAATTTTGTCTATTCCTTACTAAAAGTAGGAAGGAAATATGAACTGTATAATTCCATCTCTTTCTTTATTGATGTTCCGAATCGTGTTATCGTAGTATAATGTTAAAGCACTTAATGTTATTTACATTCAGAGAATTTTAACTGCCAAAAAAAGAAAAGTATGTAATAATGGAATCTGTCAAAATTACGTTGTGTTCAATTATTATTCCGCATTTTCATGAAGAAAAATAAATAAAAGAAGCTGAGTCTTAATAGTCACGTTATGAATTCGGAACCATAGTCTAGTGTCAACTGTTAGTTTCGCCAAGGAGCATATAGATGGCGCTGTCATAATTTTACGAAATAAACATCGCGTTTTTTATTTTACGAGAAATTATTTCCTATGTGCTATTAAATAAAAAATAAACAAAATATTGAAGGGATGTATGTAAATAAATAAGTTCAACTTAACTTTTGCTCATTACAAATCAATATTAAGACAATAAAACTGAAAATAATATAGTTTCCATTGCATCCGTGTAACTATTTTAAGATTGCTAAATTTGACATAAGAGCAATATTACTTTAACGTTAAAGTCGCGTCATAGTACGAACTGAGTGAAGGAATAGTCACAAAGCTGCCAATAAAACATCATAGTTTTAACATTACAAATGAGCTTACTTTAAGCGCGTTATGGTACGAAAAGTCAATGTAAGGTTAAAGTAATATTGTTTTAAGAGATTGTGGTAGGCCCCCAGATCTTTGTGACATAAAGAGTCTATATTTACAACCTCAAATATGGCTTTGATTGATTCCGCATAAGAAGTGTTGAATCAATCACCTTGGAAAAATATATAGTAAAATTGAGAAGATACACTGATTAGTGTATGGTGTAAAAACACAATTCCTAAAAATTTTCACCATAGAAAAAGAACACAAACTTACCACAATATTTTACAAGAAACCGCTGTGTGTAAGCAATAGGTACTTTACATGTACCATTTTCTTTTTATATCAACTGATCTAAATAGAACACATGTGGTATACGATATGTACATTTTTGAATTTTTTTTTAATTTCGTTTGCAAAAAATAAAGTCTGAAATAACAAGCTGAACCGTATTAGTATGGGAAAATTTTGGCTTCCAGCTAAGGTTAGGCTCTTAAGCATAATAAAAAACCAACCTCAAAAGTCATTCATCCCCTAGTTTGCCACCCTTAGAGATGGAATATTTTCTTCAAACTGAAATGGGACACACAAAAAAAATCATCAAAATCGGTTCATAAAAAGCCAGAGTTATCGCGTAACATACATACAAAAAAAAACACACAGTCGTATTGAGAACCTCCTTTCTTGAAGTCGGTTAAAAAGGTATCGGCTAATTTCGTTCATTTATGAACGAACTCTTTAAACCTGAACCGGAAAATGTGTAAAATGGCATTTTGCACATGTGGCCTTATTTTCAACATCTAAGGCTTTATTGAGCCAAGGTTGCGACATTTTGAGGTGAAATTCCAAAAAAAAATTCACTTTTTTATATTAATGATTAATTTTATTACAGCATATCTATTAACTCAAATGGTCATATATGCCCACATAAATAATTAAAACTTCGTACAACCCAATACGTATTAATTTGTTGTGTTGTTACACCAAGTTTAAACTGTTAACTTTGTGCGGATTAAGAACGCTGCGGGGAATTTGTTTTCGGAGGTATATGGACATACCACAAAGGGGTAAACTAAACCTACCCTTGGTTCCTTAATCTTGTAATTACTTAACCCCTCATTATTTGATGTGTCTCGGCACAACATAGCTTAGAAACGGACTACGCAACATAATAATCAATTGGTTAATGTTGCTGATGGATTAGAAGGAGACAATTAACCAGGATTAACTTGGTAACTTAAGATTTGTGGCTATCAGGCATTGACTTAAACCCCACCCCACATTATATTTAAAAGAAGGAGACCAATCTCGACGCTACCCCTCACGATATAAAAATAATTTAATTAGACAGCCACCAAAATTGAAATTAGTGTCCTCTAGTTCACATTCAATGGCCATTACAATATATAACAAATTACTACTATTACGACTATTTTAAAATATTATAATATTAGAATCAACTATCACGACTTAATTTAATTTAATTTAATTTAATTTTTGACATTTTGTAATAATTACTATAGTTTGATTTTATGTTATTTTATGTTATTTTAAATCAAATGCAATAATTGTTGTATAAAAGCATAAGTATTTTTAGAAAAAGTGTAAGAGCTTAGCACATTTAAATTTTTCCAAATTGTTGTTGGTTTGGGTATCCTCTTGCTATTGTATTGCATATTGCTATGCCCTTACAGGGTATCATATATTAAGGACTCACATGTTATACGAGTATAAGACTGTTGTAAACTTTTATATGAAGCAATAAATTGAAATTGAAATTGACTTACAATTATATGGACGTCGGGTCCGCGCTAAAAAGTGTCCAAACTTATAGGGCGTTAAAATCGTATACAGAGCGTCATTCACGCTTTAGTCTTCGTTTGTTCGACTGACAGCGAAGCAAGCAAAATTAGACAGTACTGCGATGACATTACAATTTAAATTCAACGTTTTAGATATTTCATATTCCTTTACATGTCACTACGTTTAAATAGGTTGACTTGGGACATTTTTTTCGTGGTTTTTGTATTAGACCCGTCGTCCATTTATTTGTAAGTCAATGCTATCAGGGCAAAATTGGTGTAACTCAATGTGAGTTACCTTTTTTTTATTAGTCAGAACTGTCAGGGTTTAGAACTGAATATTTAGACATCGCTTGGGGAACGTGCAACGAAATTACATTGAATAGTAACACTGTATATTTTAATCACTACGAAACCGAATAATAATTTGTGTTTCTATTGACTTTAACGATTAAAATAGGCACTAGGCGAAACGTAGGACAGTTTCTAGGTAGTGAGTGTGCATCCCGAGAGTCCCACTACCATTGTGTCCTCTCTCGTCTACCAACACCGTTCCCCACCCAAACTCCGTCGAGGTCCACCGGCAGAGAGAGCGCCTATCGAACGACATGATAGTTGGAGCGGCTCTAGTTTGTATATGAATTAAATAAAACTACGGTTGCGTGACATGCGTGAGAAAGTTTTTATTTGCCACTATTTCGCCAGTCATAACATGCGGTTCCTGAACACATCATAGAGAGCTTATAATATGTGTATAGATGAAGCAGTGTATGTAATTGTACATAATTAGGCATTAAAACATTCGTGTGATGTTTTGGAAAAACCCATACTCGTATTTTAATGCCCTTCATTATGTAAGTCACATAAACTACTATTAAATTATCGAGTTCTTAGGTTTTCGCGATTGTCACACATAGGAAATGAAACTATTTTTCCGGATTTAAATCGTGTATATTTGTTTTTTCAAACAAACCGACGTTTCGGGCCCTTACAGGTCTCATGGTCACGGTTGACTGAGGTGGTACAGTCTTCAACCAGTTATGTCTAATATTAATGCAAACCACCCTATTTTTTCACTATAGTTACAATAGTTATTAATTAAATACCTTATTTTTAATTTTACAAAGAAAACATTCCAATTTACGCTACATTAAGTTTTACAAATTATTTTATTGAATGAATTTTTATTAAGTTTAATTTATTATTAACTCCGTAGCCAAACGGTTACCATGCCGGACTGCCACGCAGAGGTCACAGGTTCGATTCCCGGGCCGGGAGAAATATTTGTATGGCCTACATTTATTTCTCTCGTGAGTTTGGGTGTAGTTTGTGGTTGTCTATGTGTGTCCATGGCACCCGCGACACAGGGTTTCCCTAGTGCGAGGCTATGTTGAGTGTGTGCGTTATTATTATTATTATATTATATTATTAGTTACAAAAATGGCTACTTGGTACTTGTCGCGACATCTGGTGTGCCAAAAGGTACTAAATACCCGGCTACGCTGTCTTGCATAGCGATTAGCAGTATTTTTGAAGTAAAGTGTTCCTTGTGAAGTGTTCCTTTTTAGTGGTCGAAAGCATAGATATGTCGAAAGGGAATAGGCATACGTGAGACGGAGGTTGCAGCGTCTACACTACCTTAGTAAGTCATCGAATTTATAACCAGAAATAAAGACGAAATGTCATTTAATTTGTTTGAAAACGATTCCGCCAAATCATTACGGTGACAACTACGCTCTGATTGGCCAGCCCGAATTCGAAACATTTGACGGGTGTCGTCAATTGTTTCACTTCGAACTGACCAGTTTAACTTGAGTTTTGCTATAATGGACGAAACTTGAAAAATTACCTATTTAATTACCAATGAAATGTGATTCCGTTTGTTTTGTAAATAGAGATGTTTTGCTGTTTTCCCCACACTACAAATAGAACAGCCCCCATTGTTAGAGATATTATCTTTATCACAACATACAAGGTCAGTTGTTGGCGCTGTACTATTTCAGTTTTCTAATTTGTGATTTGAGTGCAAACGAGAGATGATATTTAAAAGTGATATAAGCCCCATTTGCCTGATGAGTTCCAGGGATGGACGGTCCTTATTTCGTCTCTATTTCTGGTTATATACTCGATGGTACAGGGATAGTTCAATGATACAACGTTTGTTTGACACTGTCATCGTGGTGGGAACGGCGGGCCTTTATTTTTTTCCATCCTCTAAGGGCGGGCCGCAGTGTAACTTATATTGTCCATTGTCTATGGTATATTATGTCAAAAGATAGTTAAAAAAAATTATAATTCATTTAGAATAGAACATGATTGTCTTTATGTCGCATATTGAAATCGAAAGTTAATGAAAATAAGTTTACTTTTGAACGTGGGACATAACTATATTTATAATAATAAAATTTATTAATAAGTTTATTTATGTATGTAATTTTTTCTGTGCAATAAATCAGTGCAACAGACTTTTTTCTTCATCATACCTAGTTTTGACTGGAAGTTCTTTTCTAGACATGTCGTTTTTAGCACGTGTATTAACGTGTATGTTTTGTGCAATAAAGAATTAATATAGGATATGAAACAATTTTTCCGAATTTAAATCGTGTATATTTGTTTTTTCAAACAAATATAAACAAGCCAACGTTTCGGGCCCTTTACAAGTTCCATCTTGAAAAAACAAATATACGCGATTTAAATCCGGAAAAATGGTTTCATTTTCTATGCGTAACAATCGCGAAAACCTAAGAACTCGAAAGAATTAATATTTAGACGTTTGAATAGGCGGTTTGAGACTTCGTTTTATTTTTTTTATTGTGGGTTATTTTTCTACGTAATCTCCTTTTAACCCTATGCACCTAGATCAGCGATATTCGAACTTCTTACACTAAAAAAATATATATTTTTTGTTAAACTGAAGAAATATTTTTTTTCCAAATCTGACCAAATCTATCATTGACTTACAAATAAAAAATCTATAGATAGATTGGGGCAACAGTTCATACAGTAATTTGAGAAGTTTTGAAGTTGCGATTGCAGATGAGAAACGGAATACCCGAAATCCGCTTTCTTCATCTTCAAAAAATACCTATGCCCACACCACACCTAATTTTTTTCAATTTTTTTATTATTTTCGTCCTAAGTTTAAAAAAGATACGTGAGTTGCTTGGTAAGGAGTTCTAAACTAGCAAATAAAAATAGATTACGAAAAAAGTTTTTATCAAACCGCGCTCGTGCAAACAAAATTAATCGAGTATAGTCTCCTTTAGCTATTATTCCCACTAGTTCTGTTGCACAGTTCCGTTGATAGAACTACTGGTACTTTTCTTCCCATTTGTTCTCTTGATAGATAGACTGTTTTCTTCATAGAACTACTGACAATTTTCTCTCCCACCATTTCTGTGTATGAGTTTTCAGTCTAGAGTTATACCAATAAATGTTATTAAAATAAAATTTGCCATATTTCCACGCCTGTTTGGCGCTACGCCTGCACTTCCCTGCAGCGTGGGGTTGTCACATTATTATTTTAGTTTTACGTACATTTCAGGCGGTTTGAAAAGCGCATACAAAGTGGAAATATAACTCTAGCCACAGACTTAAAAGATCCACTCGTAAAGTTTTATATTGGCCCGAGGTTAAACGGACGGACGGTAAAGATGGAAAGTTTCTGTTTGATAAGTATCTTCTACGCGATGACTCGATTATTTTTATTGAGAGCCAGTTTAAGTCGTAACTTTGCGAGTTTCAGTTTAAGTGGTAACTTCATGAGCTTCAAGAGTTATATTTAAAAGTTATCTCACTTTATCGGTTAGGAATTAGGAACGTTTTTGTGTGTAGACAAATTCACTTCTATCTAAATCATCACCATTATCATATCAGTTGGAAGACGTCCACTGCTGAACATAGGCCTCCCCCAAAGATTTCCAGACCACCCGATCCAGGTCATCCGTCCTTATAACCGCTCACGCGATGCGCTCCTCCTACCGCAAAATGGCGGCTATTTGGTTTCGCAAAATAGAAAATGCATTGCTAAATAAATACCCTCCGTACTACCAACAAAAACATCTCAAATAAAATGCAGTAATACACCGCAAATCCTGCACTTAAAAAGCACTAATGAAATTTTTGGTGTACTTGGACAAATATGATAATATTCCGTTTGAGCGGTTCTAACGTTTACCATGAAATTACTCCTTAAAGTATAGTTTATAAACATTTATAATCAGGGTAAACTTAAAAAACGCTACTTACGGTATGTTTTCAATGAATAAACACCGAAATCATCAACCCAAACAATAACACACACGATTGTCGTGACGTATTTTTTAAAGTTGTTTATTTTTTTTTAAATGACAGACCCAGGCATTGAAAACTTTATGGTTTGCTAGAGTAGTTACCGAAATAGCAATTAATATTAGTTCTTTTACCTGTTATAACTTCGATATCCGATAAATCGGTATAAAATCATCACCGGCACCTCTAGGTGTGGTATGCGTCTACGGCTGCATGTATCGCGTGAGCGGCTAGTAGGGGGTCATCCCACTGAACGCCTTCCGGTTCGTGGTCTCCATTCAAGAAACTTTCTGCCCTAACGGCTGTCAGTTCTACGAGCCCTGCCCACTGCCACTTCAACTTGCTAATCCTTCGAGCTATGTCGGTGACTTTCGTTCTTCTACGGATCTCCTCATTTCTGATTCGATCACGTAGAGAAATGCCGAGCATTGCTGGCTCCATAGCTCGTTGAGCGACTTTGATCTTTTTTATGAGGCTCATTGTAAGTGACCACGTCTCAGAGCCGTAGGTCATCGCTGGCAACACGCACTGCTCGAAGACTTTTGTCTTCAAGGACTGCGGTATTGCGGACGAGAAGACGTCCCGGAGCTTCCCGAAACCGAGTCGGATCGGACCGGAGAAGGATTTGACGACTATCTAAATATCTGTGTTAAAAAAGGTCAGTTTGAAACCATTGTGTAATTATGCCAACGTTGTAGTCATGAAATTGATGTGTATTTAGTATGAATCATAATTAGATATCAATAATGTAAACAAAGAAATGTCTTTGTCAAAGTGTGAATACAGGTGTTCTAAACCTTCTATTTTTAACGGAATAGTTACGGGAGGTAGTTCTTATTTTCTAGAATTTTAATTACATGTTACGAAATATTAAGATTCGGTACTACCTCAGCTCGAATAAAATTTTTTTCCGTACTAATAAGGTTCATTTTGCTTGGGTCGAGCGGCAGGAACACTGGCCTTAATTTAGAATTAATTTTTTTACAAACGTAATTAAGCCTTTTGAAAAATGTACACGTATAGTACAGTGTTATATTCAGTTTTTTTTACATGTAATATGAAGTGACGGGACGAACAAGTAGTGCGCCTCGTGGTAAGCTACACGCCTGTTCGTAACAGTTGCAGTGCCACTCCGAGTTTTAAAACGCAAAAATCTGAGGGGCACTGTCACTGCGCCCGTTATCCAGAGACAAAGGCCATATATTCCTGGTAACACATTAGCGATACAGCTCTTATAAATATCAACTCTCGTTTGCACTGAAATATAGACAGGCCACCTACTGACCTGTGTGTACGTCTCTGTACATTCTAAAAAAATATTCTATATTTATTGTAATAAAGATAATATCTCTAACAATGCCGTGCTATTCTATTCGGAGGTGTGGGAAAAACAGACGTAATCACATTTCATCGGTAATTAAATATTAAATATATATTATATTTGCAATTTTCGTCCATTATAGCAAAGCTCAAGTTAACTGGTCGATTTGAAGTGAAACAGTTGACGACACCCATTGACGACACCCGTCAATTGTTTCGCACTCGGGCTAGCCAATCGCAGCGCAGTTGTCACGGTAATGATATGGCAGAATAGTTTTTAAACAAATTAAATGAAGTTTTTCTCGTCCCACAAATTTTTATAGTATCCTTTCTCCCCTAAAACCTTCTCTACTATTTACTCTATTTAAATATATTGAACAAAATAACATACGGTTATAACTTATACTATGTGCACAGCATGTGTTTACGCTTTTCATCCAAAATAGCTAGTCTAATAACCCCGTGTTTTGTCTTTGTCCATAGGATGGTGCAACCGATCATCGTCGTTTGAGTGAATCTTGATAAATATACCGTGTATCTTTCAACCCGGGCACTGGCAAAATTGTCCTCAGTGGGACAGAAGCCAAATACCCAAAAAAAAAAAATGAAGTTTCGTCTCTATTTCTGGTTATATATTCGATGATTTCCCTGGACGAACTCTTTCACAAAAAAAAGTTCAGTTGATATAAAATGATCATTGGTTTGTAAAGTACCTATTGAAGAGAGCGGTTTTCTGGTAAAATTTCGAGGTAAGTTTGTGGTTTTTTCCTACCGAGAAAATTTTTAGAAATCGTATTTTCACACCATATACTACATATTTTTTCCAAAGCATTGACTTACAAATAAATGGACGACGGGTCTAATACAAAAACCACGAAAAAAATGTCCCAAGTCAACCTATTCGAAATTTAAATTGTTATGTCATCACAGTATCGCGCTGTCGGTAGAACAAATGAAGACTAAAGCGGAGTGTCGCGCTCTGTATACGATTTTAGCGCCTTACAAGTGCGGACACTTTTTAGCGCGGACCCGACGTCCATATAATTGTAAGTCAATGTGCATAAGTGATTGATTCAACACTCTCAATGTTCTCGGAATCAACCAAAGCCATTTGGCGTAGTCTATGCTCATATGAATAAAAAAAAACAACAACACACAACAATTTAACAAACGGACTACGAAGACAAGAACATTCAAACAAAATTCGACGATAAGTACCTACCAGTAGAATATTTTCTATTAAATAAAGTATACATTTCTTCTAACAAAATAGTACAGATTTTAGTATTCTTTGTATAAAAATTCATACTACTGCATCCACTAATTCGCAACGCACGGACCGTATGGTCTGTAGGTAATACCGACGCAGATGCTCGCAGGGGCCTGGTTTTGATGCGTGCCGTTGACGTCATTCAGATCGCCGATCAGTGGACGCACCTCGCCCACTTCGACAATTTGTAAGAACATCACTTTCTAAATCAATTGTCCACACACATAAGTTACATTCGTGCGCTCGTGTGATGTGGAACTGTCGACGCTTACCTTAAGTCGCCACGGGCAATACAAAATTGTTACTTAGCTTCTCAAGTACAGGGTATATTTCTTTGAAAAATAGAGCTGTTGATCGACGTTGAGTCGCGTAGCACGAACTTTGGAGATAGCAATGCAATTTCCAACTTCCCGTCTATTAAATAAAGTGAGTATATCTTTGAATGCAAAGTAAAAGCCACGCATCGCAGCGCGGCGCAGACTGTCGTTAGCAACTTATGCTGCCACGAGTAATACAAATTGTTACTTAGCTTCTCTACATCACAATGGCGTGTGTACCTCTAATTACCAATTGTTATTTCGTACAATTGGTGAAAATGACAACTTTTCAATGCAGAAGTTATAGATCCACGAACTAAACTAGTCGATAACCTTTTTTATGTATAATTAGGAGTGTTCACATACATCAACCACCCTTTTCATACAACTTCATTTATTCTTGTCACTTCGGATCTCAGCCTTTTTGAGGACATCACTGATCTGATCAATGTAACTTCCTTCTGGAACTTCGTCTTAAAACCCTTCTATCTACATTCACAACACAAATCGTTTGGTAATTCTTCTTACATCCATCCGCTCTACATGCCCAAACCATCTCAATATTCCTTTCTCTATTCTAGTCTCCACACCCTCTTTCAAACCACATTCTTCACGTATTATGGCATTCTTGATGCTTCTTCTGCCATATCCAACTTTCACCACCAAATATCAGTGTAGGAACTAGCAAAGCATTGTTATGGACAAGTGTGACCATTTATGGCTCAATTTACTGCGTTTCCCTTTCGTACCCTACTTTCAATGTCCTCATCAAATAGTAGATTCAATTCCAAAAAAAGTTACCGTCATAGTACCTAAAACTAAAGGAAATACCAATCGACGTATTCATTAGTTCCTGAGAAACAAAACTTGTCATCTCTTCTTGTATTATTAGAAGTTAAGGTAAATTTATACAATGCCTATTCCGATACATCATTATAAGTTGTACGTAATGGTTCTATTTTCTCAATGTCTCTTGGCAATTATCGGATTTCCGAATGCACACGAATATCAATTTCCATGCCCATTATTAGATTTAAAATCTATAATACTTTGAATTTTGAACAATGTACTTTATTGTTGATTTGTATTGATTTCTGTGTGAACTATGTAGAGCTGTAATTCCCTATTTTTAATAACTTTAACTCCATATCAATAAGCAAGTTAACAAAAATGTAAAATTATGTAAAAAATTGAATGTTTTTCCGGTTATAAAATATTTCAATTCAGTCCGTATCTGAACACATTTCTTCATCTGACATAGCTATGTTAGAAAGTACGCCATCGATGGAATAATCCCTTTCCGCGCTGCTCGTACAGGTATTTATTATAAAATTGTTCATTAGCGGCTTTCCTCCCATTGTACAATAAATAAAAAATGTAATAGCAAGTCTATATTTCCAAGTCGACTTTTTTATAGAAATAAACAAGCTTACGGCCCACCTGATAGCGGTCACCGTCGCCTCTAAACGCCTGCAACACCAGTGGCGTCACGAGCGCGTTGCTAACCCATTAGAACCCTTCTCAAACCCCTTTTGAAGGAATCCATGCTGTATTCCTACGGGAAAACCCCGACAGGGAGTTGATTCCACAAACTAATTGCACGTGGTAGAAAATTCCTCAGAAACTGTACAATACGAGATCGACTCGGTTCCAGTGTGAGGATGGACTCCCTGACGGTGGCGAGCGGTGCAATAATAAAATGTTGTTGTTGGCATCATGTGAAACAGTTCTTCAGAACATTAGCCATCGTACAAGCGACTGAACAGGCAAAGGGAGGCAAAGTCTCTCCTCCAAGACAGTAGTTCAATATCGTCTGTAAGCACTGGATCGTCAACAATTCTTATAGCACGTCTTTGGGCCCAAGCTGGCATCCAGGAGCTCCCGCCTATATTAAGAAGCGTTAATTTGTAAATTTGTAACATAAACATTTTTTTACTTTGATTGACTGCCTCCGTGGCCGTCAAAGTCAAAGATTATTTATTCTATAGGTAAAATCAATATACACTTGAAAACGTCACATTTAAGCTACTGCTCGTTCAATACGCTGACCTCCCTGAGAAGAACGAGCAAGAAACTCTAGGGATTGCTGTTTTCAAATAAACTTAAATGCTATGGAATACACTTGGAATCAAATTTGTGTGGATTCTGGAGCCATGTCGTCTTCCCATACCATATCTTTATCTAACACGTAGTCTTCAATTTTGTAATATGATTTTTCGATCAAAATATTTTTAATGTAGTTTTTAAACTTAGGAAATGATAAACTTAATATTATATATGGCTCCGGAATCTTATTGTAAAAACGTATACAGTTCCCCATAAAAGAGTTGTTTACCTTGGTTAAACGAAATCGTGGTACCATGAGTTTGGATTAAGCTCTAAGGTTAATTGGATATGTTCTTTCTTGTTGAAATTATGTATATTTTTACGGGCATATAAAATATTTGAGTAAATGTACTGTGATGCCACAGTCATGATACCAGTATCCTTAAACTTTTCTCTGAGAGAAACCCGAGAGCCTGGACGGTACACAGAACGAATCGTTCGTTTTTGCTATACAAATATGGTTTGAATATCTGCCACTTTACCCCACATGAGAATCCCGTAGGACATTATACTATGGAAGTAACGAACGGTTATTATGCTGGACTGCCAGGCAGAGGTCCCGGATTCAATCCCGGGAGAAATGTTTGTATGGCCCACATTTATTTCTCTCGTGAGTTTGGATGTAATTTGTAGTTGTCTATGTGTGTGTCTATGAAACCCACGATACTGGGTTACCCTAGTATGGGGCTATGAGTGTGTGCGTGTGCGTGCGTGTTCATTTTTTCTAAGTTCAGAAAATAATATATTTGAGTCTTCGAGTATATAACCAGAAATAGAGACGACATAAGGGCCGTATATTCCTGGTAACTCATCAGTGATACATCACTTTTAAACATCAACTCTCGTTTGCACTGAAATATAGAAGCGCCAACAATTGACCTGTGTGTACGTCTCCGTATAATCCAAAAATATTTTGTATTTATGTAATAAAGATAATATCTCTAACAAAAGCGTGCTTTTCCATTCGGTGGTGTGGGGACGAACAGCAAAACATCTACTTACAAAACAAACGGAATCAAATTTCATTTGTAAATAAATATTAAATATGTAACTCCGCAATTTTCGTCCATTATAGCAAAACTCAATTTAACTGGTGGATTGGAAGTGAAACAATTGACGACACCCGTCAATTGTTTCGAATTCGGGCTGGCCAATCGGGGCGCAGTTGTGCCAGTAATGATAATATGGCAGAATAGTTTTCAAACAAATTGAATGACATTTCGTCTCTATTTCTGGTTATATACTCGATGATTTCAGTAACGTTACAAGGGAAAACAACCAACTTCTTATATTTCATATTAAAGAGGAATTATTTGATATCTGCGGCCATAATATTAACTACTTCCAGGTTATTGATCTAGTAGCGTCATCTAGATATACAAAACGGAATTTTAACACTTTCAGAGCTACGATCTATGAAGATTAGCAAACCTCTTAAGTTATTGGTATATGGTAGTACAAAAGACTTACCCTTTGTATATTTGTGTGGTTCATATTATTTAAACGGCCTCAGTGGTCGAGTGGCTTGCATACCGGTTTTCATGGTTCGCCAACTCTGAAGTCACGGGTTTAATCCCTGGCCGGGTCAGTGTAGAAAACGGACTTTTCTGTATTGTTTCGGGTCTGAGTGTTTGTGGTACCGTCGTTGTTTCAGATTTCCATAACACAAGTGCTTTAGCTACCGGTAGCAAGGCGTGAATTGTCTTTGGTAAAGGCGGAGTAAAAGAAAGAACACTTGCCTTAACAAACTTATCACCTCACAAGATACTAGTACACTTTATTTCACTAGTTAATTATTCTATAGGTAAAATTAAGCACAAAATGTAGTAAATTACTTTTTAATACAGTTGCTCAAAACGTGGTATTTTTCGCACTACAAATTTTTCGTACTACAAAAGTTGTATTTCTCGCACTAGTGCTTATTACTTTTCCAGTTTTTTTTAAAGTTACTGTTGTTTTAAGTCTTAAACATAGAACTAAAGAGATTGTATATTTATTTCATATTTATGTGCTTTGTGACGTAAGTCATTCGTCATTACTATTATATACAATATGTATCTATGGAGAGACCGCATTTTTACACCTATGAAGTAAATGCTCCTTAGTAGCGATTATGTAGAAAATAAAGTAATATAAAATCATTAACTTGCAAATAAATGGACGACGATGGTCTAATACAAAAACCACGAAAAAAATGTCCCAAGTCAACCTATTCGCGTATCGCGCTGTCAGTCGAACAAATGAAGACTAAAGCGGAGTTTGGCGCTCTGTATACGATTTTAGCGCCTTACAAGTGCGGACACTTTTTAGCGCGGACCCGACGTCCATATAATTGTAAGTCAATGTATAAAATAGTAATTTTAATGTGGCTGAATACTGGCAACAGTTGCCATATTGAAAAAAATCGGCCAAAAAAAGTACTAATTTTTTTCATCGTTTACATTCCCGCCTTTTTCATTAACTTTTTTACGATTTGATTTTGTTATTGACAAAGGAATAAAATGAGGTTTTTTTAAATACTGTTTTATTTTACTTTCAATGTAGGTTTTTCGCAAATGTATTAAAAAACGTTGTTTGATACACATGCGGATTTGTCATTTTCACTTGTCTCGAATAATGATTAACTTTCCGCAGTTGTATCAAAAATAACTATTAAAATATTTATGATATTTGATGATACGAGGAAAATTTTAAGCAAACCGATGGGAATCGAGTTATATGGACGCCTCGCCACTGTTAGCTACTTACTGTGGGATCAGAGCAACGTATGTAATGTTGTCTAATATCGATTTATTATTTTTATGTCTTTCAAGTGATAAGAGCACTTTTGATTTATAAAATATATGACGAAACGATTTTGATACAAATTATTTCTATGTAAAATTGTATGACTCTTATTTATGAATGAAAATTGTCAACTATGTTTGTACATAGAATCGTTAAAACTCTCTCCTGTCAACTAGTCATTTTACAGATATAGCCTTATTACACCAAGGGTTAGTACCCTTGGTATAATAAGGCGTAACGTAGGCTTGCCATAACAAAAAAATTAAATAAACGTCAAAAAATACCAAGCCAAAACCTTCACCTTAAAAAAAACAAACAATAACACTGCAAAATATTATTGAGACACTTTTATTAATCATTTTATTACAATTTAGACTCAAACATGATCGGCTGTATGTATATCAAATTGTAGTATGTAAATACAGGCACGATACCTACGAAGTGGACAACTGGAAAAAGGAAATTAAACATTTTTTGTTCAGAATACACTGGAAGAAATCAAATTCTCAAAAAGTCGAGCTTAATGGAATCAATCACACCTCTTGACAATCACAACATGGTTAAATTAATTGCTTTTTATTAAATGCAATATAAATAAACGCTTGACTGAATTTAATCAATCACGAATTAACAATTGTGATTATAAATAAATAAATAAATAAATAACGCACACACTCAATTATTGGATTGGTTCTATTAAACCCAAATTTATGTAAGGATCACATTTTTTTTCAATATACGAACATTGACTTACAATTATATGGACGTCGGGTCCGCGCTAAAAAGTGTCCGAACTTATAGGGCGTTAAAATCGTATACAGAGCGTCATTCACGCTTTAGTCTTCGTTTGTTTAGTGTTCGACTGACAGCGAAGCAAGCAAAATTAGACAGTACTGCGATGACATTACAATTTAAACTCAACGTTTTAGCTTTTTCATATTCCTTTACATGTCACTACGTTTAAATAGGTTGACTTGGGACATTTTTTTCGTGGTTTTTGTATTAGACCCGTCCTCCGTTTATTTGTAAGTCAACGTATACGAAGGATGAATTTTTCGATCGAAGGGAGTTGCCTTGAACTTGCCCTGACGATCGAAGGTGCCTTGCATTAAAATGCGCAAAAGGTCCAAAGAACTCCCTCACTACGTGGCTGAATGAACGAGTCGTGCGCCTGGTGGTAAGCGACACTCCTGGCCATGACAGTAGTAGTGCCATTCCGAGCTTTAAATCACATAGATCTGAGGCGCACTGCCACGTCCCGTTTACAAGGTCCATAGGCCTATAATTTCACCAGCACTCTTACCCTTCAAAACCGGAACGCAGTAATGCTCACATTACTGCTTGGCAGCAGAAATAGGTTAAATGGCAGTACTTCCCTGGACGAACTCTTTCGCAAGGAGCTCTACTGCTAAACAACATAATAAATAAAGGTTAGTCTACTGTAGGATACACATGTGGCATTAAAACCCACAAACCCTTAAGACGACCCGCTTAATGGAATGTGGCTACCGTCTCCTATACACATTTAAGATAATAAGGAAGTAACCTAACATCGTAAATGCGTTACCGGCCTTGGGATATAAGATCATAAGTCTTGTGTTCTTGTGTAATAAAGTGACCTAATCCGAAAAGTAAATTTTAGGAAACTGATACAATAGACAAAAAAGTAACGTGCGTTGCACCGG
>NW_020653575.1:4401608-4407119 GCF_003589595.1 Hyposmocoma kahamanoa | reverse complement strand
CTTTGTATACGTGTCGTTTTCTCTTAAGCTTGTGTGATATTTTTGGAGTAATTGTTCAAATTTCGTTCCGTTGCCGTTGATCTTACGCTTTGTTGTTGACATATTTTTGTTGTTGTTGATATTTTTATTTATTGTTTAATTTTTATAGTATATAATAAATGAATTCTTCTTATTTTGTTTATTTGTCCTTAAGTTATTGTCTCCAAACCGATTCACTCTTCATTAAAAATTATCTCTCTAAAATATTTAAATCAATTTTTTTCATTCGATTTTCCATCACTGCGTCTCTAGAAACTAGGGTTCATCCAGGGATGCCACCTTACCTATTTCTGCCGCCAAGCAGTGCTGTTGAAATTACAGGCACGCGGGACTTGTCAACTTATGTCTCAGGGTGACGGGCGCAATGGCAGTGCCCCTCAGATATCATAATTGAACGGGAATCGAACCCAGCACCTCTGCGTGGCAGACCAGCATGGTAACCATTCGGCCACAAATGTAGTTTAAATTAGTTAAAATTGACTTGGATCTTTTTCGGTTTCTCAAATATAGGCTTGAAAAAACGGATTCCAATCAAAGGAATTTTAGCTAGTATGGCGATTTATTAATTGAATCAAATCAATTACATCATTCAATTCATTACTTAAAATTGTTGCTGTAATATAATATACATTGGTGGAATCTTTGTGCATATTGCTGTAATCAGGTTGAAAGGGTCAGATGCAAACTAATTACATTGTCATCGTAAACATCTTGTTTATTTCATTTTTTCAGTGCACAGGTTAGCAAGTTTTATATCTGAGAAACTTCGATATTAATACGCGAGTGTACTCAGTACAAAGTTATACAGAATGTATATAGAATCTGCTTAGAATCGCAAATGACTGTTGGTGGTGAAACTACTCTCCATCGGGTGCACCGTGTTTGCCAGTTCGCATACAGGGTGTTAATAAAATATATATATGGATGCTTTTATAGCCAATAATTTAACTCATTACAATCACTTTAACATAACATAATCACAAAAGTTCGGGGTAATTTTTTTAGAAATTTAAAAAACAAGTTAATTGCTACACACAACAGACCTTTTCAATATTATCTTTCGATATTGTATCTCTCACTGTCCACTTGACTGTTACAACGAAAATGTCACGGTATTAATTATAACACAACAAAGCGATGTTGACATGTTAAACTTATTGTTATTAAAACGGAACTGCATGAAATCATTCCGCCATACCTTTATATCATCAGGGGACTAGACGTAGGCTGAGGTTCCAACCCTATGTTGCGGGTATATCCAAGATTTGAAAGAAGCGTTTCCAAATACATGGGTTACTGCTTTGGAGTGGAATTCCCTACCTGCAGATTTGTTTCCTGAACGCTATAACATGGGCCGTTTCAAGGTGAGAATGAAAAGGTATATATTCATACTCCATCGTCATCGACCGAATCGTCACTTTCCGTCAGCTGATATAGAGGTCAAATTAATAAAATGATTCTATTTTGGACAGTGTTAATTTATATTTTTGTACGGGAAAGAAACGTTTTAGAATAGTATAAAGTCTTTTTGATTTGTAATTTATATTAATTCTTCTGGTGTAAAGTTATCGAACCTAAAATTATCAGCACTCAGTATTTTCTTACCACCTTATATAAATTACGTTTTCCATCAACGGATACCGCCTACATAATGTACGTAATGACTCGCCTATCTCCTAATCCACAGAGTAACAAACTTTATTTCTACGCCTAGAAACAAAATAGGTACCCAAAAAGGGGAAATAAACAAAAAAGGAAATTAAAAAAAACGTAACAAATATATATGCGGCTGTGGCGTGCGCAAAAGGGTCCACTCAGCTAATACCACAGCCGAGATTAGGCTGTGGCGTTGGTTTCAGTGGACCCTAATGTTGGTTTTCAAGAGCAAACTCCGCATTTCTGCAATCACATTTGTTATAAAATGTTAATGTTCAACCATCCATCCGCAGATTTCCTACAAAAAGCAGATTCTCATAGCCTTCTCGGTTATTATACAAAATCCCTACTTATCAACTTGGAAAGGGCAGGCAAGCGACGTCCGAGGCTTCGTTCCACCCTAATTTTTCACCGTCGGTGCCAGTCGGGGAAGTAATTAAAATTTGGATAGGCTACACAAGGTTTTATTGCACGGGGTTTATCGTAAAATTAAGGACATTATGACCTGTGCATTTGTTTTGACTGTAGTACCCGAGCCTAAAAAGGAATTAGATATTTTAATTGTGAATATAATAATTATTTGCTCCTCAGAGATTTATTGGATCTATTATAAATGCGCATTTTTTTAAACAAACATTATTTTTTTAAGGTTTGATGTAACAGTCACTGTTCCGTGTATATTAATTGATCTACGGATAAATTATAAATGAAGCATACTAAATTAGTATTTGATAGTCAAAAATAATATTGATCCTCTTTATTTTATACCTATATAACCTAACCTACCTACCTATTCAGAAGTTTAGATTACATTATATATAACCTAAACTTGATGAAGATTTGACCTATCTACCTACCTATTGTTTTATCAAATCTTGGTTATACTACCCATTCAGAAGTTTAGGTTAGGTTAGTATATGCAAAAGCAGCACGAGTCGAACGGGGGTAGAAAGCGTTCCCCGGAAGGGGGAATCCCGCCCATCCGCTTCGGTAAAAACTGCCTCGTGAGCCAGCCTACCGCTGACTCCCCTGAACACGACCTGGCGACAACTCTGAACACCGATACTGCATGTGTATTGAGCGTAGACGAATTGGAGGTGGCGGCGAGAACCCCAAAAGCGCCTGCCAACAGCAACGACTCTGGCAAGAAGACGGCGGAGCAGGCTGAGCGCCTCCTCACACGAGATGACTTAGAAAGGTTCGCGCGTCCTAGGACACCGACACCGAGTGCTATTGGGGAGAGCGGTGAGGAAGATTCCGACTGCTCCTTCATGACGCTCGCCTCAGCTTCATCTGCGACGTCGGCTCGCGGCAGTACCAGAAAGCGGGCTAAGCCACCTTCAGCGGCGACACCGGCCCCAAATAGAAGGCAATATAAAGACTCAGGTGACGAGGAAGCGGTACGCGGTCCAAATTATCGTTTCCTAGCAAAGACGACCTGCTGAAGGAGATGGAGGCCCTTCCGACGATCGAGGTCGGATTACGCATTAAGCAACACCTCGACACGGTCGAGAAGGTGGCGGACACTTCGAGTCACCTCAAGGGTCAATACGTCCGAACCCTCAGGGTGGCGGCGAGGACCGTTCAAGCGGCTGGCGAGGAGCTGGCCCGACGGTGCTGCATCGGAACCAACGTGGAGAGACTGGAGAGAGAAAATGCAGAGCTGCGTTCTCAGCTCTCCAGCCTCTCAGCTGGTAGAATCCTTGAGGGAAGAGCTTCGCTCCCTCCTCCAGCGGGCCGACACTCAGACCCCAGGACCCTCACCGACACACGGCTGCGGGCCCGCGACGGTCTCAATGCCGGCACCGATCCGGGGACCGGCGACAACATTGGCGGCGATTTCAAATTGCGGACCCGTAATGATGGCTCTGGCGACAAGGCCGAGCCGTAAACCCGCGGCGACCTCGGCTGCGTCACAGATCCGCGGATCGCAGGTGTCGAAGGCCGCATAGCCGGCTGAGACGCAACTGGTCGGAAGCGACTGGGAAAGCCGTCTATTTAAGAGCATTGAGGCTCTCATAGACGCCAAACTCGGAAAGCCGCAGTCGGTACCGGCCGCAGTCGATACCGGCCGCACTCCCGCCTGCATTGGCGATTACTTCCTCCTCTTCTCTTAAAAAGAAGAGGAAGAAGAAACCAAGAAAGAGCATGGCGGCGACGCAGGCTGAGACTGAAGCCGCCCCGGCAATCGCGCCCACCACTAGCGTCCTGGTACGGGAGGAGACGTGGTCGGCGGTAGTGGGGCGCAAAGAATGAAGCAGGCTGGCACAGGAAACCTTTTCTTTTAAACGGGGGAAATCGTTATAGACCCCTGAGCCCAGGGAGATTCAGGGGTTATGTGGGGACTCTCCCTCGTGATGGAGGGCCTAACCCACTAAAACCCCCCCGGGTTTACCTCCCGCCGGTTGAGTCGGCGCCGTGGGGTCGGTGGCACAGGATGCCTCGCAATCTGAGGCTATGCCGCCGCAGCCGCCACGGCAAAAAAAGACGGCTACGCTTCCGAGGCCTCCGACCACTGCTGCCATAAAGGTGACGGTGCCGGATGGCTCATCACTGAGCTATGCCGCCGTCATGGGCGTCGCTAAAGAGCGCAGGTCAAGTTGACTGACTGTGGCATATAGGCGCCGGGAGTGCGCATTAAGCGTGCACAGACCGGGGGCACAATAATAGAGGTCCCCGGTTCAGACAACACTTCCAAGGCGGTGGCCTTAGAAGAAAAGATGACGCAGGCTCTCTCGGACTTGACCGTGCATATTGCGCGTCCAATAAAGTCCGGAGAGATCAGGGTGACGGGCCTCGATGAGGCCGTTACCCCGGAGCAGATTGCCGCAGCGGTCGCGTGTATCGGAGGCTGCGCAGTGAGCGACGTACGAGCAGGAGAGCCCCGTCGCTCACGCAGCGGTTTATTCTCCGCAGCGGTATCACCGCTGCCTGGAGCCGGGTCACGTCGGACGACTGTACCCGTCAGAAAACGACAGAAGCGACTGCTGCTTCACATGTTTCCAGAAAGGCCACAAGAAGAAGGAGTACACAGCGATCTCTCCTAAGTGCCCGGTCTGTGCGGACCTTGGCAGGCCTACCAATCATCGACTGGGCACTAAGCAAGTGTTCTCCCCCAAAAGGTAAGAGGAGGAGAAAGAAGAGCTCTCCCCAAGATCTCGGCGTGACAGACGAGGAGTTGGATCGAGCCATGAGGCGTCTCGGTGCTCGGAACACTGCGTCTGGCCCGGATGGTGTCCCGGGCAGAGCATGGGTGTTGCAGAGCACTCTCCACGCCGGACTGGGGAACCACATGAGACGGCTGTTCACTAGCTGTCACCGGAGCGGTGTGTTCCCGTCCGGCTAGAAGTCGGCGAGGATGGTCCTCATAAAGAAGGAAGGTCGACCCACAGACTCTCCCTCTGCATACCAACCCATATGCCTGCTGGACGAGGCCGGCAAGTTGTTTGAAAGAACACTTGCTGAGCGGCTCAGCGGGCATCTGTCGCGAGTAGGGCCTGACCTGTCAGACGACCAGTACGGCTTCCGGCAGGCGCGGTCGACAGTGGATGCGATCCTTCGCGTTCGCACACTGTCGACGCAGGTACTGTCCCGAGGCGCACTGGCGTTGGCGGTAAGCCTGGATATCGTCAACGCCTTCAACTTCTTGCCCTGGTTGACCGTTAAGGAGGCGCTCGAGTATCATCGAGTGCCTCCGTACCTGAAGCGAGTTGTCAGGTCCTACCTATGCGACAAGTACATTACGTACCCGAGTCGGGATGGCGCAAGCCATCGCAGGAAGGTCGTGTTTGGGGTTCCGCAGGGGTCTGTCCTTGG
>NW_020653575.1:4335446-4351608 GCF_003589595.1 Hyposmocoma kahamanoa | reverse complement strand
AGTATATAACCAGAAATAGAGACGAAATAAAGGCCATCCATCCCTGGCAACTCATAAGGCAAATGGGCCTTATATCACCTCATATCACTTTCAAATATCAACTCTCGTTTGCGTTCAAACTACAAATTAGAAAGATGAAAGAGTACAGCGCCAACAACTGACCTGTGTGTACGTACCCGTATATATACCAAAAATATTCTGTATTTATTGTAAGATAATATCTCTAACTATATGGGGCTGTTCCATTCGGTGGTGTGGGAAAATCAGCAAAACATGCAATTACAAAATTTTTAAATTTTAGTCTATTTTAGCAAAGCTTAAGTTAAACTGGTCGATTGAAGCGAAACAATTGACGACACCCTCCAGTTGTTTCGAATTCGGGCTGACCAATCGGCAGTTGTCACCGTAATGATTTGGCAGAAGTGTTTTCAAACAAATTAAATGACATTTCGCCTCTATTTTTTCTGGTTATATACTCGATGCTCCATAACGATATACCAAGCAAGTTAACAAAAATATAATCTACTAAACTAGCTAGTCTTTAAGTGCATCCGGTCTGCACCAAGCGCAAAGGGCAACTGACAGAAATACGACGACAGCCGAAACACGAAAATAGCCGAGGGATTCTAGTAGCAGTAGAGCTCCTTGTGAAAGAGTTCGTCCAGGGTAGTATTGCCACATTAACTAGTTCTGCCGCCAAACAGTAATGTCAGCATTACTGTGTTCCGGTTTTGAATGGTAAGGTGCTGATGAAATTACAGGCACATGGGACGTGTCAACTTATGTCCCAGGGTGACGGGCGCAGTGGCATTGCCCCTCAGATCTTGGCGATTGAAAGCTCTGAGGACGACCACGATCAGGCGCACGACCTGTTCGTCCCGTCACTTGATATTAAGAAAGAAAAGATTAGTAAAAATTAGTTGTAGACTGTAATATCGCACTTTTAATACAATAATGTTATAAACTGCAAGTGTTTTTTTTCAGAATCGATAAAAAACGAATTACTCACTTCCAGTGTCAAATTATTAAAATTTATTTTAAAGTTTATTACAGATATCTTAACAATTTCATACTTTTCAATAAGGTCTGTTTTGTCCAGACCTAGCTAATCAACAGTTTGTCTCATTTTAAGTTAAGTACTTAAATATCTTTTACAGTTTCTCACAATATTCTAACGACAAGTTGTATTGACGTATAGAAATTAAAATGTTACGTTCAGCAAGACCAATAAATAATCTTTAATTTCACATATTTTGAGTTACAACACTATTGTAATAGCAGTACGATATATTAAAAAAAAACCAATAAGTTGTACTTCACTAGCTTGTTTGTTCCACAATAGGTACATACTACACGTCGGCCATATTTAATTTAAATTTTCGGCATTCTCTAAATAGACTTAAAACCAGGTTGTCGGTGTAAAATGTTGCTGCTATTAAAATAGCTAGGATAATATTTTTCCGTAATGGCTGTATATTATTTTTTAATCCTCACTCGCTTTTTCCAAGTACCCGGTTTAAGTTAATTTTAAAAATAAATCTTTGAATTGTAACCATAGGAACCCACTTGATTGTCGTTCATAACACTGTGTTGCTATTCTGCCGTCCTTATCATAACTAACGTAATCGCATTTTTGGCGAAACGGAGTTATTGGTCTATTTGGAACCAGCGAAACAAGATCTACAACCCTATATAAGCGATTTTTTATATCTAATTTACTTTCAGTTTGTATTGGTACGCAAAATCAGGGTTATTGACGTTTTTCAAAGAAAAAAAACTTTATATGTCGTGGTATCTGGAAAGTTACCAAAATTTAGTTAGCGTTAGTTATGATAAGGAGAGCAGTATTGTATAGATAATGTAATAAGATTCAGAGTTATTTTATTGAAAATATTGTTAACGGAAATTTAAAAAACAAAAAGATTTTTTTATTTATGTCGCACATGACAAGAGTTCGTCTAGAGAAGTACTGCCACCGTAACTAGTTCTGCCTCCAGGCCGTAATATGAGCATTACTGCGTTCCGGTTTTGAAGAGTAAGGATACTGGTGAAATGCACAGGCACATGGGACTTGTCAACTTATGTCTCAGGGTGACAAGCGCAGTGGCAATGCCCCTGATTTTTTTTTAGTTAAAGCTATGAGTTGCCCGGCAACTTAAAAAAAAACTAACAATATTTATCATTCGAATATAATATAACGCAATTTTTGACATAATACTATGCTAGTTGTCACATACGATCATACACGATATATCACACATAACAACTAACATAGTATTATCTCTAAATTTCTTTATAGTTATATAAATATTATTACCTATTTAATTTCAAAGAGCGACAGTGTTGTCCTATCACTTTAAAATTTAATCGTAAACGAAGGACATATTAGTACAACGAAATTTTTGAGATGTATTAGTAATATAACGCGATTTGTGAGATAATACTATGTGAGTTGTCAAGTGCGATATAATTGCACTGGAATTACAAGTTGCTTTGTTATATAACCATGTTATGCTGTGTTAACATATCACTGAATCACAACGCTGAAGAATAAAATTTTAAAAAATATAGGTTATTAAGATTATATATTTTTATGAAACTAAATCTATAAATTTAAAATTAAGTTAAAGTTTATTCTTTTGATAGCATAAATATTTAAATTAATATCTTCGTTTATTATACTTCTCAAAAAAGGGATGGTTTATTGTCAAATTGTGATGGGACATGGAACAGCACTGGACTACATTGGACTTTGCGTTTTATCGTAAGTAGCATAGAGTCGAATTTAAATTTTAAGTCTAAACGGGGAACTTGCCGTCACCCGATCATAAAACTTGAAACCTGTTATGACGCAATGTTTTAATTCCCTCGACAAGAAATATAATGAAACTAAATAAACCCTTTTCTAGATGATACTTGAAAATGGAATCTAAATGCCAGAATATTCTCAAGGAACTTCCCACGGGGATTGTTTTGGCTGTTTTCGAATAATAAATAGTAATATCGTTATTGATAACCAGCTTATATTTTCATTACATTTTATTCGCATTGCTTATAGTATTATTCTGTGCTGTAAACAGTAAGCGCTTTTTTAAATAACCGGCAACAATGTCTTTCTTAGAATTAGCACAGATTACTTAATAATTAAGTGTTATATTTAATGTTTTCACTACTCTGATATTCAATTATTTTTTTGTGAAATTACTGCACTAGTTTGTTATAATTATTAATACAAAGATCGAACACTCAGATCGAACAACAAAATTCTTTCGATCCGGCCGGATTCGAACCGTATGCTAGTTACGCGTAATTATACTATCCCCGACGATATTTTATGATCGTTAAATAGAAACGAAATGGGACATAAAAAAGAATTGAATATCAATTAAATAAAAAAATTAAAATACAGTAAATAGCGACATCTCTCGCCAGGGTCGGTAGCTGTAAAGGTATCTAACTGGGTGATAAAATCTTTATAGATTTCTCATAGATGGCGCTACGACTAAAATGTCTTTGAAAAACCAAATACGAAGACACGACAGCAAGCACATAGAAAAATTCGTGAGGTCCGCCGGTGCGTTCCGTGGCTTAGTTGGTATAGCGTCTGCCACGGTATGCTAGAAGACGTCGGTTCGAATCCGGCCGGATCGAAGGAATTTTTTCTGAGTTTTTGAATTTTTTTAATTTCACAAAAAGTAATTGAATATCAATTAAATAAAAAATTAAAATACATAAAGACAAAGGAAATGAAACTATTTTTCCGGATTTAAATCGCGTATATTTGTTTTTTCAAACAAACCGACGTTTCGGGCCCTTTACAGGTCCCATGGTCACGGTTGACTGAGGTGGTACAGTCTTCAACCAGTTATTACTAATATTGATGCAAACCACCCTATTTTTTCACTATAGTTACAATAGTTATTAATTAAATACCTTATTTTTAATTTTACAAAGAAGACATTCCAATTTACGCTACATTAAATTTTACAAATTATTTTTTTTTAATTAATTTTTTTTATTAAGTTCAATTTATTATTAATTAATAATAGAAATTAGAATATACTAAAACATATTAATTGGTACAGCAGTCTTATGTCTGTTTCGGATTTTTCATTACAGGAAATACAGGATCCCAAACTGGTGGTACGGAGAAATAATCTTCTTTGTTGAAATTAGGATGTTTTTTAATTTCAATGGCCTCTCGCAGCATCCTGGGTAGATAACATACTTATTTTGCAAGGACCTGGGGTTTGGGGTTTGTGTGAAAAATAGTTTCATTTCCTATGTGTAACAATCGCGATAACCTAAGAACTCGATAAATAAAGACAAATTTATGATAAAAAAAATAATTTGACGCAAAAAAACACATTATATATTTTAAATTTCGAGCGAACGCTTCAGTGCCAATGAATAATTACATACTTTTGCATAAACTCGAGTTCACCTCGTTATTATGCGAATGTATGCGTCTTTACACGGTACGCGGCGGGCGTACACTCTCGCTGCTACCTTCGTATGAAGTTACACTTGTAATTAAGTTTCGAACCAACGTCTTCTAGCAAACCGTATCAGACGGAACGAACCACCGGACCTTGCGAATTTCTCCATGTGCTTGTTGCAGATTTTTGTTTTGGTGCTTTTGAATATATATTTTTATAAATTATATTTCTTAAAAAAAAACACTTAAATTTTTTTTCCTAAAAAATTTAAAAAAGTTACACTTGTTTTCTTATGTCTGTCACTATTTTTCATAAAAAAAATTACTATTCTTCTTGACATAAATTACATTTTCATAAATGTACGGTGACGCTAGTGTAAAAATGTTAATTTCTTTCAATTTATCTCTTAAAGGCCAAATTGTATTGCTCGAGCTGCAAGACAAAGATTTTATTAATGTCTGCGGCGTTACCCCAAAGGAAAATGCCATGATATGTCATTAAACTTTGAAAGTAGTTGAAGTAAGCCAGCGGTTTTGACGTATAAAAGGTTTCATATTTTTTTAATCGCGTACACTGCAGAGCCGAGCCGTTTGGATAGCGTAAGCGCAGGCCACACCGCAAACGAAGCTAAGCGAACTTAGCATTAACTCACGTAGTTGCATGCAAAGCTAAGGTAAGAAATTACACAGTAAGTAGTGACGTGCTACACTATGGATACGTGCGGGGGTGATAGACGACATATTTTATAGGCTTGGCTGGATCGTTGGGTTCGTTTAGTTAGCTCGGTTGCCCTCCGAATGGGTTCCCGCCTTGTCGTGGCGGGGGCTCTAGTAGCCGTGGTCGATGTCATCCCGCGGTGAAGTTAAGAGTTTTGATCTAGGCCAAGTGGGTCCGCATGCGAGAAGGAAGGTCTCGGGGGAAGAGACGTATCGGTGTGTCGTTGCCGCTCGTCCTGTCCTCCGCGGCTGATTTGGGCGATTGGCCCGTGCGGTGGGCGCTCCAAAGGACTCTCTACGGAGAGTCCACGTGGATGCGCGTAGGATGTTCCGGCGGAACCTACTGACAAATCCGTCGCGGGGGCTGGGGGATCATCGTCTGAACTTCACAGTTGAGGGGATGTTGTGCTGGCCCCATGGCCCCTGGGTAGCAGACTCGGGGAAGTTCGCTGCCCAGCATGGAGGGGCCCGAGATGGAAGGCTGGTCTGGAGGTCTGGTGTCCATCGAGCCTTACATTTGGAGTCAGGAGACCGTTGTGCCTCCGTTCTCGGGGAGGCGCTGCGTTAGGCGCGGCCAGCCGCTGGTTGAGGCGCGGATGAGCGATAGCGAACCCGTATCTCGACCTGCAGCGGAGAGGAGGAACACCCCGGGGGTTTGGTGCGGTCGGGTTTCTCCCCTTCAGGGTTCAGCCCAGGTATCTGAAAGCAGATTCCCTCGGGTTATAAAAAAAAGTTTAGATCGCGGTGTGAGGTTGAGCCAGCGGAAGTGCGTCACCACGTTCCGACTGACACATATACTCACCGGACACGGATGCTTCGGTGAGTATCTGAATCGGATCGGACGCGAGTCGACGACGCAGTGCCACCATTGTGGGAGGGACCAGGATTCCGCCCAGCACACGCTGCAGTGGTCTCCTTCTGTGAAGCGGTGATGCTCCAGAAGAAGGTCGCCGAGGGCCAATCCGATCCCTCCCACTAGAGCACCCGAGAAGGCCACCGTGCGGTTTTAGCCGGTAGGAGTCCGACGAAAAAAAAAGTATGAAAAGATGCCCCGGCTACGTGAGCTAAGCTAAGTCAGCCTAGCTTCGTTCGTAGTGTGGCCTGCGCTTCATGGCAGTTGTTGTGGTTGTCTAAAAAAAAACAAGATTATTTGGTACCACTTACGCGGTTTGCACAAGGTGAGTCCTGTTACATGTATCCAATGTCGCAACAGAGTCACCGCGTGAGAACCACCTTAGAGTATTTTTTGTTCGAGAACCAATAGTACCCTTCCACGGTTTAACCATATTGTTGCCCATCTCGATTTTAATGTCTTTATAAAATTTTACTCGCTCCACTGACCGCTATTCGCTTTTATGGAAAGATCTTACCCTATACATTCACCTCGGTGGAAGATAGCTTTTTAATTGCACGCTCGAATTATAAGTTGCTTAAATATTAAATAGAAAAAATAATATTTAGGTATCAATATTTTCATAATATACGGGTTTGGTACACACGCCAGCACATCAAGCTACACATTGACGTATCTTGTTCCGTTGCACTGGAGGCGATTATCGAACAAAAATGTGTAGTATGGCATGCCGTTGTCCGTACAATAAAAGCTCAAATACTAGACAGTAAATATAGGATTAAATTATATGAATAAAATTGGGTCCCCGCGGCAAGGCGCCCAAGATGTTGGCAGCGTTCCCCCTGTTGTATGGCTATGAGGCTATGGTAATGCGTTGGGCAAGGTAGCAAGGTAGCCTTTGGGTTTCCCAGGCAATTTATTAATTTTTTGGATAAAATTTTGTACAAATACGGGCACCGCGATTCCACGGGCAAGATAGCAGCTCTATGCTTGTGAAACGGTTCGTCCAGGGAAGTACTGCCACCTCACCTATTTATGCCGCCAAGCAGTGATGTCAGCATTACTGTGTTCCGGTTTTGAAGGGTAAGGGTGAAATTACTAGTATTTATGTGGTCTGTGGTGAAATTACTGGCACATGGGACTTGTCAACGTATGTCTCAGGGTGACGGGCGCAGTAGCAGTGCCCCACAAATCTTTGCGATTTAAAGCTCTGAGTGGCACTGCAACTGTTATGGACAGGCGTGTAGCTTACCATCAGGCGTACGACTTATTCGTCCCGTTACAAAAAAGAAAGGTTCTTCTTATGCTACTTTTACTTTTGACAAGTAACTTAGAAAAGCAACTCTAAAGTTTTTGTCTTATAAGAAACCTCTTAATTATCCAAAGGTTTTGTCTACTAGACAGTTTAATGTTAGTACACAAATAGACCTTTTGTGCACTATAATAAATTTTCCTAGATTTTCAGATTTCGTAGAACAATCTCGGAGATACGGAGCTAGAACAATTTAGAGAGCGCCATTACGTCACCAACTTTCGAGTTTATGACGCTCCAGGTGTTAGACTAATATATTTTTGAGACGCATTCGAGAAAGCGGCTTTAATATGTCGTCTCTAATTTGCCTAAGCAATCAAAAGAGGAAATTAATTCTAAAATCACAAAGTACATATTAAAAGAACATCTTTTGAAAATTAACTCATAAGTATTGTTAACAAGTCATCATTGGTAAGTTCGCCAAAAAATTGAAAATCCGCTAATGGTTTTAAAATAAAATATTCAACGTTATTCATCAAGAAATAAATAAAAATATTTATTATTATTTTCATATAAGCTTAATTCAGGCACATAATTATATTCAGAGACTGCTGTTTCCTCACAAGCTTGACAGGACCTGTGTTAGGAGATATTGCTCTCCCCCGAAAGGCTCCTGGCGGTTCCTGCCTTATCGTGTCGGGCGAGTTCAGTAGCCGTGGTCGATTTTATCCCACGTTGAAGCTAAGAGAAACTCCCAGGGTCTTGGTCCGGGCCGAGCGGGAGAGGAGGGTCGCGGGGGGAGGGGAGGTTGCTGCTCGTCCTTATTCCGCCGGCCCAGGCTGTGATAAGAGACATGTCTACTCATAACAGCCCCATGTCCTTCTACATTACTTTTGATTATAGTGACAATGACCCGACTCTTAGGGCATTATAACCGGTGCATGCACAGAAACCTTCTGTACTCGGCCTAAGGTTCGTCTTGGTCACGCGCAACAAATTGCTATCAACACCCCCTCACCTGGTGGTGGTTCTTACCGCAATAAGCTCCCCCGGCGAGTGACGCCCGCTCGCCCGGGCTGGCGGTCTTTTATAGTCTTATATGGTCTTTCTTTTATAGTCTTTTATAGACTTCCGTCCGCTGTCGCCTGCGCCGCTTGCGTCCGTGCTGTTTCCACGACGAGCGTTCGGCGACGCTTTGTGGCGCTTTTTGTCAGAACCATTCAAAACCGGAGCTCAATAATGCTTACAATACTGCTTGGTGGCAGATATAGGTAAGGTGGCAATATTTGCTGGATAAACTCATTCACAAGGAGCTCTACTGCTACTAAAAAGAAGGGTAATTGTGGTACCTACTTCAAAATGATTATACTTTTCAAAGCCATAGACGTAAACTCAATGCCAAATTTCGGCATCGGCGATGGGGTCGTTATGATTGACCGGGCAATTAATAGCCTATTGTAAACTTTGTGAGTCATTTATCAAACGAAGATGGACAACTTTTCAATTCCAAAACAGTGGAGTAATAAACAACAGGAAAAACATTTCAATTTTGTTGTTTCCATAAATAGTGCACGTAAAAATAAATGCTTGTCTTAATATCGAAACATAATTTGATTGTGAGTGGAGGCGGGTGTTAACCGACACGTCCGTCCATATCAGTTGCCCTGACGCTCAGAGTTTTAAATCGCAAAGATCTGAGGGGTACTGCCACTGCGCCCGTCAACCTGAGACTTAATTTGACAAGTCCCATGTGCCTGTAACTTCACCAGCACTCCTACTCTTCAAAACTGAAACGCAGTACTCACCACAGACATTATCATGTTTTTGATCAACTTTTACGATTAGTAATGTTGGTCTTGATGCAACACAGGTGCGATTCTGATCGATTTAGGAAACAAAGGAATGATAATTCTTATGCCCTTGGAAAATGTTACAATTCTGTAAAGTTTTAATTATTAATACAAAAAAAATTTACTTAGATACCTTTACAGCTATCGGCCCTGGCGAGAGATGTCGCTATTCACTGTATTTTAAATTTTTTATTGAATTGATATTCAATTATTTTTTGTGAAATTACTCCACTAGGAAATGAAACTATTTTTCCGGATTTAAATCGCGTATATATGTTTTTTTGAAACAAACCGACGTTTCGGGCCCTTTACAGGTCCCATGGTCACGGTTGACTGAGGTGGTACAGTCTTTAACCAGTTATGACTAATATTGATGCAAACCACCCTATTTTTTCACCATAGTTACAATAGTTATTAATGAAATATCTTATTTTTAATTTTACAAAGGAACATTCCAATTTACGCTACATGAAATTTTACAAATTATTTTATTTAATGAATTTTTATTAAGTTTAATTTATTATTAATTATTAATAGAAATTAGAATAAACTAAAACATATTAATTGGTACTACAGTCTTATGCTATTATATTACTCCACTAGTTTGTTATAATTATTAATACAAAGATCGAACACTCAGAAAAAAATTCTTCGATCCGGCCGGATTCTAAACCAACTAAGCCACGGAACGAACCATCATCTGTAAAGTTTGTTTTTGTGTTTTTTTTAGTTTTCCGTGCTATTATTTTACTATATTAATATTTCATGGCTTCTTATAATCAACAAATACTTGAAAAATCATTGTTACAAATACGTGCTGCGTCCGCGTCTTCGATTTAATTCCGTCACTAAACAGAGCATGTGACGTCATCGGAGGTTCAAACAATGTGGCACATTTGGTTTTCATACAGAGCGCGGTACTTGCGGTGTCTATTTCGATATATGTCTGTGGTGCTCACTGTTTGGCGGCGGGAATAGGTAAGGTGGCAGTACTTCCAAGGACGAACTCTTTCACAAGGAGCTCTACTGCTATTAAACCTTTTATATTAGGACTGAATCGACTTTGAATAGTATGTTGCCACCTTGACTGCGTTATCCGTGGCCGCATAGAGATCTTCCCTCGTACAGGTGTTAAGGCACGAGAGGCACACGAGCAATTACTGGACTATGTTAGGGCATTGAAGTCATATCAGGTTAGATTCTCCACCCCCGGGCAGACTAATCTGCAGGGAATGAGCAGTTACAAGTGAAACCAAAATCCGAAATTTTATTTAGTCCATCCGTATAAAATTATGTTTTAGACTCATATTTAGACTGGTAAACTTACAATTATAATAAGATAACAAGGAGTTGGTACGTTGGTGAGAGAGAGATAGAAGAGTGTGAGAGGGAGTGTGAGTGTACGAATATTTTTATTGTCACATACATTAGTGTCAAATGAAAGACAGACAGTTTTTTACAATAAGTATATTGAAGCACTGTCTCTCTTTAATTAATCGTGTTATTTTTAAAAGTGTGACAAAATTTCAGAAATCTTAGGAATGTGAGTTTTAACACCCTCGATCGTAAATTTATAACTAACTTAAACGATATAATATTGACCGTTAGAGAATTGGTCATTTGCGATAAAAAGCCGTCGTCTTTAGAAATTAGGAGATTCAAAAGTTAGTCCAGTTTTCCAGCCTATTTTGGAAATTATGTAATCAAACTCATCGGCATTCATGAAAGTAGAATCAACGGCCGTGGTTTGCAAGTTTCCCGTTTAATTATATCGCTTCAAAATTACACGTGCTCAGTAACTCGTAAATTTTCAGGATTTAATGTCATGCTGGTTATGCTGTTACACTATAACTTTGTTATAAAAGTTGTTACAAGTCGTAGTAGTGCCGAAATTGATTGGTAGATGGTATTGTAGGGGAGAGCCGGGCTGAACGTTCCGATTTCCAAATAACTTACAGTTTCATACTGAAAATGAAGGATTTGATTTTCAACATGTGGAAATGTTGAACAAATGTTTATCGCTTTTTGTAATAGTATAGTTAGTTACTACTAATATCTCAATAGTCTTTTTCATAGAGGCAAATTTTAAACTTAAAAAAAAACTACATTCTTATTCATCAGTAATATTATTCATTGCTCATTTCTTCATCTGAATCACAGTTGAGACACACATAATCTCTATCATCTTGTCTAAATATTTGACATGAGCCCGTTTGTAGTTTGCATCCTTAAAGCAAAGAAAAATGGTAATAAAAATTTTAGGTATTATTGCAGGTCAATTGGGGAAGTTGTTCCTAGGAACAACCAGCCCCTCGAGAGAGGAACTTATATCCCCAAATTAGAATTACGAATTACGAAGACTGACATATCAGCAAAGTAATAGAATCAATCAAAAAATACTCAAACAAGAAGATTCCTTACTAATGTTACTACAATTTAGAAAAATTACGTATGAATCGACCCATAATAAATAAAGAGAGACCAAAAAATGTAAACAAGAAAAAATTTACTTACGTGATATTTTGATAGCTCCACGCACATAGCCACACGTCGTCGCCGGAGTAACTGAAATGGCTGCCGGCAAGACGCATCACCTGACGCTTTAACGACGCGCTTCAGATGTATTGCTACATATTTTCCCCGCAAAGTTATTGCTGTGAGAACTACTTACCCCGGGAACTACCAGCCCCGGTCTCCCCTACTCAAAATACGGGATTTCTGAATCGTGGTGTCAAGATGTTACTATCTAGTATTCTTAGCTCTCGATGAAAAATAGGGGAGTTATCAGTCTGAAGATTGTATCTGTATTGTTTGTCTGCCTGCCTGTATGAGTCTGCCTTCTTTTTATTACACGAGGGACTCAACTTAGAGATAACTTGGCCCTGTGCGTGCGGAGCTAGGGTTGTGTGTGACTCTGCTGTACCCTGAAGGCGAGCAGCCCGACCGCAGCAAACGGGTGTTCCTCCTCTCCGCTGCAGGTGGAGGTACAGGTACGCTATCGCTCGTCCGCGCTTCCACCAGCAGTTGGCCGCGCCCAGCGCAGCCCCTCCCCGAGAAGGGAGACACGACGGTCCCCCGACTCCAAATATCGAACACCAGTCAAAACATGCCCCCTATCACGACAAGGCGGGAACCCATATTCATATTCATATTTATTTAATCATTGCATTACATGGGTAGGTAGTAGTAGTAGGTATACAATTTGTTGTGATCTGCCATGTAACCCTGCAGGGCACCGCAATATTTACATTATTTACGTAATACTACATAATATCATTACATAATATCCACTTTCAATTTAATGATTTACATATCTTTACAAATAAAATTCTTACAAATACAGTCAAATAAGGTCAAGTGGAATAATTAATAAAATTGAAATATGTCAATGGTAAGATTAATTGTCAATAAAAAAGAGAAAAATAAATTACAATAATTAAATAGATTCCAAAATTTAAACAACATTCAATATAATAACAATGACAATTAAATAAAATCTTAAATATAGGATAAACTTCCAAAAAAAATTAAATTTATTTATTTTATTTTATCTTAATTTTTTTTATTTTATTTTTTATTATTTAAATCATGATTAACAACTCAATCTCTACTCTCAAAAAACTCTTGTAGTGTGTAGAAGGATTTTTGTATTAAGTATTTCCTTAAACTTTTCGTGAACTTATCAATGTTAATCTCATTTCTGATAATCGTTGGGACTTTGTTATATATTTTTAACACATTATAAATGGGCCGGAGCTATGCATTTGCAATTTTGAAAGTGGAACAGGTATTTTGTGTCTAGGTCGCAAAGGTCGCTTATCGGTCAGTGGCTGCTCGTTTGGGAAAAGGTGATTATGTTTTCTTATAAATTTGCTCATCTCTAAGATATAAATTGATGGCAAGGTGAGAATATTAAGTTTTTTGAAATATGGCCTGCAACTGTCTGTCGACCTAATGCTGGCCAATATTCTCACACATTTCTTTTGGTCCATATCGGAGTCGGGAATCAGCGAAAGCGTAGTATGCGCTCATTGCGGTTTTAAGGTCTGTGACCTTTTTTAGTTCCAAGAGGGCGTATGTAAAACTAGCCAACTTGGAGCATATTTTTTGGATATGCGCTTTCCACTTAATGTTAGAGTCGGTATCTAAGTCAAGCAGTGTGTATGTGCCTACACATTCCAAGGGTATCCCCATTCGGGGGTTATGTGTCTGCCTGTGGCAAAGTAGCTCCCATATCGGAAGGACTGATGTCAAAACGATTTTTATTATATTTGAATTCTAATTTATAAATAAACAGGATAATTCTTAACAACGTCATGGACCATAGTGACCTCAAGAGGACCACTAATCTCCATACTACAGATTACTAATAAATAGATGGCACTGATAAATATCAATTAATTTCTCTTTCATATGAAATATGAGAAGTCAATTTTTTCCCTGAATATTAATGAAATATTGATCAAGTGCTAAAATTATTTTCTGAATTTTGACAAATATTTGCTGCATGTCAATAGATGGCATTGTATGTTACAAACTAATTTAGAAAATAACGCTTCCTAATTTGGGTAGATGGCGCTAATCCTAAACAAAATAAAAGAAACTGCTCGCTAATGAGTACCCGGCTTAAAAGGCTCGACACGCGTTGGTTTGTTTGAAAATCCAAGTATAAGTACGAGATTTAGATCTCAATTTACTTTTTCATTTTATTTTAAATTCTGAGTTTTTGTATTTTTGATATATTTTATATTATATTTTTTATTTTTGTTTTATATGTTAATTGAATCATTTTTTTAAATCTCTGGGTATTACTTTACAACTCCGTATTTGGCCTTGCAAATATAACGCTGATTAAATTTTTAGCTAGGCAGGTATTTATTTCTACCTCCCCAAAAATATTTTACAAAAAAGCTATATGTTCACGATTTTCACGCACGTACTTGCCTACTTTGTATGTATTAGGTGGTCTCTCAAAGGATTTTGAGGTTTGCAACCAAACTTCTAAATGCAAAGTTGGAAAGTCCCATCAGACATAAGTACGTAAGTATAAACACGCTTCACTGTAAGTTGCACACAAAGTTTGAACTTCGGTCTGTCTGAACAGTTACCGAGTTAAGAACAGTTGAGGGATATTTGTGGAATTGGAAAATTGGAGTTACGAGTGCTCTATACAAGTATTCATGCAGACTTATACAGCAGACATATGCCAAAGAACTAAAGTGACTGGCATAGTACGGAAAATCAATCAGCTTAAATGGCAGTGGGCCGAATATCTGCAGGAGAGCTGATAGCCAATGGAGCAGACTTGTTCTAAAGTGGCGACCATGTCAAGGAAAACGCAGTGCAGGACGCCCTGCGGCAAGATGGAGGGATGACCTAAGAAAGGCCGGCAGCGGCTGGGAGAGTTGGCATACTCAGGGAGTGGCCTACGTCCAGCAGTGGATGCATGTAAGCTGATGATAATGATTAATGCAGAAGGAACCTCTTGAAGTTCTGTGCTATGGCACGGTTGTAACAAGGTTTCAAATGGTTAGACAGTAAAAGCCCATAATTTTACTTGGTACTTGGTGAACGGGCTGGTGTCCGCAACTCGACGTCGAGGCGCCTATTTTGCGTGCGGTGAGTGCAGGGTCCTACTCGTGCCACCAAGCTCCTCCAGAAATCTCAGCAGCCTCCTCGATTTCGAGCACTCTAAGGTAGGTACTTCGCCCTGTAGTTGGTCTGGCCACGCCAGAGCACTGTACTGTATATAGTAGGTTATGCACGGCTGTTTCCTCCCCCTCCATGCACGCTCTTCATAGAGGGCTATTCGTGATACCTAAATTGAAAAGTATTTGACCCGTTAGAGTGCGAAGCTCTCGACTTTTAAGTTTGATTAATTTACTAGATAGACTGGCGTTGAGCGTTAGAAGTGCTTCCATTGCCTGTCTATAAGCCGAAAGGGTTGTCCATGTGTTCTGTTGTGCTTTCGAATTGAAAATTATTCTCAAGAGAGGGACGAACAAGTCGTGCTCCATGTGTTAAGCGACACGTCTACCCATAACAATTGCAGTGATACTAAACTTTTAATCGCAATATTAATATAAATTTAATGAATTTAAGTGTAAAAGTGATGGTGAAATTACAGATACATGGGACTCGTCCATCAGATCTTTGCCATGGTGGGACCATGAAAAAGAAAGAAATTCTTAGTATGGTTATTTGTTATAATCTTCGGAGTTGACCTTTACAAGCATTCTCTTTGCAATCGTTGCAATTAATAGGTCAATAGCAACAATTTTGAATAATGGCTTTAAAGATGTCGTGATTGATTCAATTAAGAAATATGATTGATTCCATTAAATACCATTGATCGATAAGAGTCAGATTTTTTCAATGATAAATGTGTCGTCATCTAACCCCCACCAATCCTTTCCAAATGACCGAATGGCCGCAGCATTGCCTTTTCTATACTAATAATTACATCAACTTTCACGCCACTATTATACTGTTCCTTATTCTGTTTCTACTCATACTTTACTGCTCTCGAATTCATCTTACATTTATGTTTCTTTTGCTATTTTCGCATAAGCGCATTTGTGCACCGCATCCGATTCGTATTCTTTCCGAATCCGACACTGTACAAACCTAGAAAACTTGGACCCACTTCGGATGTCAAGAAATTACGAACTTCGAAATTCGAAGCCGAGAACATACGAACATCGCCTGTGCACTTAGAAATAAAATGATCCCTGTGACATTTCAGACTGTCATTTCTCGTATTCGGAACTGAACCCCGATTCGAAGCTCTTCCATATTTTAACCGAATCGTTCTGTTGGATATTGTTCTCAAATCGAAGGGCGCTTACCGAGCTATCCAGAACAATCGAACGTCGAATCGAGAGACGATAGGGATATGAGTACATTATAATATAATATAGACTTTAAAGACCTAAAATATAGGAATGTATTAGTCTTGCATTAAAATAAATTAATAAATTGAACAACATCCAGACTTTATTTAATATAATAAGAGATTTCCATATTACATTCTTGCTTTGTAAACAGTAGGA
>NW_020653575.1:4322282-4330446 GCF_003589595.1 Hyposmocoma kahamanoa | reverse complement strand
TACAATTTATAAAAGATAAGTAGTTAAACATTACATATTATATAAATATAAATTATGAAATAACCTCCAACAAGTCCTCGGTATCATTGTAGGTTTTACTCTTAAGCCAAAATTTGACGGTCTTTTTACATTCAGTTTTATTCATATGAAAATAATGCAAAGTAGAATTTATTTTAAAATAAAGGAATGTGCCAAGGAAGCAGAAGAATCTATGTGAGTGTGCTGTGCGGAGTTGTGTACGCGATGAAAAGGGATCGTGTCGTCTTTGCTTAGTTACAGTCATGTAATCATACAGATACAACAGATACAACAGATAGAACATCGCACTCGTTTAGTAATTTGTGGGTTGGGTAATCGAAAGGACGAAAGTTGATCACTTTAAGAACAGCTCTCTGCGCTCTTTCCAGGTGTATCAGAGTGGTCTTATGTGCACCGCCCCAGGATGTAACGCAGTAAAGTAACAGTGATTGACAAAGGGCTAAATAAACTGATTTGAGAAGGGCGCTGCTGGCCGAGTATCTTAAATTTTTAAAAACATAAATCAATTTTCGAACTCTAGAAGTTAGCGCCACTATATGCTGTTTGAAATTGAGATGTTGGTCAATTATGACACCTAAATATTTTATATTGCTTGTGCTGTCCAGTTTTGAGCAAGTACAGAGGCATCCAAGAGATCGAGGGCCAACTCAATTGTGAACTACTATTGAGTAAGCATTCTCAACAGGTTGTGAGGAAATATTGTAGGAGAAAGTGATGTATTTAGTTTTGGTAGTATTAAGTGTCAGGGCATTTGCTCTAAGCCAGTCGGTTACCGAGTTAAAACCAAATTGAGCTTGTGTAAAAATTTCATTCCAACTTGGGGCACTGAATAATAACTGTGTCATCAGCGTAAGATATGATCTTGCCACCAGAGAGGGGGAGAGCGCATAGTTGATTAATATAGACATGGAATAAGATAGTCCCTATGATGCTTCCTTGGGGAACACCATATTCAACCGGTAATTCAGCACTCGTTATTTTGTCAATAGTCACGCGCTGTTTTCTGTCAGAAAGATGGTCATGTAAAAGTTTGAGCTGTATTCCTCTAATTCCAAGTGATTCTAACTTGTTTAAAAATATTGGTATGTTTACAGTGTCAAAAGCTTTTGCAAGGTCAAGGAATATTGCCAAACATTTATTCCTCAAGTCCAAATTTCTTACGATGTATTCCGTCAGCTCATCGACTGCGTCGTTTGTCGATAGTCCTTGTCTGAACCCAAATTGGGACGTCGAGAGAAGTTTCTTCGTTTCTAAATAGTTAACAAGCCTTTTGTAAATTATTTTTTCTAGTATTTTAGAGAGAGATGGTAATATGGCAATTGGTCGGTAATTGTTAATATTGCTCTTATCACCGCTTTTGTAAATAGGTTTTACAGGGGCTGTTTTTAGTACTTTGGGAAACGTTCCTGTGGATAGACAGAGATTAAATATGTAAGTCAGGGGTGAAATCAAATGTAATCTATTTTGTTTAATGAAAGAACAAGGTATTTTGTCAATTCCTGTCGCACAGTCATTTCTTAAAGTCATAATAATATTTTTAATTTCGAGTTCGTCAGTGTTGTTTAAGACAAACGAGTGCAGTTGTGAGGCGCGTGACGAGGTCATGGTTGTAGTTGAAAGCGGAAGGTTTATTTCCGCTTTTTCAGCTAAAAGTTTTCCTACACTAGTGAAGAATTCATTTGCTGCGTTAACAGTTTGCACTGGATTGTCTGCATCTACAATTAATTGTTGAGCGGACGATTTCGAGTTAGTCGTGTTCGTGATATTTTTGATGACTTTCCATAATCTTTTTTTATCATGACCTGCATTAATTATTTGCAACTTTTCGTATTGACGTTTCAATTTCTTTAATAAATTGTTACAAAAATTTCTATATCTATAATAAGTCATTTTAAATATTGCATTATTCGGAAACTGAACAAATTTTTTGTGTAATTTATCTCTATTTTTAATACAGCGCAGCAAACCTGGAGTAATCCAAGGTTTAAGTATTTTATAGCGGCGCGTGAATGTTTTGTTTGTTGTATTATTTTCTATTATTTTAGTGAGCGAACAGATCAAATACTCCATCGCTGCGTTAGCATCACTTGAATTGTATATTGGAGACATATCTAAGTTTGCAAGGTCACGAGACACGCCCTTCTTATTTAGTTCTGTATAAGAATTAAAAGATTGTGTTCTAATTAAGTTTTTTTCTAGGCTTAGTAATAAGGTATAGTGGTCAGTTAGAGTAGTTTTTAATACTATAGTTTTTACGGTAAGGATGGTTTTGGCTAATATATGGTCTAAGCAATTGTGGTCTCTCGTCGGATGTTGATGAGTGGGGAGGTAGCCATGAGAAGCTGCTTGATTTAAGTATTCGCCTGAGTTGCTATCTTCATTGTCAAACTTAATGTCAATATTTAGGTCAAATACGTTACGGAAAGATGAAAGTGATTTCATAATATCACTTAGGGAAAGTAAAAAATTTGTGATATTTCTGTATGAGGGGGAGCGATAAATTGCAATGTCATTCTCAATTTTTAAAATCAAACTGTTAGCATCCACTATTTTAGGTTCCTCTATCAATACATTGGGTATGTCGTTTTTGACGTAAAAAGCTACTCCATCGTTCTGTAATACGTTGCTTTCCTCACTAACATACGAATTATACCCATCCAAGTGTGGAATTGAGGACGCTTTGGGTAATCTACACTCAGTTAAAACAAAGATGTCAGGCTCAAAATTAATAGGGTTTAGTAACGATAAAAGACCGTCAAAATTACAACTTATACTTCTAATATTTTGTAGAACTATTTTTAAATTAGAATTAGACATAGCATTAAACATGGGGCACTGATCTGGGTCGCATGTTATGGATTTATATTCGCAAGTTGCATCAATGTCTTGGGCTAGATCATTTACAATGGAGTCCGTGTTTGTGCTGTGGTGGAGAAGGAACGCGGCGCTCTAGGCGCCCTCATAATCAGTATTACTCACGTGCCTCGCTATTGCGCTCTTCCTAGCAGGACATTGTTCATCTCCTGTTTTATGATTACCTGGTTTGTTAAAGCGTACACAGGTGGCGCACTTCGCGGGTTCCGCGTGCTTAGTACACTCCTTGATGGAGTGGCCTGCACCGCCGCAGTGGCCGCACGTGGGCTCTGTATCCCGGCAGAACTTTGCTGAGTGTCCATACTGTTGGCATTTGTAACATCTAGTTACGCGTGTGTAATCTCGAACCGCACATGAAGACCAGTTAATGTAGACACGTTGCTGTTCTATGAGTGTCCTCCGAATAGGAGCACACACTTCTAGCACATAGTTACAGGTAGCCTCGTCCTTTTTGCCTGACTTATGACTAAATTTAATTGCGCTCTCTATGTTGCTTTTATTTAAGCTAGGATGTTTCTCCGACAAATTTTGATCGTACAAGCAGTCAAATAATTCCTTATTTGACATGCCAGAGGGCACACCCAATAATATTATCTTTGGCCGTTTTTGGTTCGCATCTTCTAATTTCAGGCCTGATTTTTTCAGTTGTTCAGACTGTTTGAGCTTTAGTATGTCTTCCTTACTCTCCGTGCTTATAATAACTCCTCCACATTTTGTTTTACGCATACCGCTGATATGCAGTTTCAATTCTTCAGGCTTAATTAGATTCTGAACAATTTTTCTAGTGTCATCGCTCGACGCATCTTTATTGGGTGGGTAAATAGCAATACTGTTCGATGGACATATTGAGGGCAAACCACTCTTCCTAACTATGTCCGCAAAAGACTGGGTTGATACTCTGGGGCCTGACTGTACGCAAGATTTTAAGTCTTTTAATTGGTCACCAAAATTGACTTGTTCTTTCAATGTGCTGATCAAAGAATTGGCTGAAATATATTTTTGTTTTAGGGACTGATATTGCACCGCCAATTGAGAGACCCCTCCAAGTACTGACCTGCTAATGTTGCTAATTTTTAGCTTCTGCTCCGTATTCAGTTTCCCATCTCCAGAAATAGTGCAGATGTCATTCAGGCATTGTTCTATTTGACTCATCCATCTCTGAATTTCATGAGTCGAGACCGCGTCTATAGTCAGTGCAGGCGTAGAAGGGGTGAGGGCTGAAGCTTGAGCTGGGGATGGGTCCAATTCCACGTGCCGTCTAACAGGAGGTGGGCTACGACTTGTCATCGTTCTTCTGTTAAACGGGCTACTCATTCTTCATAATTTGTAAGAAGCACAAGGTCTCACGTAGCATCACAAAACACAAAGTGAAAAGCGCTGATACAGCGGCGACACAGTTACAGTTTTATTATTTATTAAATTTAAATTATATAATGCTAGCAGACACGTCCGTCTCTGCAGCGTGCCAATAGAGGACTAAAAGACTATGTAAAACTAGCCAACTTGGAGCATATTTTTTGGATATGCGCTTTCCACTTAATGTTAGAGTCGATATCTAAGTCAAGCAGTGTGTATGTGCCTACACATTCCAAGGGTATCCCCATTCGGGAGTTATGTGTCTGCCTGTGGCAAAGTAGCTCCCATATCGGAAGGACTGATGTCAAAACGATTTTTATTGTATTTGAATTCTAATTTATAAATAAACAGGATGATTCTTAACCACGTCATGGACCATAGTGACCTCAAGAGGACCACTAATCTCCTACTACAGATTACTAATAAATAGATGGCACTGATAAATATCAATTAATTTCTCTTTCATATGAAATATGAGAAGTCAATTTTTTCCCTGAATATTAATGAAATATTGATCAAGTGCTAAAATTATTTTCTGAATTTTGACAAATATTTGCTGCATGTCAATAGATGGCATTGTATGTTACAAACTAATTTAGAAAATAACGCTTCCTAATTTGGGTAGATGGCGCTAATCCTAAACAAAATAAAAGAAACTGCTCGCTAATGAGTACCCGGCTTAAAAGGCTCAACACGTTGGTTTGTTTGAAAACCCAAGTATAATACGAGATTTAGATCTCAATTTGCTATTTCATTTTATATTAAATTCAGAATTTGTGTATTTTTATTATATTTTATATTATCTTTTTTATTTGTGTTTTATATGTTAATTGAATCATTTTTTTAAATCTCTGGGTATTACTTTACAACTCCGTATTTTGCCTTGCAAATATAACGCTGATTAAATTTTTAGCTAGCCAGGTATTTATTTCTGACTCCCCAAAAATATTTTACAAAAAGCTATATGTTCACGATTTTCACGCACGTACTTGCCTACTTTGTATGTATTAGGTGGTCTCTCAAAGGATTTTGAGGTTTGCAACCAAACTTCTAAATGCAAAGTTGGAAAGTCCCATCAGACATAAGTACGTAAGTATAAACACGCTTCACTGTAAGTTGCACACAAAGTTTGAACTTCGGTCTGTCTGAACAGTTACCGAGTTAAGAACAGTTAAGGGATATTTGTGGAATTGGAAAATTGGAGTTACGAGTGCTCTATACAAGTATTCATACAGACTTATATAGCAGACATATGTATGCACCAGAGAACTAAAGTGACTGGCATAGTTCGGAAAATCAATAAGCTTAAATGGCAGTGGGCCGAATATCTGCAGGAGAGCTGATAGCCAATGGAGCAGACTTGTTCTAAAGTGGCGACCATGTCAAGGAAAACGCAGTGCAGGACGCCCTGCGGCAAAATGGACGGATGACCTAAGAAAGACCGGCAGCGGCTGGGAGAGTTGGCGTACTCAGGGAGTGGCCTATGTCCAGCAGTGGATGCATGTAAGCTGATGATAATGATTAATGAAGAAGAAACCTCTTAGTTAGACAGTAAAAGCCCATAATTTTACTTGGTAGTTGGTGAACGGACTGGTGTCCGCAACTCGACGTCGAGGCGCCTATTTTGCGTGCGGTGAGTGCAGGGTCCTACTCGTGCCACCAAGCTCCTCCAGAAATCTCAGCAGCCTCCTCGATTTCGAGCACTCTAAGGTAGGTACTTCGCCCTGTAGTTGGTCTGGCCACGCCGGAGCACTGTACTGTATATAGTAGGTTATGCACGGCTGTTTCCTCCCCCTCCATGCACGCTCTTCATAGAGGGCTATTCGTGATACCTAAATTGAAAAGTGTTTGACCCATTAGAGTGCGAAGCTCTCGACTTTTAAGTTTGATTAATTTACTAGATAGACTGGCGTTGAGCGTTAGAAGTGCTTCCATTGCCTGTCTAAAAGCCGAAAGGGTTGTCCATGTGTTCTGTTGTGCTTTCGAATTGAAAATTATTCTCAAGAGAGGGACGAACCAGTCGTGCTCCATGTGTTAAGCGACACGTCTACCCATAACAGTTGCAGTGATACTAAACTTTTAATCGCAATATTAATATAAATTTAATGAATTTAAGTGTAAAAGTGATGGTGAAATTACAGATACATGGGACTCGTCCATCAGATCTTTGCAATGGTGGGATCATGAAAAAAAAAAAGAAATTCTTAGTATGGTTGTTGTATTCTTCGGGGTTGACCTTTACAAGCATTCTCTTTGCAATCGTTGCACTGAACAGGTCAATAGCAACAATTTTGAATAATGGCTTTAAAGATGTCGTGATTGATTCAATTAAGAAATATGATTGATTCCATTAAATACCATTGATCGATAAGAGTCAGATTTTTTTCAATGATAAATGTGTCATCATCTAACCCCTACCAATCCTTTCCAAATGACCGAACGGCCGCAGCATTGCCTTTTCTATACTAATAATTACATCAACTTTCACGCCATTATTATACTGTTCCTTATTCTATTTCTACTCATACTTTACTGCTCTCGAATTCATCTTACATTTATGTTTCTTTTGCTATTTTCGCATAAGCGCATTTGTGCACCGCATCCGATTCGTATTCTTTCCGAATCCGACACTGTACAAACCTAGAAAACTTGGACCCACTTCGGATGTCAAGAAATTACGAACTTCGAAATTCGAAGCCGAGGACACACGAACATCGCCTGTGCACTTAGAAATAAAATGATCCCTGTGACATTTCAGACTGTCATTTCTCGTATTCGGAACTGACCCCGATTCGAATCTCTTCCATATTTTAACCGAATCGTTCTGTTGGATATTGTTCTCAAATCGAAGGGCGCTTACCGAGCTATCCAGAACAATCGAACGTCGAATCGAGAGACGATAGGGATATGAGTACATTATAATATAATATAGACTTTAAAGACCTAAAATATAGGAATGTATTAGTCTTGCATTAAAATAAATTAATAAATTGAACAACATCCAGACTTTATTTAATATAATAAGAGATTTCCATATTACATTCTTGCTTTGTAAACAGTAGGACGTTCGTAACTTTCATTCGGTAACTGTCTTCTGAATAACATTTGTAACCTTTGCCGGTCGAGAAGTTCGAGTCATCGTACGGGTCTGACGTCATATCGATTCGGTTACGAATACGACAGTTTGAAGTTCGATTCGGGTGTTGTGAATAAAAATGAAAAGAAATCGTACGATATCAAATAAAAGCAGTCGACAACTGAGTTATCGTGAGGTTCTGAATCGCTGCCACCTCCCCCGGCGTTGTGTGCAAACGGTCTAACATTCAATAGCGAATAGACAAATTCAATGAAGACATTCTTCAAAACACGACGGTAACATCGCAACTTTGTACTTTTGTTCATTGAAGTTATTTGAACTGGTGACGTGGATCTGTACTGAAGAAAAGTACATTTCCTTACTTTCACGATAACTTAATTTCCTTTGTTCAAGGATTTTTTCCGTTTCGGTCGGATTTTCTTTCAATAGGTTAATATTATTGCTTTGAGTTTACGCAAAACGTTTTCGTGTGAATGAGTGATAATAACTTTGATTTTACAATTGAATAAACATTGTTAATTTGGTCTGATAACATTAATATATTTACATATACATGTTTAGGCGAGTTAATCCGAAAATTGGAATTAACAAGAAAATTTTAACGAGAGTTATGAATAAAAAGTTCACCAGTGCTACCTAGTTAAAAGTTACTTATTTCTAATAGGGTCTTTTCGTGTGAAAAGCATAACAGTCTCTGAGTCTCTGAGTGAGTGAGTCTCGGGTCAATTTTGTATTAAAAATTGTTTCTTATTCGGTCACATTGAATTGAATTTGTTTCTTTCACAATGTGAGTAAGTA
>NW_020653575.1:4294114-4322272 GCF_003589595.1 Hyposmocoma kahamanoa | reverse complement strand
GGAATCAAACCCAGGCCTTTGCGTGGCAATCTAGCATTGTGACTTGGCCATCCCGTGACTTGGTATAAAAGAAATATGAAGTAGAATGAATATATTATATGGACATTGTGAGAACGATGGGAAATCGTCGAAAATACTCCAAACTTAAACAGTGCTACAGTGCATTCTGTACTGAAAACTTTGATCTTTACAAAATTATTAACTAAGCAGGTTTTCGTTCGCGTTGTTGAAGCCTCTGGTGATCAGAATGGTGACACCTACTGCTGCCTAAGAATAAGTTTATCTACCAAAAGAGGAAAAAAGAAAAAAGCCGTGGTATCCTCAGCGCCCGGTTACACGACGCGAAAGTTTTGCGCGGCCGTCGCGCCGTTACCGCCCAGCTACCATGCTTTCACGTATGTATCATTACCGGCGAATCTTAATTCTATTTACCAGGCAACAACATTTAAATTCCTCGGAACAATACAACATAAAATAAAAAATATATTAGTTTTCATAAGTCCAGTACCAAAGTATTATTTACTTCCATTTTATTTTTTCACGATGTCGTATACACCCATCTCGCTGCAGGATGTCTTGAAGTTCTATATCCATTTCTTGGCCACTACTCGATTGTAACTTTACTCCATAATAATAATGTACGAGACAATAACAAGGATCACCACCTGGGGAGCAATTCTGGTAGGCTGCGACATTATTTCATTTAAAAAAACGTCGCAATCTTAACGCCTACTACACAGAAAAAGTCGCTAAAATCTTTATATTACTTGTATTACTTACACTACATACATTATTAGCTTTACATTTTTACTTAATATTATATATTACATAATAGTTTTAGAGTTAGATATTTGTATTTGTGTGTGATGCACTTTGGTGGTATGGCTTACTGGGTTGCAACCACAAATACCGTATGGTAGAAAACCGGCTTTAACTTTTCACGGTCTATAGTATTTATCAAACTGTTTGTTAATTCTCACAGTATTTATTTGTTTGTTTCTTTCATAGTACGTGTTTTATATAAGCATGTATTAAATTAATAATGCAATTTTTTGTTATACATTGTAAATTGATTGTAAATAATTGTTTCTGTTTGTATTCGTACTGAATAAACGTAGGAAATGAATCTGTTTTTTCAAACAAACCAACGTTTCGGGCCCTTCTCTTTGACTGACGGAGCCAACCGTGAACATGGGACCTGTAATTGATCTGAGACATGTGTCTCAGATCATTGTGATTTAAAATTCTGACTGTTGTGTGTGTGTATGTTGACAAGTCCCATGTGCCTGTAATATACAAGTGTGTGTGTGTTGTTACTGTTATTATTAAACCAGTCATTTTATTTTAAACTTTCAATTCGAACCCTTAAACGGTAAGAGACTTAATATAAGCCAGTAAAATTTGTTCTTTTAACCTAAAGACGAGAGTCAACAACGACAGCCCAGCTCCAAGATATGAGTCTCTCACTTCAGAAATTTTACTCAGTATCTATAAGAATTCCTAAGTAAATTTTATACAATCTAATCATAATTCTAACATACTGTACTTTCATCCCTGGGAGCATCTTACAGTATGAATTAATCTTGAAATTGATATGTACTCATTTCTCCAAAGTGCTTTATAAAGTTTGTTTTACTAAGGGAATTGCTCTCCTTTTCATGGTAGCGGATGTGTTCAATTTTTTTTTATTAGCTATAGGTAATCTCAACTGGTGATAAAGATGAAAGGATGCTTGCCTAGAAGTGCCTATTCAATCTCACCTTGAACAGGCCCAATTTGTATTTCGCACCCTGTTTATTAAAGTGATGTAACTTGAAGTTTCTTTTTATGGAACTGGAATTTATTATAATTATTAATACAAAGATGGAATACTATAAAAAATTTTTTCGATCCGGCTGAATTCAATCCAGTGCCTTCAGCATACCGTACCTAATGTTTCCTTTTATAGATTCTCACAGGTACGGCTAAAAACGTCGTTAAAAACCAAAATCAAACATCGTCAAGGAACACATACAAAAATTCCTAAGCTCTGCTAGTTCAGTCCGTATTTTAATTGGAACACGGTATATGATCAGACACGGTATTTTGAAAGCGCTGCACAGTTTAGTTTTATAAACCCCAATTTAGTGACATGCCCTTTTTCTTCCAGATTCCTGTAATTTGAATTAGTACAAATGCGAGAGTGAAACACCGGTGTGACAAATATGTGTAGTTTCAGACAAAAAAATTCAGATAAAAAATCTCCTAATAAAAAAAACATGTTGGCCAACCGACTAAGGGCGCGTTCCCATTACTTCGTAACTTTTTATTCATCATTGGACGACTGTCGCGTCTAGCGTTCCCACTAGATTGTGACGATAATTTATCGGTACCTTGTCGTTTGCACGACAAAATGGTTTGAAGCTGCGATTAACGGTCGTCACATTTTTTACGTGACGTTTTGTTTATCGTCTGACGACTGTCGTTCTAGCTCTTTCCATTGTCACGTCAATCTGTGGTCGTAACAATCAATCAATCAAATCAAACAATCATTTATTCCATAGGTAAAATTTTTACACTTGAAAATGTCATTTTTTAAGCTACTGCTCGTTGACTACGCTGACCTCCCTGAGAAGAAGGAGCAAAAAACTGTAGGGATCGCTCTTTTAAAATAAACTTAAATGCTATAGAATATACTTTGAATCATAATTGTGTGGAATCTAGACTCATGTTGTCTTTCTATACATCCTTATCTAACACATTAACGTCAAAAAAGTCGTGAACGTGAACGACAGTTAATCATTTTAGACAGTTATGTGTGAACAACTTCATTTAAACGCGACAAGCCACAACATTTTAAACTACACGACTATCTGTCGTCACGACATGATGAGAACACGGCCTTACGAAGTTATTTGATTTTATTTTTTCCCCGTTTTTATTTTTTAACTTCAAAAATCCACCTTATTAGTTCGCGATTTTTATACCATTATTTAGCTTTAGGTATCTTCTACATAGCCTAAAATTATCATGAATTAATTCCGTAGACGATCCAAATGAAGATTACCACATTTTCAAATTTTTTTCTCTGAAAGTATACAGATTTGTCACACCGGTGTTCTCTCGCAAATGTATTAGTTCAAATTATATTCTTTCTACCGCCAAGCAGTAATGTGAGCTTCATTGCGTTCCGGTTTAGAAGGGTAAGGCGCAACTCACACTGGCGCAGAGTCGAAGCATCGCGACGCGTCATGTGTTTCGCCTATAATATATTCATCTCTACTCTAGTCGACGCGACATGACGCTTCGACTCTGCGCCAGTGTGAGTTTAACCTAAGGGTGCTGGTGAAATTACAGGCACATGGGACTTGTCAAGTTATGTCTCAGAGCGACGGGCGCAATGGCCATGCCCATTTGATCTTTGCAATTTTAAGCTCTGAATGGCACTGCAACTGTTATGGATAGGCGTTTCGCTTACCACCAGGTGCACGACTTGTTCGTCCCGTCACTTGGTATTATAAAAGGAAAAAATATATAGGAATCTGGAAGAAAAAAGGCATGTCACAAAATTGGAGTTTACAAAAGTGTTGGGTTTTTGTATTAATAACTGTAACTTTTTCTTATTTATATTCCAAAGAACTCAACAAATCAAATCATACGTCCAAGCTGTCCAATATGCGGTGCCTCTAAACCACGAGTCACAACAAAAAAGCAATTCGAAGCATATGGCACAAAAAATTTAATATTCCAATACAATGAATACGGAAACTATTGAACTAAATAAATTCCGAAAAGGGTCCAGATAAGTTCCGCACGATTCGACGACGTAGTATTACAATAGGACGCCCAGAGTTGGTAATGGAAAGTTTCTTAGTTATTCTGTGTTACCATGAGATGACTGGTTGATGAATTTTGTAAAGAACTCGAATTTATTGGTAGTTAGTGCTTGTGAAAGAGTTCGTCAAAGGAAGTACTGCCGCTAAGCACTAATATGAGCATTACTGCATTCCGGTTTTGAAGGGTAAGGCTGATGGAGAAATTACAGGCAGATGGGACTTGTCAACTTATGTCTCAGGGTGACGGGCGTAATGGCAGTGCCCATAAGATCTTTACAATTTAAAGCTCTGAATGACACCGCAACTGTTATGGACAGGCGTGTAGCTTGCCATCGGGCAGACGACTTATTCGTCCCCTCACTTGATATTATAAAAAATTACCAAAATACAAATGCGTTTGTACAACGTGAATATTGTTATTTATAGTACAGAGTGTTATTAAGTGAAAACAATTGTTTCATGCTCCACGGAAATTTTCATATCCCAAAACATTTTAGCGCTTCCATAGATTGACGTCGTCTCCAAAATTATTTAAAGCAATTTTCCAGAAAACTTTATTATTTACAAAACAAATTAAAAACACAAGATACGAAAATCTTCCTACAAAGAAAGAGCGGACCCTTGTTGGTACATGAAAAAGATTAAATCAAAAAAGGTTCCTGTCCTTTCCATTTAAAATTACACTGCCCATTCTTCTGTCATTCTTATGCCTCCGTGGCCGAACGGTTACCATGCCGGACTGCCATGCAGAGGTCCCAGTCTCGATTCCCGGGCCGGGAGAAATATTTGTATGGCATACATTTATTTGTCTCGTGAGTTTGGGTGTAATTTGTAATTGTCTACGTGTTTGTCCATGGCACCCGCGACACAGGGTTTCCCTAGTGCGGGACTACGTCGAGTGTGTGCGTTATTATTACTATTCTTAGGTACGTGTACAGTGGGCAGATAAGACTTACCTGTTTCTACAAATAGTTTGTTTAGAAATCCTGTGGATATTGCAATAGAGCATAGCTGTTGTGCTGAATCGTGAAGTATAAATAGCCTTATGGCCACATCTGCAAAATGGCAACTTTTCAGAAGAGGCTATAGAGTCTATACAACCTCAAATGGCTTTGGTTGATTCCGCATAACATTGAAAGTGTTGTATCAATCACTGTGCAAAAATATATACTAAATTTGAGGATATACACTGATTACTATATGGTCTGAAAATACGATTGCTAAAAATTTACACAATAGAAGAAAAATCCAAACTTACCTCGAAATTTTAAAAGAAAATCGCTGTATTCTAGCAAAAATTATATATAGAACTATAATCTAAAATTATAGTGTAGTGTATCCTGTGTACAGAACTATAATTTTCCAGTTCAGTAGCGAATATTATAGACAATAGAATGTTGGTTCAGAACTAAAATGAAAGCGCTTTTGTGATATGGTTTATGAAATTATAATTGACAGATTAAAGTGCAAAAATAGAAAATAAATTAATTTTGTTTACTTTTATTACGTATTTAATATGTACGGAAAAAAATGATTTCCAAAGAACGTAAACGACCAGCTGAAGGATTCAAAATAAATAGAATTATAAAAATAATATACAGTGTTTTCAAAAGTTTAAATTTGTTTACTAATTAGCCTGGATCACCGGTTGATGTCGGTCGCGGCTCTCTGCGAAGCAACACAACACAAAAAAGTCGTGGGTTGAATTGTACAAAAGGGCATTAGGGAAACTAGATTAGAAATTTTTTAAAGATTTTTTTGTTTTCAATTGTTTTTAGGCATAACTCACACTGGCACAGAGTCGAAGCGTCGCATCGCGTCCTGTTTTTCAACTATAACGCTTCACAGTTTGGTAGGCGTCTGACGCTGCGCCCAAGTAACGCACGGCGACGCGCTTCGTCCATATTTGCATAACACAAATTTGTACCTTAACAATAGGAAATCAGAGATGATTATGCTGTAGGCGAAAAACATGACGCGTCGCGTCGCGACTCTGCGCCAGTGTGAGTTGAGCCTTAGTGTTTGTTTCGGATAGATTAGATATAAATAAACACTTTTTATTAATTTTTCTCCGCAGGCGAGTTTTGGAGAAATTTAAAGTAAAAAAAATAATAATTTACCAAGGCAGAACTTCGACTTTTTATTTATTCCATTTTTTTCCTTTATATAAATTGTTTCTAGTGTTTGTTTCGGATAGGATGGACTTAGAAAAAGTACAGTTTCCATAGTGCCAGCTGTCCTACCGTCCGACCAAGTCGTGCACTTGGTAGTAAGCGATATGCCTTTCCGACTTTAAATTTGTGGATGAGGCCTATTGTCAATGTCCACGTCTCGGCTCTAGGTATACATACATACTGTCTATTCTATCTTTGATGTACCACGCATTTTAGTAGCAGTAGATCTCTTTAAAGAGTTCGTGCGGAGAAGTACTACAATAATGCGAGAATTACTGCGTTTCTATTTTGAAAGGCAAAAGCGCTGATGGTATATACTTGGGACTTGCCAACTTTTAGGTCTCAGAGTGATTGGGCGCAGTGGCAGCGCGATATTTGCGATTTAAAACTCAAGGACCTGTGTGGCGCAGCAACTGCTATTGACAGGCGTGTGGCTTACAACTTGTTCCTTCCATCATATGGTATCATAGTCGCGAACCGGCTCCAACTGGAGACCCAGACTAAGCGCGTTTCCGAATCCGAGACTGTACAAATCTAAAAATCTCGGACACACTTCGGATGTCACTTGTGCACTAAGTCCGATTCGAAGCCGAGAAAATGCGAACATCGCTTATACACATAGAGATACAATGACACTACGGACACCTGTGACATTTCGGACCGTCATTTCTCGGATTCGGAATTACGGATACGGATTAAACTTAAATTTTTGAGAACAATGTAATTTATTTTAATAATAATTCTATTTATTTAAAAGAAACATTCTTTTTTCTACTCCTGCACTTTAATTTTTCTTTTACTTTCAAACCTCTGTACTAGAGATGACCAAAGTCAAGCTACAGGAATGAAGTAATGGTGTTAAAACTTTGTGTACCACATGGAATTAGAGGGTGAGGCGACTTACTACATTCAGCGTTTTACTGCTGTGCGGCTATAAACTTGTTTAATCCAATTTCAAATCGGATAACAGATTCCCTCTACATTATAACTCTAGGGAACTGAATTTACAATTTCAAGACGAGTCCCGGAGAACTCAATAAGACCCATCTCTCTCGTATTTTATTTGATTAAACGTACTAAACACATAGAGGAGATTTAGAACTAATAATCTTTGACATAGACTTACTGAATTTGATCTACACACAAAAGTATCTAGATATCACCCTATTAAAATTAAATAAATGTATTTATATAAATTTATTAAATTATTTTTTCGGTTATATAAAATTGACAAAAAGGCCATTGGTGTTAAAATTTAATTAAAAAACCTAATTTGTCGGTAATTATCAAAACCATGCGAGATCCCAAGACACTGTTGATGACAGTCCCATATCTTTCTACATAACTTTTGTTTAAAATGCCCCTCCCTATCAACCTCTTGGTTACGTGGGAAGGGCCCGCACAGGGACCATCTAAGTCAGGTCCTAACCCGAGATCAGCCCATTTGCACGGACTTCATCCGGTTCTCTATAAGGCTAGTAGTATATAGGCTAGCCTTAGGTGTGCCGCCCCGGGTGCACGTACAGCACCTACCCTATTTTCCAGATAGGTACCGGAGCTGTAGGCACGCTCCCTTCTCGTCGCGCTCTGCGCAACTAACGGTTGCCACCACTTTCGATAAGTGTATAATGTAATATTTAGTAGTCCAGGGAAGTACTGCCTTACCTATTTCTGCCGCCAAGCAGTAATGCTCACATTATTGCTTTCCGATTTGAAAGGATAAGGGAGCACCCTAACCCTTAAATTACAGGCACAAGGGACTTTTCAACTATGTGTCAGAGTGATGAGCGCAGTTGCAAAATCTTTAGTAGTACAGTAGTAAGATCTTGCGATCTAAATGTTATGTTATGTTATGTTCGCGGCTGCTCATACGGATGGCTTCCATGCCATTCTCAGGAAGAGAGCTGCCTCGATGCTAAGCCGTGTCCGTGGCAGCACCAATGACATTCTTCGCTGTGTGGCTGCGCGGGTTGATTGCCCAATCATTTGTCATTTGATTGGCCTACATATGACTATGTGAATTGTTTAGTTAGTTTTATGAATACTAATAGAGCTAACTAAATAATTTACATACGTATATCTTGTTATTTTTGACTTATTTTTATTGTATATTCTTGACGAAACTGAATTATAATTTGTTAACTTAGAACTATGGACTCCATTGTAGTCTGAAATAAATGATTTTGAATTTGAATTTGAAAATAAACCTCTGAGTGGCGCTCCAACTGTTATGGATAGACGTGTCGCTTACCACCAGGCACAGGACTTGTTCCTCCTGTCACTTGGTGTTATAAAAAAAACGCCAGATCGAATTATTTTTCCTAGTGTTCGATCTTACTAAAGGTGACATTTTAGTCAAGCATGCGTCTATTTGTATTAAATAATTCTTACTACATATAACATTATTATTAAAAAAAACGACCTCAACAGTTCGTGGAATGACATCTATTTGCCAAGTTTTTTTGAAATCGGTAACCGGAAAATGCGCGAAACCGGATTCATTCCCTAGTTTGTCATCTATGTATAGCGGTGGAATATTTCCTTCAAATTTAAATGGGTCTAATGCCAAAGTACTCTCTTTCCAACAAAAAAAAAAGAATCATCAAAATCGGTTCACAAACGCCGAAGTAATCCTGTAACATACACAAAAGAAAAACTGTCGAATTGAGAACCTCTTCCTTTTTTGAAGTCGGTTAAACAGAGGCCAAATGCCATCCACAAAGCCGAGCAACAAACCAAGGGTACCTATGTATATAAAAGAAGATTTTGCCGTTTTTAACCCCTGACGCAAAAAAAGAGGGCAGTTTAAAGCCTTTGTCTGTGTATATATGTGTCTGTAAGACCGAAGCTCTCAAACGAGTGAATGGCCTCATAGCTGGTTTTTTAGGATGTTAATTTAATCGAAATGGTTCTTTGCACAGTTTAAATATCGACAGCTCTTTTCACAGTTAGTGTAATTATCTCAACCATAAAAACAATGAATATTTGTCTTACGTCTACATTTCCGACCGACTAGAAATTTGATATACATTATGCCATCGAGTATATAACCAGAAATAGAGACGATATATAATTTAATTTGTTTGAAAACTATTCTGCCAAATCATTACGGTGACAACTGCGTTCCGATTGGCCGGCCCGAATTCAAAATAATTGACGGTAACGTTACCGTCACTTCAAATAGTCTATTTAACTTGAGCATTGCTATAATGGACGAAAATTGCAAAATGACATATTTAATATTGAATTACCGATGAAAATGTGATTCCGTTTGTTTTGTAATTAGATGTTTTGCTGTATTTCCCACACCACCGAATGGAACAGCCCCCGTTGTTAGATATAGTCTTGTAAGGGCAGAATAGCGACTCTGTCCTTACAAGATGTTACCTCGTGATCGCAACGCGGTAACCATTATCACGAGGGTATTTTCGGAGTAGTTGTTGGAATTAAAAATGTTATAAGTTTAAAAGTAATGTTATTTAATTATAAATGAAAATGTATCATAAAGTGTTGTAAATGTTTTAAATATGTTAATGTTAAATGTTATTGATGTTTGTTGTTTAGGAGTTGGTAACTAACTATCTCAAAAATACAATAAAATGTCATAATACGATTTACCACATCAACAAAATAACTAGAACTAGTACATCTTACAACAGCAAAATAAAACTAGAACTAGACCATGTCAATGCAGCAAATTAAATTTCAATGTTGTACGTAACAGTATAATTATCTTTATTTCAATAAATACAGAATATTTTTTTAATATATGGAGACGTACACACGGTCAGTTGTTGGCGATGTACTACTTCAGTTCTCTAATTTGTGATTTCAGCGTAAACGAGAGTTATGAGTTGCAAGGGTTAAATGGCCATTATTTCGTATCTGTTTCTGGTTACATACTTGATGCATTGTGCAGACTACCCAACTCGTCAACTATAGTCCATTTCATGTAGGAAAGGTACTGTGACATTTAAATATAAATAAATATAATAACATGACAAAAACAAACAATAGATTTGTTGGAGTTGTAATTTTAAGTAAAAATTACAGTGTATTACGTAAGTGGATAGAAAGAGAAATGATAAAAATAAATAACCTCAATTACTTGACGAGTAACACGGAATATTTTTCCGTAGTGACTGATACCATAGAATCGATAAATCGAATCGGCTACTATGTATCTCGCTTCAATACGAGTGTATACACCTCGTGTGCGGGTCGGTTTCTCTTGTTTTGAGTTTTAGGCTCAACTCACAATGGCACAGAGTCGAAGCGTCGCGTCCTTTTTCAACTACAACGCCTGGTGACGCGCGGCGTCGCGCAAAGTCGCTCGACTGCAACCAAGAGTCGACGCTTGACTCCATATTTGCATAACACAAATCTGTACCTTAATAATGGGAAAAGAGAATGATGAGAGATGAATATGCTATAGGCGATAAACATGACGCGTCGCGACGCTTCGTCACTGCGCCAGTATGAGTTGAGCCTTAGGACGCGTTTATTACGAGATTTTCTTCGTGCGCTCGCTCGCCGCGCGATGATCGCGTGAATACCGAGCTGTTATAGCAAAATACGCTGTGTTTGTATACCATTTAAGTTTTAAATTCAATAAGCAAACAAACAACAACAAGTCTGTTCCAATCCAATATGCCCGAAAAGTAAATTAACCGATTTGGTTAAAATTCTAAAGCAATCACTCAATAAAGGGAATAATTAACATTTTCACAAATATTTTGAAGATTTCGACTTGATCACATATCACTTTGATCACAAAGTGAGGTTCGTAATGAAATATAGATTTGTGAATAGTCTATGGTTGCATAGGGCTGTACTGCAGCGAAATCGCAAAACCCATTTTATTATATAAAACCCAGTAATTTCTCCTGATTCAATTAAACAAATCAATTCATTTAATCGATTAATCGATTTGTACTTGGCAGTAAAGTTGACCATCACTAAATTGTTTATGGTCGGGTCAATGATCTGTTTATTTACTTTTCTCGTACATTGGATTCGATGCACCTCGCCCGTCGCGTCCCGGGAGAGGCTGGCTTGTCTTTGGTCTACGCGGCAACTGCGCGGTTATATTGTTCCGAGGAATTTAAATGTTGTTGCCTAGTACCTAAATACAATTTAGATTCGCCATTATTGACGTGAAAGCGTAACAGCCGGGCGGTTACCACGTGGCGGCCGCAAGAAAACTTTCGCATCGTGTAACTGGGCGCTAACGTTTTTGGAGTAATTATTCAAATTTATTTTCGCTGCTGTTGATTTATAGCGTTATTGTTGATTTTCGTTTGACTATTGTTGTTTTTTTATTTGTTGTGTAATTTTTAGTAACTTAGTAGCATAATAATCAAATACTTCTTATTTTGTTTATAATTTGTTCTTATTGTCCCTAAATCGATTCTCTCTTCGTTACAAATTTAGTATCTCGATAAGATATTTAAATCGATTTTGTTCATTCGATTTTCATCACTACATCTAAGTGAAATGATCTATAAACTAGGTAATTGTAATATTGTTTTTGCAAGATAATGCAAACAGCAATGTTATTCACACTAAATGGTGGCTTTCGGCCAATATCATAACGGCCTATATCAAAAACACACTATATCGCAATCATGTTATAGTTTTGATTTTTGTACATAATAGTAAATACGTTATGCATACAACAATAAGCTGTTCGGTCTATGCCTGTTCTCGCTAGAATGGATTTTTTTTTTCATTCAATTTTATATCACTATATCTTTGGAAACTTCAAATATCAAACGTCGCCGTACCCTTGCTATGAGAAATGAATTATACTTACTGTAAATACCTTGCTGCTGTACCAAGTTTTTCTTCAATATTAACTGACTACATTCTTTGAAAATGACACTGGCTCAAGTCTAGTAGCTGCCATAGAAAGTCTATACAACCTCAAATGACTTTGGTTGGTTTTTTCATTTTAGTGATTGACATCACTTTGCAAAAAATATACATAGTAAAATTGAGGATATTTACATTGATTACTATACGGTGTGAAAATTCAATTCCAAAAAACTACTTTTACTACTATTCTCGTACCTATGATTTTTTTTCATATCAACTTAACTAACTAGAACACCTGTAGTGTGTGACTTACATTTTTCAAATGGTTTCAATTTCGTTTGTAAAACCATTAATTCTGAAATAAAGCCAGTACCTACCTATCCATGCCGCTCGACCCAAGCATATATATATATATATATATATATATATATATATATACATACACACTTCATAAGGAACACTTCACTTCAAAAATACTGCTAATCGCTATACAAGACAGCGTAACCGGGTATTTAGTACCTTTTGGCACACCCGATGTCGCGACAAGTACCAAATAGCCATTTTTGTACCCAATAATATAATATTATAATAATAATAACGCACACACTCAACATAGCCCCGCACTAGGGAAACCCTGTGTCACGGGTGCCATGGACACACACATAGACAACCACAAGTTACACCCAAATTCACGAGAGAAATAAATGTAGGCCATACAAATATTTCTCATGGTTAACCGTTCGGCCACGGAGGCAGTTAAGTTAGAATTAAAATTAAAATTGGAATTCAAGCTGAGACAATAATATATATATTTACAGTGTTTGTAACTACCGTATGTGGACTCTTTATATTGATGTCGACGAGCGTTTATTTTGAAGGCACCTTTAATTGCTGGAGTCGACTTTTATTTCCTCGCTGAATGCTATTCATGGTCTTCTTCTCCGTTTTTTCTTCTATCTCCCCTTCAATACCTTTGAAATTCGTCATTACGTAACAAATATCCAAGCATTCCCCTTCTGTTTTCTATTTCTTTATTCTACCCACAGAACAATAAATACAGTAGAAGTGCTTAGTTTGTGTGACACGTGTGGCAACAGTTCGCGGAGTACCGGAAACTTGAGCTCAGCCCGCCATTTTCGCTTTGTACGTTATAAACCTCGAAAATCGTAGAAAAATGCCTTATTTACGCTACTTTGGGGTACAAAAATGACAGTTGCACTAATATTATTATCGTTAAGTATTATTTTATTTCATTTTAATAAATTTTAAATTTTCCTTTTCTAGTAATATTTTTTGTTGTAAGAAATGAAAGTAACCCTTATATTTAGTAGCAGTAGTGCTCCTTGTGAAAGAGTTCATCCAGTGAAATAGTGCCACTTTACCTATGTCTGCCGCCAAGCAGTAATGTGAGCATTACTGCATTCCGGTTTTGAAGGGCAAGGGTGTTGGTGAAATTACAGGCATATGGGACTTTTCAAGTTATGTCTCATGGTGACGGGCGCAGAGGCAGTGCACCTGAGATTTTTGTGATATAAAGCTCTGAGTGTGAGTGTGAGTGAGTTGTGGACAGACATATCATTCACCATGTTCATCCCATCAATTAGTATGACAAAATAGATAAAATAGAGTTCGCTCGACGCCGGCGTAGTGAGAGGACGTGTGTTAAACTGCGTAACTTAAATTTTAAATATTTTAATTTCGTTAAATGGGATTGGTTGAGCGACTAAGTTTTCGATTCCTTGTTCCTCTTGTGTGCTGTGGGTTGCTGGGCTCCTCCTAGTGGGTGTATCTAGAGAGTGACAGAAAGTGTTTTGTGAGTTGTGCTCCGGTGGATTCGATCCGGCGCCCCCCGATACACTGGTTTGATCGAAGTCGATGCGTTGTACCGCTGAGCCAAGAGAGCTGTGAGTCATCGTGCGAATTTTGCGGTCGCTTGCCTGCGCTCGTGCGTAGCGGCTTAACAGTGACGTCAGCGGCAGCGTAGCGACTACTACTACGAGGTACTACGACGGCGAGGGGTTACGAGTGATTGTTGTGTAATAGCTCGTATCAACGATATAATGAGTAAATGTATGGCTTGTGGAAGATTTGTGGCTATGGCAGAGCGTGTTCAGTGTCCTGGATGTAGGAATATTTATGACCGACAATGTCTTAAAATGACAAAAACCACGATAATTCCTTCAAACTGGAAATGTACACTGTGTATCTCCAAGACACCTAAATCAGGTAACAGCGAAACCCCGGTCAAAAGTTGTTCGTTGGAAAATTTCGAAAACCTAGTCTCCCCGCCACACGGTAGTAATGTCAGTGCTGATGACCCTCAGACCTCGCTTGCGCCTACTCAGCGGTCTCCTAAGGACATTAATGGTGAGCTGGTGCAGGGAATTCGCTCTCTTACAATGGAAATGTCGGCGATGCGAGTGGAAATGTCTCAATTTAGGGAACAGTTCGAGAGAGTGCTTGGTGCTGTGGATGCGGCGAACAAGCGCATGGATGCAATGGAAAGCAGAATGGCCAAATTGGAGGAACGGCCGTCAGAGTCGCCCGAATGTGTTAGTGATTTAATGGCTACGGTGCAACAGCTAAAGCTAGATTTAAATGATCGCGAGCAGGATCTCCTCGCCTCAGACGTGGAAATTGGCGGACTGCCAGAAGTGAAAGGGGAGAACGTTATCCATTTAGCCTGCCTGGTTGCAGAGAAACTTGGAATGAAGCTGGAGCAAACTGATGTGGTGAGTGCAGAGCGTGTGGGACCGCCCCGACAGTTAGCCGAAGGACACGGTGGGGAGCGCGCTCGCCCGCGATTGTTAGCTGTGCGCCTTGCACGGCGCGCATTGTGCGAGAACTTCCTGCGGTCGGCGCGAGTGCGAAGAGGAGCAGACACCGATGGTTTTGACATACCTGGCTACCCACCCCGGAGATTCTATGTAAATGAACGACTCTCGCGCACAAACCGGCATCTGTTCTATCTCGCCAGGCAAGAGGGCAGTCGTCTAGGGTGGAAGTTCGTTTGGACACGCGAAGGGCGTATATATGCGCGACGCCGTCCTGATAGCAACGCATACCGCATCAAAACCGAGTCTGACATAAGAAAGGTTTTTATATAACATATAATTGGACGGTTTTCGTTTTGTATCTAATATTACTTGGAACAATGCTTTTGAATGAGTATAACGTTATGCTTACTATAGCTGTGTCATTGCTTCTTATTCTTGATATCATGTATTGTATTACGTTTGCTGGTCTGTGTTGTAGCTATAAGATGCCGCAACTACTTATAATCCGAGCTTTAAAGCAACTTTGGAACGAGCTTAAAATCAATATATTGTATAATTTATTTATTATTATTTGTTTGCTACCGATATATTATAATTTTTGTAACAATTTTTATTATATTTCATATTTAAACGTAACCCATAATTTTATATACTACTTACATAATATATTACTAACAAACAACTATTTGGTCATTGTACACATAATATTATGCCGCAATACGAGCCACAAAACCAACGCTGTAGCACTTACTACAGTTTACTTTTACTTATTGAATTTTTCTATCTATTATCGGTCCTTCAAAGGTTAACAATGTGAAAATTGGTTTATTGAATGTGTGCTCATTAGGTACGAAGCATGATGAATTCGTAGCGGCGATGCTTGAGTGCAATGTTGACATTATGGCAATTAATGAGACGTGGCTGCGGGAGGGGGAGGAAGGCCGTGCGCCGGTTGTACCTAACTATAGACTACGTCATGTGCCGAGGCCGGCGGGCGTGCGCGCGCGCGGTGGCGGTGTTGGCTTCTTTCTAAGAAACGGGCTTCGTGCCCGTGCCTGCGCGCACCCAGTAGCGTCGCCTGTAGAGCAGATGTGGTTGAGTCTGTCATTCGTTGGTGTACGTTTTATTGTGGGTACGGCGTATCGACCGCCATGGCTTGATCTCGATATTTTTATTGATGCGCTTACTGATTCAATCGCTAGTTTTGGAAACTATGATTATATATTATTGCTTGGTGACTTTAATGTCGATATGTTATTAAAAAACCTTAATTCGTCCAAAATTACAAATTTCTTGCATGCCTTGTCCCTTCAGCAGTTTGTGAAAACGGCTACCAATTTCACATCCCACAGTGGCACTTTAATAGACTGTATATGTAGCAGTGCAATGGTGCAAAATGTCAAAGTTAATTATATACCTACACTTAGCAGTCATGCGTTAGTTACAGGTGAACTTAGTGTTCGGAAACCCAAACCTGCTCCTATGTGGATCACTTTTAGGCCATTGAAATCCATTGACCGGAATTCCTTTGACCTGGCTCTTGCATCAATTGATTGGCAGTCTATGGTAGCAGCGTCAGATGTTGATCAGATGGTTGAGTCTTTTCGGGTGGCGGTACTGTGGCTGTTTGATTATTTTGCACCATACAAACGTGTGCACAGAAGGGTACATAATTATCCATGGGTAACATACACTGTACGAGAGATGATGAAACTACGCAATGAAGCTCACGATAGGTGTAGGATGACACGACTAGAGTCGCATAAAAAATATTATAAGGAGCTCAAGTCCAGCGTAAATGTAGCTATACAAAATGAAAAAAAAGCATATTTTAAACACAATATTAATCGTTATTCGACCAGCTCTCGAGCACTTTGGACTAACTTAAAACGGACAATCAAAGTAACAGGGAAAGTCGAGGAATGCGAGCTCCCACTGAACCTGCGTGATCCTGAAATTATAAACTCTCATTTTCTTAATGTGCCTGGTAATGTAGATGTACCGGCTTCTCTGTTACAACACTATAACACTCATCGTTTTGGCGGGGCTACTTTTGAGCTGCGAACTGTTGAAGAGAGTTTCATTACCAAAATTATTAACTCCTTAAGGTCCAATGCGGTGGGGAATGATGATATATCCCTTGACATGCTTTTGCTCACCCTACCCTCATCATTGACAGCAATTACTAAGATAATTAATAATTCTATTATTACTGGCGTTTATCCATTAGCTTGGAAGATGGCTATAGTCAGACCTATGCCCAAGAAGACAAATATTACCGATGTGAGGGACCTGCGTCCGATCAGTGTCCTTCCGTGCCTCTCGAAGATACTAGAGAGAGTTGTTTGTGCACAGCTCACGGAGTACATTGAGCGCAATAAAATTTTACCAGTGCACCAGTCCGGTTTTCGTAAATCTCGGAGCACGGCGACAGCTCTGCTGGATATTGTGGATAATGTTCTTTGCGCCCAAGATAGAGGTGAAGGTACCATTATGGTTCTTCTTGACTATTCTCGAGCATTTGACTCAATAAGTATCCCGCTTTTACTGTCTAAATTGACTTACTATGGTTTCTCATCTGCCACAGTAGGTTGGTTTGCTAGTTACCTCTACGGCCGCACCCAGAGTGTCCATCTGAGCAATGGTAACGGTACAAGTGCCAGTTCTAGGCCTGCAAGTGTTGTACGAGGAGTACCGCAGGGGTCTGTGTTGGGTCCGGTCCTCTATATATTGTACGCGGCGGACATGATAAAAGTAATCAAGCACTGCTCCTATCACGTGTACGCCGATGACACGCAATTGTACCTCTCCTTTAAACCTAATGATATATGTTCTGCTGTATCCAAGATAAATGAGGACATGGGGCGGTTGGCTGAATGGTCTGGAAGGCATAGTTTGCTATTGAATGCGGCCAAGACTAAATATATAATTCTCGGTTCTAAACATCAAGTTGCGAAAATATCCGCGGATGATCCCAAACTTGTAATAAATAATGTCCAGGTAGAACGTGTGACTGTGGCTCGAAACCTTGGGGTGCTGATGGATGAGAGGCTACTCTTTGACCAACATATATCTGAAATGGTAAAGAGATGTTATTATAGGCTAAAAATTTTGTACCGCATTCGTCAGTACCTTAATCAGGAATTGCGCATCAGTTTGTGCGACTCTTTGGTATTATCCATTCTCGGATATGCAGATGTTGTATATGGTCCCCGACTGCTAGCTAGAACCGAGCGTTTAGTTCAGAGAGTGCAGAACTCGTGCGCAAGGTTTTGTTATGACATTCCTAAACGTGCCCATGTCACACCTTATATTATACGATCTAATAGCCTGAAAATGTCTCTCCGCCGAGAGCAACATCTGGCTTTGCTATTATTCGGTGTTATCAGGACGGGTCAACCGGAGTACCTGGCAGAAAAGTTGTCTTGGCGTGACCATGGGAGATATGGTGTTCGTTCGACGGGTTGGGTATTGCAGATCCCTCCGCACCGCACTTCTGCTTTTCGTGGGAGTTTTAGATACGCGGCCTCGAAGTGCTGGAATAATTTGCCGCCGCCTATGAGGGAAGTAAAGTCTGTCTTTTCTTTTAAAAGCAAAATAAAACAACTATTAACATCATACCAGGCCGAGTTGTCCGTGGGCGGCCGGGTTGTTCCAGCATTTTCGAGGTAAAAGGTTCGCTGATAGGGTATAGCTCTGTAATTTCATATCATTTAAATATAAGTATTATGTCATTTTCGCTAATTTATTTATAATCTTATTTATATTTATATATATTTATTTGCATATTATATGATAGTAATAGTAATAACAAAGCACTAATATTTCTAATTTATTATTTATTTATTTTTTTTATTCCTTTTTATTTTTAATGAATTTCTGGCGTCGAGCTCTACGAGCTCTACGGGCTTACTGAAAATCAGCGCTGTGGTAAATCTACTGCAGCATATGCTGAGATAAGTCCCGTGTTGGCATGACGCTACAACACAGGCCATACTACTGTCTACTGTGCATCATTGTTTTAGTTTTACTTGTAATTATAAGTCATATACCTAATTATTTGTTTGTAAACTGTTTTAGTGTGGTTTTGTGTTGTTGTATTCGTGCCAATAAAAGTATGTCTATGTCTATGTCTATGTCTATGTCTATGTCTATGTCTAAAATAAAAATATGGTCGCCTTTTTCGGAGAACTAAATAAATATCTCGAGTTCGTCGTCTTTCAGCTATTAACCACGAGATGGCAGCACTTTGATTGTACACAATATATTGAAATTTCTCAATATATTATCAAAAGATCGTAACTTGCAATGATAGGTATTGATGATATTGAAATTTCAACGATATGCCAACAGGGCATAGTTTAAATTATATTAACTGTTCAAAATTTGTTATTTCTTTTTAAATTTGATGATATTAAGATGATAATATAGTTTAAGCGACAGCGGTTCTGATAGTAATCGAGTCTTAAGCACTTCCATTGTTTTTTATTTTTCCGTGATTGTACCCATATAAATGTCTTAGAAAAATTGGCGACTCCGAGTCATTGACTTAATACTTGTCTATGAGGTATTGCAGAGTCAGCTCAACACGCCCCACATAATTGGTTTGGGCAGTAAGTTGCGTACAGTAACTTTGAACATGGTATAAATTTTGGTGACCAAATTTTTTCAGGAATATTCATTCGCACCCAGTGAGACCACATCTGCAAAATAACCACTTTTTAGGAGAGTTTTAAATATTCTACGAACAAAATTAGTCGATAATTTTTATGTTTATATAAGCTCTTTCACAATGAGCCTAATGGGTATAGTGTTCGAAAAAATTCCATCGATCCGACCGGATTCGAACCGACATCTTGTACCAAACCGTGCCAGAATCTATGCCAACTAGGCCTCGGAACAAACCAGCGGACCTCACGAATTTTTTCTATGTGCTTGTTGTCGGATCTTTTGTGTTTGGTTTTTCAACGAATTTTTAGCCGTAGCGCCGTAGGGCTGGTAGCTGTAAAGTCACCTAACTGGGTGACGAAATACTTTCATAGATTTCTCATAGATGGCGCTGCGGCTAAAAATTCGTTGTAAAACCAAATACAAAAGATCCGACTCATAGAAAAAATTCGTTAAGTCCGCTGGTCCGTTCCGTGACTTAGTTGGCATATCATCTAGAAAGAAAGAAGAAGAAAGAAAATACATTTATTTGTTTACCACAATGACATCACAAAAGACAAAAGACAAAAAAAAAGAGAAAACAGAACAAAACAGAACTAAAACAAAACACGATCAAAACATTCAACGTAAAACAAATATATAATTACGAAACAAAAACACAAACAAACACAAAATAAAAATGTATATACAAAAATAGATAAAATTAAAACATGAACTATTCACACAAATAATAAAAAGAAGACTAAATATTGAGATACCTTGTGTGGTGCCAGCCGCGGTAACAAAAGGGTCACAAACTCAGTATTTGCTGGAAAACGCAACGCGTTCCCAGCACTGATTTTCAGTTAAGACCCTAAGTGAGGTCATCTCCACGGTTTGCTAGAAGACGTCGGTTCGAATCCGGCAGGATCGAAGGATTTTTTTCTATCTTTGTTTTGATAATTATAACAAACTAGTGGATTACTCAGCTCAATACAAATTTAGGTATAGTGTATTTACAAATTATTGGATGAGTGATATATTACTAACGTATCGGATCAGAGACTTCCATGAAAGTACGAAGACCGTGATTTGACATAACAATGCTTTACTTTCTCAAACTCGTATCTTATAAAGAGCAATTATTCAGGAGATAGAAAAACTTTCTATTTATTTTAAATTTTTTATCAAGGGTGTTAAATGTATTATTTTAAGAATAGTGATGTGAAATCAGATTGCAAAATTTGTATATACAATCAACTTTGTGCTTTAGGATACGCGTTTGAGAGAGTAAGGCGACGATAAGTCCTTACTTCAAAATTTGACATAACTTTCATTGTCAAACTGACATAAGAACTTCATTGCGGACGCAGTCACGAAGTATCGTATTTATACTGCCTGTAGAAATGGCAATTTTCAAAGTAGGCACCTACACACATCGAAACCACAGTGTAAACAACAGGAATTAGTTAGACTATAAAAAAACTGTCCAGGGATCCAATATGTTTTTGGCAATTAGCGAATCAAATTTTTTCATAAAATTTTTTGAACACCAATGGATTTTTTATAGTCAATGTCATAAATTGAATTTTTTGAAAGCGAAATCGACAAAAAATGTCCATTGATGTTAAAACAAATTAATGCAAAACGCACTTGAATACTGGACTCTTTTAATGTGAGTATTTGAGGTCGATGTACAAATATAATTGTAAACAAATGACTGACGAATGAAAATGGAACATGAGGAAATGTAAATGAAGTAGGCAATGCTGCAAAACTTTATGGTTTCATCAATTATTATCGGTGTTTTCGTAGAATTCCCTCAATTTTCCCGTTTAGCTGAACAACAAAGATTTATTTGCATAAATTTAAAATTTCGCTCGCTCCAAACGTCTTTTACAACTAGGGCTGTCACGTGGGATTTGTAAGTATTTTTCAGGATTTTGTTGCCAATTCAACTCTGGTCCTTATTTTTCATATGATCTAGAGCTAGTGTCGCACAATGCAAATTGCATCCAAAACTTTTGAAACATTTCAATGTTTACAAATTTAATCGTGCTTTTCCCGTTCGATGCGCTGTGGCAGATATTTTTCTCATACATATCAATGCAAACGTTTATAAACGTGTCTTCTAAGGTTATTAATTGAATGTAACAGATAATGTTACTGACGTCATTAAACGCTGCCGCCTATAAACCACCAACGTGACGCGTGTATGCCAGCGATCATTTGTATATGCGTGTAGTGTTTACATATCCTGTGTAATAACGACACTGCGTGTCTCTCAAGATTAAATATTTTAATATGTTGTAGCGCAATGACGTCACTATTAAGACATTGTGTGGCCAAATGGCGTTCTCTTGCGTTTTTCGATGAAATAGTAGTAATTAAACGACATAAATGTATCTGCGTTGTTTTAGAATACTTACAAATGTTTACGCACATACTAAATAACGCACACACGCAATAAGCTCCGCACTAGGGAAACCCTATGTCGCGGGTGCCATGGACACATACATAGACAACCATAAATTACACCCAAACTTACGAGAGAAATAAATGTGGGCCATACAAATAATTCTCCCGGGCCGGGAATCGAATCTACGTAGCAGTCCGGCATGGTAACCGTTCAGCCATGGAGGCAGTTTAGATCGGCATAGTACGTAGCTGGAGCGAATGTCGCGTTACGCATTAAGGTACATTATTAGTCTATCTAAAATACTAATAAATTGTATTGGTACCACAACATAGAACTGCAGCATTTAGAAGTAGTTACAAATATTCGCCTTCAAAATGCTAGAATAATATTCCACCACCTATACGGGACGAGTCTTCCACACACTAATTCAAAGCACTTAACCGCAATACCCACTCTCGCCACAAAAGTCTGTCTAATTTGTGTAAATTGTTCTATTATTATTTTTCATATCCACATTCGTGGCCATTCTAAATATACATTTTCACTTTGATTTATTACACTTATGTATTTATCTCCGCACGTGCACTTACATATTGAATAGGTTATTTTAGATGCACTATCCACATTTTATAACATTTATTATTTCAACGAACAATTTCCCTGCTAGTCGTTTATTCTATCTTTCATTATTAATAACTTCTAGATTTGCAGTTCAAAGCTCAGAAATGTGTTGCAACTGCCAAGGACAGACGAGTCGCTTGCCACCAGATACACGAAAAAAGTCTGAATAGAGTAAAGAATAACAGATTAATTTTGTCATTACACAACCCTAATCGAAAATGAATAGTAGCGGTGAATGGAATTTATATGGAATTGTCAATATCCCACATTCAATGTTCCTTCCGCCATGATTATTTAAACAAACTTTCAATTAATAGTTTTCGAAAATACAGGAATTTGATACGGTAATTAAATATTATTTACAAGTGTGATTGATTATAAAACACTTGTTCTTATTTTTTCGCAATTATTACACGTAAGAAATGAGTCCATTTTTTTTTGGACTTAAATCGCGAAATAGAAAAATAGTTTCATTTCCTACGTACGTATTTGTTGTTTTCATTTTTGGTGTAAATTACACGTGTTCAAGGTTGAACATGATATAAACAACGAAGAAACTGCAACATAGCGACCTCGAATAAAATGCTACAAAAACTAGCCTCGTCAACAGATCATTCTTATGCAACAAGTGCAGCATAGTCACGTACTATGCCAATTAACAAAAATCAACCTAGTCATCAATAACACCCAATGCACACTAAGAAAACTTATTATAGTGTAGTATAAACAAATATTGTATAAATAGTCAGTAAATATTGTAAATAAAGTTAGTTAACCAATACCATCTGATTTTAACTCATCTCCTTGCTTAGTGAAGTGCTACCTGCTACTCCTCTCACTGTGGCCAAGACACCCTTAGCCATCAGTAGATCGGTCTTGTGAGTCTGCTTGACCGGCAGTGAGAAAACCATTCCTGTACACATCGCACGACGTGTACATCCTAATTTCCTTCCCAACTTCCGTTTGTCACCTTAGGTCTCCTGGTGACAGACTTCCTTACTTATACTATATATCTCTCCATTTATATATTTATGGTTAGGTTAGGCTACACACCGTTAGGTTGTAGGGCTACACTTGATAGATCGTAAGACGACCCTTGAGGTCTCTCTGTTAGATTTTGATAGAGTAGTTATTATCTTACCATAAATTCATGTACAGCAGGCGGTTGGTATTTGCTGCATACAACTACACACTACATTGACAGACAAACACTAACACCACATTAAATACCTAACCGCACGCTGTTCAACACGATTACTCCAAAATTGGTGAACCAACGATGATTGTTTTTTTGTTGAAAAGCGGGTGTTACATAGATGCACCCCACGTAAACCGCTGAAGCCGCAATAGATATTGCGACATAGATTTGTACACGCGCAGTGACCACGCGACGAGTCAGCGATATTGAAAAACCCGTGTAACCTAATTAATTATGTTTAGAATAAATTTAATGTTAAAAAGACATTGTAGATCTTGCATCGATCGCAACCACTCTTGTAATTAGCTTAGGAATTATTTTAATTAAATTTTAGTTTTTATAAAATCTTTTTGGTTTTTTTTAAGTCCTCCGGCCGCAGCCTTCGTAATTGGCGCAGTCGGTAGGATACTTGAATAGATTAGCGTAGGACATTTCTTACATCGAATTGTGCTATACCGAGTCTTCGAGTATCCTGAAAAGAACCTGAGGCCAGCGGCAGGGAGAGACAAGGAATCCAGACATTGATCCGCAGAGAACCAGAATGATATATATGTAAGTGAAACAAGTACTTTGAATTTTCCTTTGTTGCTTGTCCTTTTAATCTTTAGTTTCCTTAATTTCCTTTTAACTTTTAATTTTAATCTTTCAATATTTTTCATCCAAAGAAAAATCCTCGTGGTAAATTCACTACATCGAGTAGAGATTTCCGTAGGAAGGCAGTAGATAAATTTAGGAATTTAGAATTAATTTTAGAGGATATAAATATGGCAAATCCAGTAGACCCTGAAGTAATTTTTAAAGTATTGAGACCAGTACCAGAATTTGATGGGAACCCGAATGTTCTCACACGGTTTATCAAACTTTGTGATCAGATTTGTACAGTTTATTTAAGTAATGTACAAGGCAGTGAGTTATCCAACCTTTGTCTTATTAACGGCATATTAAACAAAATTACTGGACCAGCCGCGCGAACAATAAATTCAAATGGTATTCCAGAGAGCTGGCTTGGCATAAGAAATGCATTAATAAATAATTTTTCCGATCAAAGGGATGAAATAGCCCTTTACAATGACCTGTCTGTTGCCACACAAGGGAGTATGTCTCCTCAAGAGTTTTATGATCACTGTCAAAATTTATTTAGCACTATTATGACCTATATATCATTGCATGAGACAATTGCGACTACTATCGAGGCGAAGCGCACCCTGTATAGAAAATTAGCTATGCAGGCATTTGTACGTGGGTTAAAAGAGCCCTTAGGTTCTCGCATCAGGTGTATGCGCCCCGATAGTATCGAAAAAGCTTTGGAATTCGTGCAAGAAGAGACGAACATTATGTACATGCAACAGAGAGCCGACAGTACGTCGGAGAGAAAATTTAATTCAAATAAGCATGCACAATCGGCACCCCTATGGACGCCGTCAGTACAAAAACCGTTCGCTCTACCTGCACCAATGCCTATGCCAATGAATGTAACTTTTCAGCGTCCACCATTAGTTCAACAACCATGGAAACCAAATACTCCAAATTTTCAAATGAATAGACCTCTTCAAGGTCCTTCTCGCACTCAGCAGATGTTCCGCGCCCTGCCACCAAACTATAACCCGCAGAACGCTGTCTTTAAAATGCCACCTAGAAATCAACCCTTTAATTCAGGCCCTAAGCCCATGAGTGGCGTAAGTCACTTTCAACCTCGACAATTGATGCCAAATGGTCATAATTGGGCGAGATCTGGTAATCCACCACCGAGTAACTACTTTAAAACCCGAGAGTTGAATCATAATGAGTGTTTCGGTTATGATAACTATAATTACTACCCCGAATTTAACCCTGACTATGAAACTCAATACTACTACCCCGAGAATTCCGACTATAACTCTTATAACGTTGCGACTTATGACTGTGACTACCAACCATACACTTTGACCGAGTCCACAGACGACAATTGTTCATTTAACGAACCCCAACCTTCTACTAGCAATGACCATGAGCAGGATTTTCCCCCGGCTCAGCCTATAAGAAAATTAAGATAGAAGTTAATCTGCAAACCCAGAGACAACTTCCATTCATACAAATCTCCAATCCCCCATTGAAGCTTCTTATAGATACTGGTGCAAACCAATCTTTCATAAACCCTGATGTAGTTCAAAATTATTATCCTCATGTACCCCTGAATGTCGATCCGTTTGAAGTTACAAATGTACATGCGACCACACGTGAAAATTACTCAATTAATATACCTTGTTTCCAAGAATTTAATTATCGCAATGACATCAAACTATTTTTATACAAATTTCATAATTATTTTGATGGTCTAATTGGACTAGATTTATTAGAGAAATGGGAGGCAAAAATAGACCTTAAGAACAAAGTACTTATTACCTCCAATGCGACTAATATTATACACATGTATAACTCGCGAAATATTAACTTGCATGAAGAGTTAATCCCGGCTAATACTTCAAAATTAATTCGATTACCTATCAACTTTCATGACGGGGATGCATTAATTCCCGAGCAAATAATTTCAAATTGCGTAATACACGATTGTTTAACTATTGTGAATAAAAGCCGTGGCATAGTAGAAGTTGCGAATCCGTCGTCTCACGACGTGATATTTTCCATGAGCCGACCTATCGAGGCGCAAATTTACAGTAACGAGTGCGTGCGCACCGAACAACCGCGTTCGAGGTCCGGCGACGTATTATCGCGCTTGCGTACCGACCATCTTAACGCAGAAGAGCGGGCTAATTTAGAACATTTATGTTCACGTTATGCCGATGTATTTTATATCGAAGGGGAAGCTCTCACCTTTACTAATAAAATCAAGCATCATATTCGAACAACGGATGAAATCCCCATTTACACTAAAAGTTACCGTTACCCATTCGTTCATAGAGAAGAGGTTAGACAACAAGTTAGTAAAATGTTAGAACAAGGTATTATCCGTCCATCACAATCCGCATGGAGTTCACCCATTTGGATTGTACCCAAGAAAGCCGATGCCTCCGGCAAAGTCAAATGGCGTCTTGTTATAGATTTTAGAAAACTTAACGAGAAGACCATTGACGACAAATACCCAATCCCGAATATTTCAGACGTGTTAGATAAGCTTGGCAAATGCCAATACTTTACCACCCTAGATCTAGCTAGTGGCTTTTACCAGGTAGAGATGAGTACCGAAGACATTCCAAAGACCGCCTTTAATGTAGAGCATGGGCACTTTGAGTTCCTTAGAATGCCCATGGGATTAAAAAATTCCCCATCCACATTCCAGCGTGTGATGGACAATGTGCTCAAGGACTTACAGAACAATATCTGTTTAGTCTATTTAGACGACATTATCGTGTTCAGTACGTCATTACAGGAACATATGGTTAACTTAGAAAAGGTTTTTACCAGACTCCGTGAATCCAATTTTAAGATACAAATGGATAAATCCGAGTTCTTAAAAAAGGAGACCGGGTATCTTGGCCATGTGATCACCAGAGACGGTATTAAACCGAACCCCGATAAGATAGCAGCTATTATGAAATACCCCATTCCTAAGTCACCTAAGGAAATTAAACAATTTTTGGGCCTTGTAGGATATTATAGGAAGTTTATTCCTGATTTTGCCCATCTCGTTAAACCGTTAACTCAATGTTTGAAAAAAGGAAGGAAAATTACATTAGATACCGAGTACGTTAATTGCTTCGAAAAATGCAAAACTCTTTTAACTAATGATCCCATATTACAGTATCCAGACTTCGATAGGGAATTCATACTAACGACAGACGCTTCAAATGTGGCCATAGGAGCCATACTTTCCCAAGGACCCGTAGGGTCAGATAAGCCTGTGTGTTATGCCTCCAGAACCCTAAACGACAGTGAATGCAACTACAGTACTATAGAGAAAGAGCTGTTAGCGATAGTATGGGCTACTAAGTATTTCCGTCCGTACTTATTTGGTCGCAAATTTAAGATTTTTACAGACCACAAGCCGTTACAATGGGTGATGAATTTAAAAGAACCCAACTCTAGACTAACCCGATGGAAGTTAAAACTTAGCGAATATGACTTTTCCGTAATTTACAAAAAGGGCAAAAATAATACTAACGCCGACGCCCTGTCCAGAATTGAAATACATAACGAGGAAATAAGTTCCATCATTGCCAACCCGTCAGAAAAACCACCATCCATTGTTAACAACTCAAGTACAGAAACCGTTCATACAAGCTTAGAGCACCCGATTCTTGAAGTTCCTATCACTGACGAGCCACTAAATAAATTCCATAGACAAATCATAATGACTATTGTAGGTGACTTAAAACGTAGACCAACTGTGACAAAACCATTTGAGACCCACACTCGAACTTCTGTACAGATTTCTGAAAATAACTTGGTAGAGGACGTAGTAAAAACTATCAAGGAATACGTTAACCCTAAAGTAAAGACAGCCTTATTGATAATTCCGCCTCTCGGAATGTATGACATTATACCCATTATCCAAGATCACTTTAAAAGCTCAGCAATGAATCTCGTATTAGCGAAAACCGAAGTAGAGAATGTAAAAGAATATTTACGACAACAGGAAATTATTAAAAACTATCATGACGGAAAAACTAATCACCGCGGCATAAATGAATGTTTCCTGACACTTTCTAAAAGATATTATTGGCCCAAAATGAGGGAGCACATTACGAAATAC
>NW_020653575.1:4242484-4264114 GCF_003589595.1 Hyposmocoma kahamanoa | reverse complement strand
TTTTTTTTATATCAACTGAACTAAATAGAACAAGTATAGTATACGATAAACATTTTCAAATGCTTTAATTTCGTTTGTAAGCAAAATTAATTCTGAAACAATAAGTAATAAACAATAAGTATAAGTATCAAGTCTTAACTTTCCAGCCTATTCTCAAAGTACGTGCTAAAATATTAGTTTTAAAATTACCATAGACAATATAACTTTTCAAAAGAAAAAAGTTTTATTGTTCAATGTTAGCTAGTAGCAAAAACCGCACGGACAATTGGCCAAGCAATACTATTGCTAATTATCCCATAAACTAATATAAAAAAAAGAAAAGGCAATTGTGTTAGGTGTAGCATAGAAGATCTATAATTACTTAAACAAAGATAAAGTCGGGATTGGTGCAGCACTGGCTAGTCTTCTCAGGCGTGTGTGCGGTACGTAGCCATTTTCCGTGGCAGTGTGGAGCCACTAGAGCGTAGAAGCGGGTGTTGTGGCCGGTCACACCGTGTCCACTGCACCGCCATTTTAGGTCACGTCGAAGAGCCGCCGATTCGCAAAGTACACATACTGTGGTTCCTGTGGAAGATAAATAAGTCTTCGTTATCTGTACGTTCCACTACACACAATATATTATAATTGGAAGAAAATACGTAGGAGAAATGCCAGTACGCCAAACCGCCGAGTACGAGAAAAGCCTCAAGTTTCGAAGTTAAAAACAAACTTATTCTATTTAAAAAGTTAACCCTTATTTACTGCTTAATATATTGCCAAGTGACGTTCTTGATAAACTTCTAGGTAAACCAGAAAAATGTAAAACAATTCTTAAATCAAATTGTGCAACTAATTAGTTTTAGTCATTAGAGATGAATTATTAGCTGTTAATTATCTTGTTAGACGCATACCATGTGATGACAGCGATACAAAAAAACCTTTTAATGGTCTTTATCCTCTATTTTGTGTTTCTGTTTGTAAACTTTTTACTTGTGAATAAAACAAAAAAAAATAAAAAAATTGTAATTATTAAGTCTTTTGTTGAATGTCACGATGTATGACCACCATGATATTCAGTGATTTTTGTGAAATTACTCCATTAGTTTAGATAGATATATAAAATGTTTATTTACTTGAATCACAACCACAACAATATAATAGAGTAAATGGATTAAAAGAGAGACATAGACAAAGACATTTCTACATGCTTGTTGCAGATCTTTAACCTTTATTTTTTTCCTTTTTTATAACATCAAATGACGACAGTTGTGCGCTTGGTGGTAAGCGACATGTCTACCTACGATAATTCCATAGCCACTTAGAGCTATGGAAAGATCTAAGGGGCACTGCCACTATCTATGTGTCCGTGTCGTCTAATAAGAATAAGTTCATAATTTAACTGTGTTTTATCACACAGTTGACAAAGTAATTATAGTGATCAATCACTATTCTATATTCAGTAACTCATTTATTCGTCCACAACCACAACAAGTTGACCGGTTTGCGTAAATATCTTCTGACACTGTTCTAGTCTGCAACGTGTATAATATATTTATAAGTATTGGTTTATTTAGGTATATTTTTATATATAAATAGGTATATATGTATGTATACGAAATCGTTATTTATTATTTCATAAAATATAACGTAAGTTTTTATTCACACAATTCAAATTTTTGCTATTGGCACACTACGTACCTGGCTCTGATTAACTTTCCTCTACCTCAAAGGTATCGTTCTTAGCGATAAGGCCGCCTTTTCCCCACATTAGTTTTAAGTTGTTTATGTACTGTTTTTCTTCTTGTGCGTGAGCAATAAAGTGTATATCTGTCTGTCTAAGGTAATATTTCATTGTATAACAGTTTAACACAGTGTATCCTTAACCACTTGGTATGTTACACGCGAGGTGAATGCCTGAAGACTATTCACATGCTAGACCTAGTTTAGGCATGAGTCTCCCACAAATGTAATTAATCTTTAAATACGTTAATATGAACGCTAGGTATATATTTTTGTGGAGTCGTAAACGATAGTTTGTTTTTATTTTGTTACCCTTCAAAACCGCTCACTTCTAGGCAGCGGAAATAAGTAAGAACTTCCTTCGGTGAACTCTTTCACAAAGAGCTCTAGAGCTACTAAAATATATGCTTTGAAAAGCTTTTTATTTACAACTCAGTTGAAAACGCTCCCCATTCCAGTTTAGCCACATCAAATCCGTGTATACGCAATAAAGTTACCAAATTCAATAAATATTAACATCTCATTCTCAAAATAGGAACAGTCAAGCGATAAACAAACATTTACGACAGCTCTAAACGCGGAAGTACATAAAGGCGCTCTTTAGGTCGGTCGTGTACTAAAATTGTTACAACACTTTAGTTCTTACCATCAAGTATATAACCAGAAATAGAGACAAAATGTCATTTAATTTGTTTGAAAACTATTCTGCCATATCAGTAGTGTGACAACTATGCTCCGATTTGAAATTAACGGGTATCGTCAATGGTGTCGTCAATTGTTTCACTTCAAATTGATCAGTTAACTTGAGCTTTGCTACAATAGACGAAAATAACATATTTAATATTTAATTACCGATGAAATTTTATCCCGTTTTGTAATTAGATGTTTTGCTGTTGCACCACCGAATGGAAGAGCACGCCATTGTTACAGATATTATCTTTATTACAATAAATACAGAATATTTTTGGAATACACGGAGACGTACACACAGGGCTGTTGTTGGCGCTGTACTATTTCTTCTTTTAAAATAGCTTTTTAACTTGTAATTTCAATGCAAAAGAGAGTTGATAATTATAAGTGATATATCACTGACCATCAACGTATGACCAGAATCACCAGGAACGTATGGCCCTTATTTCGTCTCTATTTCTGGTTATATACTCGATGGTTGTTACATACACAATGAAAAATTTACAATAAAAAAAGTTAAAATGCAAAATATCTTTATTTCGTAGGTAAGCAAATTACATATTAATGAAACTCTACAGCTCATTAGTAAGGCAGATTCCCCTGAGAAGGTTGAGCAAGAAACTCTAGGGGTTGCTCTTTCTAAATATACATTTGAATACATTTAATATTTACAATATTTATTTCAAATTCTTAGATTCATCCAAGTACGCAGAAGCTGTATAATGAAAGCCTTAAGTATAAAGTTTTTGTTTCACTATAGTTTTAAACCTCGTAAATGGCAAATGTTGAATATCAACCGGTATCTTGGCCGCGCACAACGCGCGGGTGGCGCGCCGCCACGAGCGCCACCTGGTGATGGCCGGGGCCTGAAGAAGCTTATTCATTGCCCCTTAGATGAATTTGTAACTTTGTAATTAAAAGAAGCATGGTGCGAATTAAGCTTCATACTTGACAGTACCTTTCACTTGGTCGAGTATTGCTTATTAGACAGCTATTGTTTCGGACGGAGAACAGTAGTAAATCCCTTAACTTTGTTTTTCGTTTTTGACATTTTTGTAGTACGTTATCTGCGAGAAGTCTATGAAAGTTTTCTTCCCTCAAAACTATGCAGATAATAGTGTACATTATCTAAAGGTAGGCGTCCACAGATCCGTAGCGTACTCATCGGACGGCTCCGTTTGTGGTAGTGCGTCCACTGTATCCGCAGCAATCGGATTGCCGACGCCACTTTTCGTAGCGAGTGGACGAGTGTAACTTGTGTGTGTGAGACAATGGATTTGGAAAGTGATGAAGAACAATTTATCGTGGTGGCTTGTTTGTTGGCAGAAGAAAAAAGAAGTGAAATCGGGTAGTCTCGAAATCAGGTGTATTTCCGAGCGAGAAGATGAACTATACTATATCTTTCTAATTTGTGAGTTAAGTCAACTATTGTTCTGATCTGAAATGTCAAAAGTTTCCGATCTTCCAGTTATGAATCGCAATTATGCGCCTCGACTCGAAAGAGACGCAGTTTTCGATCGGGAGAGGCAATCAAAATCAAGCTGCTGGATACATGACATATTTAAGAAGAGATCGCAACGCGGCGGCACGCACTCGAATTGATACGCAATCCGTATGACGTCGTCGGCACCCATCGGAAACGTTGCCCCTCCGAGCAACTGCATCGACAGTACCGACAGGCCGAATCAGTGTACGCAGTTGTATGAGATTCTATACAAAGTATACTAAAATCCGTATAATGCGATCGGTCCGATACGTGCGCTGCGGATCTGTGGACGCCTACCTTAAGGCGGTGGCACCAGTGAGCGGCAAGCACCACTGTTCGACTTCTTTTTAAAATTAATTTGTAATAAGATTTAGGGCAAAATTTTCTACCCTATTATCACGTTTTTTATTGGTAAGTGTCAATTACTTTTGTATTGTATTATTCGTAGACTTTTGGTATTCATTTAGACAAAATTGTAGTAGAGGTTTTCTTAGTAATAATTATAATTTGTAATTTTTAATAATGAATTTTTTATGAAACATGTTACAGCATTCTTTTATGGGGATTATTTGTATCTGTTAAGTAAACTAATCATTATTGATACTATTGTAATAGTGTTGTACTCAAAATATATAAAATTCAATATTATATCATTAATGAACGTAAAAATTGATTATCTACATGTCTATAAAAAATAATAATATTAATACTTCAACTAAAGGAACATATTCAATATCACACATTTTCAGGAAACAACTTGCACGCACGTCAATTCAAAACTGTACAGCAATTAAATGCAACAAACTGATTCGGCTATTTCACCATGTGCCTCGACATTGCATTCTAACTGAATATTTGAATAGATAAAATCGTTATATCAAGTGAGTTATTAATATCAAGTGACGACGAACAAGTTGTGTGCCTGGTGGTACATGATGGTGGAAAACGTACCTCCATTAAAGTGAACTTTTGAGTAGGCACGAAAATCATAATTACTGAAAATAATTTTATATGACAATCAATTATTACCTATACCTTAATTTTATAACTAAAACAATGGTCTAAAAATTTATTTTAATCTTTAATTGCCCGATATTGCTAATGGAGGTACGAGTTTTTCAAAAGAAGACGAAATATAAATTACGTACATTGGTACCATGGGATACCCCTTTCATACAAATTAACTTTAGTACATATTGTACACACCTGAAGAAATGAAGCTGCACGTGTGTGGCTTGCGCAAGACAAAGAACAGTGGTATTATCATCAGCACCGACACCAGCAGCAGATGATCTCGAGAAGCTAAAGCAGGCGGCCCAATTGAGGACCTCCGCCCTTACTGTTGATGAGCCACATACATAAGCGCAAGCCCAGAATTGTCATCATTGGAGTGCCTACGTCTATGCAAGAAGCCGAAGTTTTCAATTGTATATTCCAGCAAAACTTAGCCGGGAAGTTGCGAGGTATGTCACTCAAGACATTTTTAAACTTAATTAAATTAAGCCACAAGTCAAGAAAGAGAAACGCGGAGTCCTGCAATTATGTAATTGAAGTATCTGCACATATACGCAAAGCCCTAATAACAAAGGATAGAGTGTTTGTCAACTGGTCGTCGTGTCCTGTGAGAGACTTCACTCTAGTTACTAGATGCTTCAAGTGTCAGCAATACGGTCATGCAGCCAAGACCTGCCGTGAGGAGACCTCCACCTGCGGTCACTGCGGTGTTGTCGGACACGCAACAAAAGACTGCGCAAAGAAAGCCGAACCTCCAAAGTGAGCTACATGCTTGCACTTCAAGAAGACCTGCGACCATCAAACAGGAGATGTTGACTGTCCCGCTAGAGAAATTGCCTAACATTATTGTAATAGAACTTAATTCACTTTAACACTATGATTGATGGTTTGATTTGCGACATAGATAATTTCGCTGTATCCGAGTCAAAGTCTTGTGAAATTGAAATTTGCAGACAACATCTATTACCGTTTAGCAATCCTCTGACCACACTAACACAAAACATATGCAGTATCTATAAGAATTTTGACAATTTCAGTACTATCCTGCAAAGATTAAACGTTAACTGTGACGTCATAGTTTGGACAGAGTGCTGGTTAGAGAAATGTAGAAATCTACTACTCATGTCAGGCTACAGTATATACAGCTCTAAGGAAAATTACAACCAAAATGGCGGTATAATGGTTTATGCTAGGAATCATTTAAATATTTCAGTTGAAGAACCAAATATATTAGACTGCAATTGGCTCCTAATCAAAATTGGATCAGACATAGCAATATTAGCTTTGTACAGACCCCCGTCTTTTAGAAATACCAAAGTTTTTACTGACTCACTTAACGGTACGTTTCAAATTTAACATCTTTTAAAAATGTAGTATTAATAGGAGACATAAACATCAACATTCTCCCAGATAGCATCGATTCCTGTGCGCAAGAGTACCTAAACCTATGCTCGTTTCATGGTTTACTTCCTGCGCTCACTCTCCCCACTGATCAAAGCGGCTCTTGCTTAGACCATATTATGCTTAAAACTCGACAATAACCGATCATAGAGCCGCCCTACTAACCCTTAATAGTAAATTGCTTAATTCTACTCGCACGCAAATAATTTCTAAAATCAATATTAATAAACTTGAAAAAGATTTATGCAACATTGATTTTAACTCAGTTTGTAATTCTGAGGATGCGGATTTCTGTATGTCCTACTTAGTAAAAAAATGTACAGCAATCAATATTAACTAACACTAAAGTCGTGCGATTAAATAATAAAAATTACAATATCAAGCCTTGGATTACACCGGGACTTATTCGCTGTATGCGACATAGGGATCCAGGTAATTTAATATTACAAGCATCGTATAAAAGATACAGGAACTTTTGTAACAACCTTCTTAAAAAAGGTTAAAAATAGTTACGACAAAAAGGAATTAGACAAAGCTAGTACAGACAGTAAAAAAATTTGGAAATGTATAAATAATGTAACATATACATCAAAACAGCATCAATCATCTTCAGGATTATCGAAAACCCATTCATCTGAGCTGATGTCTGCTAACAGCGCAAATGATTTTTCCGTCAACCCAAGTAAAAATCTGACTCAAAACATTCAAACTTTGTCGCTTTCTCCACCACAAAGCACTCAATCCATCTGTAACAAGTCCCCGGGATCAGTTGTACTATTAGATACGGACGAAAGAAAGAAAGAATAATTTTAAGCCTAAAAGACGATTGTGCTCCTGGTCATGATAACATATCAAACAAAATACTAAAACAATTCAGGTACACCCTACTTTCACCGCTTACATTCATTTTGCAAATATCTCTAACAAAAGGAATATTTATGTTTTTTATATGCTTAAAAAAGTGGGCGCTAAGGAATCCTGGGGGCCCACCATAACCTTTCCAAAAGGTTAAAGTAAGATTATTATAAATATTACTCATATTCGCACCATGACAAACCTGTCAACCAAGTGATGTATTATTGCTAAAGTGATTGAAAGAACGAATGATTTCCCAAAATTGTCTATTACTTACTAAAAATAGGAAAGAAATAACGCTATATGAACTATATAATACCATCTCTTTCTTTTTTGATGTTCAGAATCGTCTTATCGTAGTATAATGTTTGAGTACTTTATGTTATTTAGATTCAGATAATTTTAACTGCTAAAAAAAGAAAAGTATGTAATAATAAAGTCTATTAAAATTACGTTATTTTCAGTTATTTTTCCGCATTTTCATGAAGAAAAATAAATAAAACAAGCTGAGTCTTGATAGTCACGTTGTGAATTCGGAATTATAGTCTAGTGTTGTAGTCAACGGTTAGTGTCGCTAAGGAGCATATAGATGTCGCTGTCTTCATTTACGAGATAAACCCCGCGTATTTCGAGATATGATTTCCTATGTACTATTAAATAAAAAAATAAACAAAATATTGAAGAGATATATGTAACTAAATAAGTTCATAGGAAATGAAACTATTTTTCCGGATTTAAATCGCGTATATTGTTTTTTCAAACAAACCGACGTTTCGGGCCCTTTACAGGTCCAATGGTCACGGTTGACTGTTTGTTTGAAAAAACAAATATACGCGATTTAAATCTGGAAAAATAGTTTCATTTCCTATGTGTAACAATCGCGAAAACCTAAGAACTCGATAAATAACTTCAACTTAACTTTTAATCATTACAAATCAATATTTAAGCCACAAATTCGAAAATAATATTGTTTCCATTGTATCCGTGTAATTATTCTATGATTGCTAAATTTGACTTATGAACAATATTACTTTAATGTTAAAGTCGCGTCATAGTGCGAACTGAGTGAATGAATAGTCACAAAGCTGCCAATGACACATCATAGTTTTAACAGCGTCATGGTACGAAAAGTCAATGCAAGGTTAAAGTAATATTGTTTTAAGAGGTTAGGGTACCCCCGGGGGTAAGGGCTGCGGAACCCATTTTTTGCATTTAAAAAATATCTATATAAACTACAAATATATTTTTTTTCTTGTGATTTATTGTGTTAACTTAATGTAAAAATACGTGTTTTCAATTATTTTTTGTTGTAGTGGACGGTGAATTTTTTTTTTACAGTGCCTTTTTTTTGTTTTTTATTGTGACTCGGCAAAATGACTGCACCGCGCCTGATGGAAAGTGCGAATACAGTCCAGAGATGAGAGTAACGGGTGGAAAACACAAATATCTTCACTCCGTCACTATCATTTTGCCGGTCTGGCCAAATGCTTCTTCACACTACGTTTGAAGGACCCGATGTTATAGAGGGGAGGGAATACATGCGCCGGGAGTTGGTTCCACAATTTGATGGTTCGGCATGAAAACGAATTGCCAAATTTTTTAGTGCGGGACGGTTTAGTGCCTAAACCAAAAGGAACCTATGTCTAAAGTTTAAAAGACCTTCAAAAGTTTTCTACATAGCCCAGTATTACGCGAAAACTCGTCTCTTCGAACACAATCAAATTCTTAAAATTCTTTCAACTTTAGTAAGTAGATAACAAAAGTGTAAAGTCGAGGAATTTCTCAAAATCCGAGCTAAAGGCAAACCCAGGGTAAGTTAGGCAGGCGTGACCCGTGACGTCATTTGTCACAGGCAACTAAAGCCGGTTTAGGGGAACGATTTAAAAGACGTTGATTCTAAGACGGAGTAGCTTTGTGAACTTGTTACTAATGGTTTTTACTACGATATTCTGATTTGCGACTTGGTGAAACAATATTCAGTTTAATGAAAACACGATGTCCTACGTTTAAGACAACTGCTAATGTTCTACACGGGCGGTTCAATAATATAAAAAAACACATACAATAATGGGTTTAGAATGTTGATGGCGGTGCCCCGCTATTTCGGCATTATACCATGTTTGCAGAGGCGTGGATTGATGGTTTCAATGCCATTATCCGTAATAAGACAGTCTCATTGCTCAGGGCACTGAGGGGCAGCACCAACACCATTTTACAGGTCATACCTGATAGACATGACCTACCCATTGTGAAATCATTCAGTCGGGTTCTGGGTGCCTACCACAACCTCTTAAAAAATATTACTTTAACCTTACATTGACTTTTCGTATCATAACGCGCTTAAAGTAAGCTTATTTGTAATGTTAAAACTATGATGTTTCATTGGCAGCTTTGTGACTATTCATTCACTCAGTTCGTACTATGACGCGACTTTAACATTAAAGTAATATTGCTCTTATGTCAAATTTATCAATGTTAAAATAGTTACACGGATGCAATGGAAACAATATTATTTTCAGTTTTATTGTCTTAATATTGATTTGTACTGAGCAAAAGTTAAGTTGAACTTATTTATTTACATACATCTCTTCAATATTTTGTTTATTTTTTATTTAATAGCACATAGGAAATAATTACTCGTAAAATAAAAAACGCGATGTTAATTTCGTAAAATTATGACAGCGCCATCTATATGCTCCTAGGCGAAACTAATAGTTGACTATGGTTCCGAATTCACAACGTGACTATCAGGACTCAGCTCGTTTTATTTATTTTTCTTCATGATAATGCGGAATAATAATTGAAAACAACGTAATTTTAATAAATTTCATTATTACATACTTTTCTTTTATGGCAGTTAAAATTCTCTGAATGTAAATAATAGTAAGTACTATTGTAACATTATACTACGATAACACGATTAGGAACTTCAAAAAAGAAAGAGATGGCATTATACAGTTCATATAGCGTTATTTCTTTCCTACTTTTAGTAAGAAGTAGACAATATTGAGAAATCATTCGTTCTTTCAGTCACTTTGGCAATAATACGTACTTATATTTATTTTTATTATAATACTTGGTCAACCTATCGATGTCATGGTACGAAATTGAGTAATTTTACAATAAGCTTACTTTATGCTTACATTGAAATAAGATTGTTTTTTGAAAGGTTATGGTAGGCCCCTTGATTGAATAGTCTCACAAGAGACTATTGGGTCTGGATGCGGGTGAGAAATCTGAGAGCCGGCTGCCACTTTTTATAATTTAATTTTTGTGCAACTATTTATTATTATTACCTAGTCTTTGAGTTATATTTGTAAGTTTACTAACACTATTGCGCCTTAAAAAATGTGTTGTCTGAATAAATAAATATATTATTATATTATTATTATTATTGAAATTAGATAGATAGATAGATAGTGCACTTTATTACTCACACACAGGCACAAAAACAGTACATAGACAGTTTATTTGGTACAGCGTCTGGCACGGTAAGCTAGAAGACGTCGGGTCGAATCCGGCCGGATCGAAGGAATTTTTTCTGAGTGTTCGATCTTTGTATTAATAATTAGTACTAGACAGCTTAAAACTAAGGTGGGCAAAGGTGGCTTTATCGCTAAGAGCGATCTCTTCCAGACAACCTTTGAGATGTAGGAAAGCTAATAGCAGTAGAGCTCCTTGTGAAAGAGTTCGTCAAGGGAAGTACTGCCAGCATACCTATTTCTGCCGCCAAAGAGTACTGTCAGCATTATTGCGTTCCGGTTTTGAAGGGTGCTGGTGAAATTACGGGCACATGGGGCTTGTCAACTTATGTCTCAAAGTGACGGGCGCAGTGGCCCTCAAATCTTTGCGATTTATAACTCTGAGTGGCATTGCAACTGTTATGGACAGGCGTGCAGCTCACCATAAAGCGCACTTGATATTATTTTTTTTAAATAACCGCACGAAACGGCATCTTGTCTGTAGTTTGAGACTACGATGGCGAAAGATGTGGTTCATTTTTAACCGACTTTAAAAAAAGAAGGAGATTCTCAATTCGACTGTATGTTTTTTTTGTACGTATGTTACGCGATAACTCCGGTATTTGTGAACCGATTTTCATGATTTTTTTTTGGTGAAAATAGGGGGTACCTTCATAGTGGTCCAATTTCATTTTGAAGAAAATCATCCATAGCGCCTAAATTTTCGTTAAGGAGCAATTATTTTAACGGTTGATTTTGCTATTCTCCAATTCAAGGCGTTTTTTTCTCTCAATATACTTTGAGTAGTGAGAGCCGATTTTTGAGGACGGTTTTTTTTTGTACTCTGTACTGAGATTGTAATAAAAGCGTATTTATTATACAAAGGGTTAAATCTCGCAATGTGTTTGTACTATCATAATATGTTGTTACCGTTGGTTACCCTTGAAGTGGGAGTGGAAGTTACATTACCTGCCCCAGTGCATTAACGGTAAGTTAGGTAAGCCATGACGTCATTTATCACTGAACAGAGCACCAGAGTGTGATTTTAACTTGCGCGGATCGTGAGAAAGTTGCCTTGCGGAAGGAGGAATTAGCACGAGTAATGATTCAGAGATAATTGGACACGGGGAGAAAATTATTGGTACGATATATTTGTTAATTATTGCACAAGTACCAAAACACATGACTTAAACCTAGAATCTACAAGCAGTAGATGTCCTTGTGAATGAGTTCACCCAGGGAAATATTGCCACCTTACCTATTCCTGCGCCAAGCGGTAATACTCACATTACAGCATTCCAGTTTTGAACGGTAAGGGTGCTGATGAAATTACATTAAGGCAAGTTGTGGTAAGGTTAACGGTTACACCTACCGTCCCTCAAACCGAGGCAGTGGGTTCGAATCCGATTCGCGCACCTCTGAGTTTTTTTGATTTATGTGCGAAATGTAATTTAAAATTTACCATAAGCTTTTCGGTGAAGGAAAACATTGATGAGAACAAGGAGACGATGATGATTATACACGGAACAAATTATGTATAATTATTTATTAATACAAAGATCAAACACTTAGAAAAACATTCCTTTGAATTCTGGATTCTAACTCACGTCGTCTAGCTAACCGTGGCAGACGTTATGCATCTAAGCCACGGAACGAACCAGAAGGCCTACTCTCAAAATATACAACCGCAGCTGCGTACCAAATCAAAACGATCCGTGAGCCGTCCGCAGTTCGTTAGCTACAACGCTTTCGTTTTGGGCTTCGGATCCCATAGACAATAACGGACCGATAACGCGAATGGTGAAGTAGGTTCTTTCACATGCTTATACAAAAATTGGCTATAGTGTTGTACCATAATCTATCGAAAAGTCATTATCGACTTGCAAACGTTTAATTAAAGTCGATCAATATTCTGTTCTATAGCCCTTACGTTGTTTTATATGTGTTTGTTGCAGATGTTTGTTTTGTTTTTTAACGACTGTTTTGCTATGCATTATCTTAAATAAACTTAATTAAAATTATGTATATGTGAAATGTTATAACTATAACAATTTTAATCTTATCAATTGTACGTTAAAGTTCTAACACATTGACACTTTTAAATTAGTAACTTGAATTTAATTTTTAATTTTATTTATTGTTTTTCAATTTGTATGAACGTGTAATGTATGTGTAATGTTATAGGATTCATGCCTAAATACATTGACTTACAATTATATGGACGTCGGATCCGCGCTAAAAAGTGTCCGAACTTATAGGGCGTTAAAATCGTATACAGAGTGTCATTCACGCTTTAGTCTTCGTTTGTTCGACTGACAGCGAAGCAAGCAAAATTAGACAGTACTGCGATGACATTATAATTTAAATTCAACGTTTTAGCTTTTTCATATTCTTTTACATGTCACACGTTTAAATAGGTTGACTTGGGACATTTTTCTCGTGGTTTTTGTATTAGACCCGTCGTCCATTTAGTTGTAAGTCAATGCCTAAATAACAATTTCATTAATTAAAGATTTTTTATTCTCACTCCGTTACTGTTCATGCGGTCAGAATTTGGCATCGAGTATATAACCAGAAATAGAGACCAAATAAGGACCATCCATCCCTGGCAACAACTCATCAGGCAAGTGGGCCTTATATCACTTTTAAATATCAACTCTCGTTTGTACTGAAATCACATATTAGAAAACTGAAATAGTACAGCGCCAACAATTGACCTGTATGCACGTCTCCGTATATTCCAAAAATATTCTGTATTTATTGTAATAAAGATAATATCTCTAACAATGGGGGGCTATTCCATTCGGTGCCCAAGGAGCACACTTTATACGCCTTGAAACTGTTATATCTATAAACATTCTTAATATGGTATAGATTTAGATCGTAGTTATCTATAAATGGTTTTAGAAAAAATAAATTGTTCTTATAGACTTAAATAAGTCTGATTGAGTGAAATCACTCAAGTCAAAATTTTAAAACCTTCTTAACACCAAACAACTTAATTAAGTGTAATCTCTCTTAAGATTTGCCCTTAAAGTCCTTATTTTAAGTTCATCTGTAGAATAACTGATTATTTAAAAAATATTGTTCTATACACATCCAGTAAAGTTTATTAATACTCTAAAAACTAGTGTTCTTAAGTTTATTCTAGATATATTTAATTTATAGACATTCTGAAGTGTTTGTACTTATGACAAACATGTTATAGCGCGTCTTCAGTAGATTTTATTTTTAAAAATACTACAATTAGGGTTTTTACTCAATTGGACGTTGTAAGAGTTCATGCAAAATGGATAGAGTAAAGAATATTAAAAGATCTGGTGGAGGTGGTGAATCAGCGTTGCCAATGCCAATTGTTCAAAATCCCCAAAAATCACGGTTAAAATCCCCAAATTTGGGGAGAGCAAAGTTCATATTCCCCACAAATTCCCCACATCTCGAGTTTTCATTATTTACTAGCAATACATCGCTTAAAAATATAATAAAGAACTAAGAAACTCAAAATGTAATAATCTATTACATTTGCTGTGAATGTAAACAGAATGTAAAAAGTAAAACTAATTATAAAATTAGATGACCTTAAATCGTTTGTTTATTTTAATTAGATTCAACATTAATATGTAATCAGTCTTTGAAAAAAAATCATTTTTCTTTGCCTTACAAAATTAAGTAAATTGATTATTTGTTGTGCATTTGGCGACACTATGTTAATGTTAGAAATAATCAATGAGTTTCTACCTATATTAAATATTTAAACTTGACGAGTGGTAAGTTACGGTGTGGAAGTACCAACTGTTCGGCTTTGTTTATCAATAGCTGATTTCGTTTTACTTCATACCGTGGACCGGCCTAAACGGGAGAAAAAATCGGGAACTCAACAATTAATTAATTAATTAATCAATTACCGACTGGTAATTTTACAATTCACAACCAAGTGCTCTAATAATAATTCTATTTAAGCTGCTTGTTAATAATACGAGGGATGTGCGATGTTGAAAAACACGTCGATATAGTCCATCACAGTGTTTCTACCAGTAACGATCAAACTAGCAATACATCAGCAATTGATAGATTAAACAAAATGATAAAATGTTAGAATCCCCACATTTTCCTCACATAGCCAAAGCAATCCCCACAAAATCCCCAATCTAGTGGAAAGTCCCCAAAATTTGGGGAATTCCCTACAAATTGGCAAAGCTGGATACAATAGTCATAATTCGGGCGCGAGCCGGTCACGGCCGGCATTTTTGTTTGTTTAAAAATAAATAAACATTGTGAGTAATTTCGTTTTCTGAAACGATAAAAACAATTGAAATGAGCGCGTAAACTACTGTACTTCAATGTTGTGTATGTATATTGTGCCGTCTATCAATAGAATATAATGCAATCATTATGTGAAATGTGGTTGGCGTGAAATATCCTCAATTTTGAATAATAACCTCAAATGAAAATTTTATTTCTTCCAACATGAGTTAGGTATGTCATTAAATTATTCCTTATATTTGTATGATAGGGAATTTATTCACCTTTCTAGTTACATATAACACATTTCGTATAATTATACAGAATAACGTTTTTTTGCGACAAATTGGATTTTTTTAATAGTTTTTTTTTACCTAGTGTTTTGAAAAGTTTTTTATTGCATAATGCGCTCACTATTCCCTATAACTTTTATAAAGGTTTTGTAATACTGTCAAAAGAAAAAATCGCTTAGAAACATCGCGTTTTGTAGACAATCATAAAAGATCTTAGGAGTTAATATTGTTCTACAAGATCAACTACACTAAAGCAAGTAAAAGTAATCTTTTCGTATTCTAAAGTTTTTCTGTAGATAAAGCTATAGACAAAATGCTCCCAACGGTGTCTTGAAAAAAAGCTATAAATTCTTATCGACATGTTTATTTATAAAGAATGACTATGAAGCAGCCGAGAAAAAATTCTTTTCTTTTAAAAAGTAGATCTAGGTTGGAACTAGCTTGAAGAAGCCTAGAACTTCCTGGAAATGTCTTGTTTTGTGAGTTATTTTGTATATTTAAGCTTTCTATAAATATTTAAAACGAAAATCGATAACTGTATTTTTATGAAGTTTATGTTTTACACATAAATATTTAAAATTTAGCGAACACATTAATTTTATGACAGGTTTTACATCACTTTTCACAATGTATTTAAAGTCGCACGTCAATTCGCGCTTTCTAACCGATTAAACATTGCGCGAAAAAGTCAGAAATATTATATCTAATTTCGCCATGTTGTAATTTTGATAGTTTATATTTTGTAAGCCATTAAACTTGAAATCTATTAGTATTAAGAGAATTGCGTCTTATATTTGTAACGTTTTAGTATTTTGGTTTTAAAATAGCATTACTAAGAAAACTATCATAGACTATAAATTATCTAAAAACTGTCTACAAGCTAAATAAAAACTGTCTATATTCTACAAATGGTCTTGTACCATTCTATATTATATTTATATTATTCTATATTATATTATATTATGCCTAAAATACAGGTACACATGTACTTAGTTTAGGCATCGCAATTGCACTATTAGGCACTAAGATTAAAATGTTTAATTTTACCATGATTATTTTATATAATTTAGATTTTTTTGTTTTGTTTATTACTGTTTATTTTAATATTTTATCTTCAATTACATTGTTTTCATTATAATTGTATTAGATTAAGTAATATTGAAATAAATTTATCTTTATCTTTATCTTTAATAATAACGAAGAACTGAACTGATTCTATAAGGGTTACTTGAGAAAAAAGATAAGAATCTCTCTTCTAAAGAGATAGATAGTTTACCTACAGATAGTTTCTCAAAGCACTCTTGTGATCTACTAATAACTTTGTGCCCACTTTTACTTTAAATTATCTAGAAACCTTCTTCGAGATATCTTGAGGGAATTTGAACTCTTAAAATATTCAATCGAATTAAATTCTATTAGATATCTTATAGTATATATTTAGATATGGGTGTGCTGCTTAAGTGGTGTGGGAAAAACAGCAAAACATATAAATACAAAACAAACGGACTCGAAACTAACGGAATGAAATATAAATTATGTAATTTAGCATTTTTAGAATAGAATAGAATACACATTTATTGCAACGCCACAACACATATACAAAAAAAATTATAACACAAACAAGGATAACAAAATTAAAGAAATAATTAATTAATAAACAAAATAAAAAAAAATAAAAAAAAAAAAAACTTAAAATAAGAAAATTCTAACAAAAAACAAATAGGAAATGAAACTATTTTTCCGGGTTTAAATCGCGTATATTTGTTTTTTCAAACAAACCGACGTTTCGGGCCCTTTACAGGTCCCATGGTCACAGTTGACTGTCAGTCAAACAACAATCGCGAAAACCTAAGAACTCGATAAAAAACAAATAATAATTACTACAAATTTTGTACTGTCATTGATGTCGTTGTGACGTACGCAAAAGGACTTCATTCGCATAAGCCGCAGTTGACTGCAGCGCTAGTTTTCTATGAGCCCTGAGCCGAGATGAGTGACAGACGTGTGTGTCGCGAAAGGACTTAAAATAAACTACTTAAATATTTGTGTATGTGTTCTTTGTATATTTTCGTCCATTACAGGAACGCTCAAATTAAACTGGTCGATTCGAAGTGAAATTAACGACACCCGTCAATTGTTTCGAATTCGGGCTGGCCAATCGGACTGCAGTTGTCACAGTAATGATTTGGCAGAATAGTTTTCAAACAAATTAAATGACATTTCATCTCAATTTCTGGTTATATACTCGATGGACTTTGGAACGCACTTCCCATTACTGTGCATGACAGTAAATCCTTAAAAAAAATGTGGAAAATGTCATAACAAGATAATACACGAATAGGATCGGCCAAAAACATAACAATGCCTAGATATTGAAGAAACTAGACGACAATGACGCAACATCTAGAGAGACGAGAATAAGAAAAAAATACTAAAAAAAAAGCATAGCAGTTATAGTGATTTTTAGTCACCACTGGGGCTTTGTTTCTCTCAAGAAAGGAAAATTATAGCTATGTAGGACGTAGTTTTTTTTACCTTCTCGTAGTGCTTTGTAATCGGAGTCTATGTGGCATCCCTTGGAGACTTTTGTTATTTCGAACTGCACGCAGTATCTGAAACAATAGAACAGAAGTTGCTTTAACAATAAGGAATAATAATAATATATTTTGTTCGATCTTTGTTTTAGTAATTATGACCAACTAGTGGAGTAACTTCACAAAAAATAATTGAATTATCAATTCAATACAAATTTAATTACAAATAGCGACATCTCTAGCCAGGGCTGGTAGTTGTAAAGTTACCTAACTGGGTAACGAAATACTTTCATAAATTTCTCATAGATGGCGAAAAAGTCGTTGAAAAACCAAATAAATTGATCCGACAACAATCACATAGAAAAATGCGTGAGCTCCGCTGGTTCGTTCCGTGCCTTAGTTGGCAAAGCGTCCGGCACCGTTTGCTAGAAGACGTCGATTCGAATCCGGCTGGATCGAAGAGATTTTTTCTAACTGTTCGATCTTTGATATTTATAAGTTCTGAATGGCACTGTAACTGTTATGTACAGGCGAGTAGCTTACCATCAGGCGCACGACTTGCTCCTCCCGTCACTTGAAGGTATAAAAAGAAAGTGGCGGAGTAATTTCACAAAAAACAATTGAATACAAACTTAATAACAATATAATTTATTGTTCTCCTTAAAGGTAGGCGTCCACAGATTCGCAGCGCACGCATCGGACCGATCGCATTATACGGATTTTAGTATTCTTTGTATAGAAGTTCATACATCTGCGTCCACTGATAGCACGGACCGCACGCACCGGTCTATCGGTAATGCCGACGCAGTTGCTCGGAGGGACAACTTTTCTGTTGCGTGCCGACGATGTCATACGGATTGCGTATCTGTAGACGCACGCGTTGCGATCTCTTCTTAAATATGTCTTGTATCCAGATATCACGTTTCCTTTCTTTTCTCTTCTTTCTTTTTCTGCCAACAAACAAGCCACCACGACAAATTGTTCTTAATCACTTTCCAAATCCATTGTCTCGCACACATAAGTCACTCTGGTCCGCTCGCTACGAGAAGTGGCGTCGGCAATCCGATAGCTAGTAGTTGCGTCGGCAATACGATTGCTGCGGATACAGTGGATGCACTGCCACAAACGGAACCGTTTGATGCGATCCATCCGATGCGTGCGCTGCGGATCTGTGGACGCCTATCTTAAGTAGGAATAGAAGTTACAAAAGCTTGCATTCGATTCCCTAAGTACCTGACCCCTTCCCCGACAGATTGGTTCTGAGATCCTTCTAACACATTCAACAAAAAAGTGTAAAGTATTGCCAGCTTTTCGTTTGAAATTTGCATTTTCGTAATGTAATTATAGATCTAAACACAAAGAAATTAATAATTTCATTCGATAGACTTAGTCATTTCTATTTAACTATATGAATGAAACAGGACCGCTCTGAATCTTAGCTGGCTCAAACGTCCCCATAATACTGGCAGTATTACCGCGCTGAATAGCCAACGAATTTTGTTGCACCAAGTAAGATCCAGAACGTGGATCATAGCCTCTTTCTCTAAGCCCAACCGACGACCCAACTCCCTGATGGGTTCTTTGGCCTCCGCACCCCAAGTCCCCGCAGTCTCCACTGCCATTGGCACAAAATCGTACATCGGCTCCAAGGCACTGTACTAGGCATGTTTCAGTTTTGCCGCATACTCTGCAGCTGACCCGTAAGATCTGGTGGTGTGACTCAAATTGAAGATCAAATTGGTTTAAAAAGTTTTTTAAGACGTCATTCCCTACTGATGGAATAAGAAAGTCCTATGAAAATGCATTTTATGGTTGACAGGCAGAGATGAGCAGTGGGTTAGAGTTAAAACCCAATCAACCCGCACGGGTTTTTACCCAAAGCGCCGAGGTTTAACCCATTTCTGCCGATGATCGTAGGCAGGAACGCCGAATACGGAATTTGGTATTATTCCATACTTTAGAAATTTCGATATAAAAAATATTGTTTCTAGACGATAAAGAGGCAAAGCCATACAATGCTAAGAGTCTTACTTACTACTAAAGACGCATTCTTCGATTTTTATGGAAATCGATTAAAGTGTATGCGATAAAAAGTTTCAGTCTCGATTAATTTCATTACATAATATCATTACGTTTAACAAAACTCGATTTACCAATATTTAGTTGTAAATAGTTCTTGCCTTCGATTTGGGCGTGAATGGATCAAGTGACGGGCCGAACGAGTCGCGCGCCTGATGGTAAGCTACACGCCTAACCATAACAGTTACAGTGCCACTCAGAGCTTTAAATCACAAAGACCTGAGGAGCACTGCCACTGCGCCCGACACCCTGAGACATACTCTAACAAGTCCTACGTGCCTGTAATTTCACCAGCACCCGTACCCTTCAAAACCGGAACACAGTAATGCTGACATTACCGCTTGGCGGCAGAAATAGGTAAGGTGACAGTACTTCCCTGGATGCACTCACAAGGAACTCCATTGCTACCAAGGATTAAAACCGCAGCATTAACAAAGTGCCGGGTTATAACTCAGGGGTTTGCTCTTCTCTGGATTTTACTATGTTTTGATAATGTATCGGTGTGTGTATTATGTGACCTTTGAAATATGTAGAACCAAAATAAATACTCTATAAACTGTGATCGGAGATGGGCCCATCATCATGCTCACGGGTTCAAGTTTGTTTAGCACTTTTCTTCACATTTTATCTATTCAGAACCAAATGTGCGGTTAGGGTTCAAGTATCGACTGTACATTATGGGCCCAGTAAATATTAGACAATGTGGTCCCAAAGTAAGTAGCTAAAGCACTTGTCGAGGACAGACCCTCTTTATAGTTTTTAGTAATTAGTCTATGTTTAGCTCTTTGTCTCTATGTCCTTTTCTTGTCTCTATGCTTGCTTCTTCTGCTGTTTTTTACTGTCTGTTTTTCCTCTCTAATAATACACCTTTTCCTACCTAAGCAGCCGTTTCCTTCGCTGTCGTAGATATCCAGGTCCTTTCAAACCATTAATCCCGGTCATGTTGGAGCCACTAATCTCAATTTCTATTTTTCAAAATTAAACATTTTTAAGTTATGCTTACGAGAACGCAAGCAGCGAAAAAGATGGCGGAGCCCTCGCCCTCTGAGGGAGGAGAAAAGGACATACAGACAAAGAGCTAAACATAGACTAATTACTAAAAACTATAAAGAGGGTCTGTCCTCGACATCACTTGTGTTATGGAAATCGGAAACAACGACGGTACCACAAACACCCAGACCCGGGACAATACTATTTACAATAATAATTATTAGTTGTAAAACAGCGGAGCCCATGCTTGAGCATTTTGTTGGCGTAGTGTTACCGCAACCCACTCAAAATTTTAAATTAAATTAACATGTAGACCAGGGGGAGGGCAAATTTTATTTTATTTTTTTGATTGTTACACATAGGAAATGAAACTATTTTTCCGGATTTAAATCGCGTATATTTGTTTTTTCAAACAAACCGACGTTTCGGGCCCTTTACAGGTCCCATGGTCACGGTTGACAACCGAAGGGCCTGAAACGTCGGTTTGTTTGAAAAAACAAATATACGCGATTTAAATCCGGAAAAATAGTTTCATTTCCTATTTCAAAGTTAATTTTTTTATTATTTTTACATTATTTCATTTTTAAATTTTAATTTTAATTTTGATTGTATTTTATTTTATTATATTTATAAATATTGAAATGTAAACTAACAGATTACCTAAGGTTTCTGTAAAACTAACAAATGGACCTATGTTGTCTTAAATAAGAAGAACTATTATTATTATTATTATAATAATACAGAGAAGTTAGTTTTTCTACACAGACCCAGCCGGTGATCGAGCCCGTGACCTCTGAGATGGCGACATCATGAAAACCGGTGTCAATCCACTCGACCACGGAGGCTGTCATGATAATATTTAAGAA
>NW_020653575.1:4242305-4242384 GCF_003589595.1 Hyposmocoma kahamanoa | reverse complement strand
GTCCGTAACAGTTGCAGTGCCATTCAGAGCTTTAAATCGCAAAGATCTGGGGGGCACTGCCACTGCGCCTGTAACCCTG
>NW_020653575.1:4191932-4237305 GCF_003589595.1 Hyposmocoma kahamanoa | reverse complement strand
GAAACATAATTTACAAAGTGAAACCAAAATGAAAAAAAGAAAATGAAAAATAGGCTGTATGGCATTATGCCAAAGCCGTTAAAACTGTACTTAAAAAAAAATTAAATACGAAATAAATGTGTTTATGAAGTGAAATTGATGAAATAGTACGTATTTAGCAATGGAAAAACGAATAGCAAAATTTGGAGATACCATCAGTATGATAGAATATGCCAAGGTCGGGAGATCAGACATGAAAAGTGAGTAAATTGTCAAAGTGCGACAAATAGCTTACAATAGCAAAATTTAAGTAATTTAGACACTAACATAATAGTAAACATTAGTTGGAACTCTTTCTGGAATCAGGAAAAGTAAGAACGTTTCTTCGAAAACGTATAATGAAAGAGATGAAGATGATAGAGGTCCGTAGTTTCACAAACAAATTTAACGACATTTCGTTTCTACTTCTGGTTATATACTCGATGACTGCTGTACAGTGTTACACTGTACAGTGGTATCACTGCAGCACTTCTATAAGCATTTAATTAGACAGCTCTTAAGCTTATAGCCGCTCACGCAATGCGCTCCTCCTACCGCAAAATGGCGCCTATTTGGTTTCGCAAACTAGAAAAGCATTCAGTTTAAATACAATTTTTTATAAATAAAAATTATTATTCTGCATTGCTAAATAAATACCCTCCGTACTACCAACAAAAACATCTCAAATAAAATGCCGTAATACACCGCAAATCCTGCACTAAAAAAGCACTAATAAAATTTTTGGTGTACTTGGATAAATATGATAATATTCCGTTTGAGTGGTTCTAACGTTTACCATGAAATTACACCTTAAAGTATAGTTTATAAACATTTATATTCAGGGTAAACTTAAAAAACGCTACTTACGGTATGTTTTCAATAAATAAACACCGAAATCACCAGCTCAAACAATAGCACACACCATTGTCGTGACGTATTTTTGAAGTTGTTTATTTTTTTAAATGACAGACCCAGGCATTAAAAACTTTATGATTTGCTAGAGTAATTACCGAAATAGCAATTAATATTAGTTCTAGATATCCGATAAATCGGTATAAAATCATCACCGGCACCTCTAGGTGTGGTATGCGTCTACGGCTGCATGTATCGCGTGAGCGGATAGTCGCTTAGCAGTGTATGTATGTTACGGTAATCCATGCGTATTATGATACACATCTACAGCAGCAATATTTATACCAACTTTTGAAAAAACAAAGCGCCTGACAATTTTATCCGACGAAACAAATTGCCCATCGCCCAATTCGCTGACCCATAATAAAATTCTGTCTACTGAGCATACTCAGGTATTTCTTCAGGTCGACCCTATTAAGATAGATTTAAGAGAGAGTAAGCTAGAACCAACAATGCATAGGTGCAAGCGAGAAAGTTGAATTGTCTTTGATATCTCGTCTTCTAATTAATATACTTCCTTTTTTCAATAAGAATAGCGTGTGAATCATTCGTGTGGTGTGTGGAAATGATCACTGTGATTATTGTCTGTGATTTTTGGAGTTTCTCATTAGTTAATATAGTGGTTAAATCGTTAGTGGATGAGGCATAACCCAGTCAAAACCATATTACGGCGTATATCTTCCTTTGAGAATAATCGCTTTTCAGACGTTCAGACTTTTAGTTCGCCAACAACGCTTAAATAAAATATCTTTATAATATGTACACGAAGTTCTGTCTTAATTAGACAGACTTTCTAATGAACTTCGTGTGCAGATATTTTAATGAAACATTGATACAAAATGTTTTATGCATCTATGTCAATCGTACTAAGTATGTCTGATATGTATTGTTTAGCTACAAGCACCCCTGAGGGCTTAGTCTTAACTATCTTTAACGGTGTCTCACTCAATATGTTCCCGCTGAGTTCATTGAATATAAAGAGACCAACAGTGTTATTTATTATACTAATTAAAAATCCCAACGTCTCACAACTACACATTCAAAGTAGATTCTTACGACAGTATATTGAAGTGTCTAGTTTGAATAACTTTGTTGGCTATTTGTATGGGTAACCCAGTAACCAAATGTGTAGACGCGAATTTTTTGTGTTCTAAAATTGTTATTCAGTTCGAGTTCTTAGGTTTTCGCGATTGTTACACATAGGTAATGAAACTATTTTTCCGGATATAAATCGCGTATATTTTTTTTTTCAAACAAACCAGAACGAAGAAGAAGACTGTACCACCTCAGTCAACCGTGACCATGGGACCTGTAAACGGCCCGAAACGTCGGTTTGTTTGAAAAAACAAATATACGCGATTTAAATCCGGAAAAATAATTTCATTTCCTATGTTATTCAGTTGTTCGCCCACATACACGCAAGCACGTGCGCGCGCACACGCACGCACCAACACGCACGCAAGCACGCACGCACGCACGATAGCCCGCACACGCACACACACACACACACACACACACACACACGCACACACACACACACACACACACACACACACACACACATACACAAAAAGAGAGAGAGAGAGAGAGAGAGAGAGAGGAAGAGGATAGATAGAGATAAACAGGGAAGGATAACACGTGCTCTCTCTCTCTCTCTCTCTCTCTCTCTCTCTCTCTCTCTCTCGCACACACACTAAAACATACCCTCTCATGCATACACTATCGCATACGCTAACTCGAAAGACATTCTCCCACATACCTACGCTCTCTCGTTATAAACTTCTTAACTACTTCTGCTCGCACGAAACTTACACACATCCTGGATCGTTAACACTTACTTTGCCAACTTTATGAATCTTTACCTTTTTTTTTTTATTTTATATCTTCATTTGCTTTAGCATCTACCTAATTTATTTTTTTCTTCTTTTCTATTGATGTTACACATTTGGAATAGTTAAGAGTAAATCGTTACAGGTGCCTCTGTATATTTTTGTCAAATATAAATACCAATATCACTTGAACTGTTGTTTCTCAAATAGACAATGAATAAATTATCGTGAACAAAGATCACCGGCTTAAACATAAACGGACCTTTTATAGATAGGTATATACTCACTCTCTATGTGAATTGGACTCAGGATCATCCGGATTACGTAGCCGAAGGTTCTTGCGGATATCCACGGTGTCGTTTGAATGCCGGCTCACGGACAGTCCACCCGGCAGGATCATTGCCGTCTCCTCTGTTTCACAAAAGATAAGTATTACCTTTTTAAAGTAATTAGTAGATTCAGGCGTTACTTTGCGGAAGTCCATGTTAATAAAAATGGAAGTAAATTTATTTGCTACTTCGTCAACCCATTGAAGGTTAAATTGTGCAAAATAGTTGCGCTTGTGTTGAATAATTTTTTTCATGCAGTTAACAATATTCTGTCAATATTCGCTCTGTAGACTATATAATAAGCACAGTCCGGTAAGCGATATATTTTGGCAGTCGCTGAACAATTTTCGTAATAGTATTATGTCTAACCTTAATTAATTTTATTTATTTTTTCTGTTTAACTAATAATGCCGAGACCCTTGTTCGCTTGTATTTACTATTACTTTTTTGTTTGTATTTTACTTTTCTCTTTTTTTTTAAACTGGATTAAATAGCTTTTTTTTTAAGTTCTAATTTATCTACATTCATGTTGTTTTTGTAAGCTGTGTTTACTTGTAATTGGTTGTGCAATTAGATAAAATCTTCTATACCTACATTTAATTTTAGTAAGTAACATTGTAATAACTGTAAGTGAACCAAAAAATTAAAAAAAAAAATATTCAACAGAAGCGCATGATTTAACCTTCACCGGGTTCGCGAAGTGGCAAATTAATTTCCCAAGGAGCACACTTTATACGCCTTAAAAGTGTTATATCTATAAACATTCTTAATATGGTATAGATATAGATAATAGTTCTCTATAAATGGTTTTAGAAAAAAGAAGTTGTTCTTATAGACTTATTTCACTCAAGTCCAAATTTTTTCACCTTCTTAATACCAAACAACTTAATTAAGTGTAATCTCTCTTAAGATTTAGTCTTATAGTCCTTATTTTAAGTTCATCTGTAGAACAACTGATTATTTTTAGTAAAATTGTTCAATACACATCCAGTAAAGTCTATTAATACTCTAAAAACTAGTGTTCTTAAGTTTATTCTAGATATATTTAATTTATAGACATTCTGTAATGTTTTTACTTATTGACAAACACGTTATAGCGCGTCTTCAGTAGATAATATTTAAAAAAATACTACAATTAGGGTTTTTACTCTATTGGACGTTGTAAGAGTTCATGCAAAATGGATATAGTAAAGAATATTAAAAGATCTAGTGGAGGTGGTGAACCTTGGATATTAAGTCACATCATTCGATACAATCAGCGTTGCCAATGCCAATTGTGCAAAATCTCCAAAAAAAATCCCCACTACTCGAATTTTCATTATTTATTACAAATACATCGCTTAAAAATATAATAAAGAATTAAAAAACTCAAAATGTAATAATCTATTACGTTTGTTGTGAATGTAACCAGAATGTAAAAAGTAAAACTAATTGTAAAATTAGATGACCTTAAATCGTTTATTTATTTTAATAATAATAACGTACATACTCAACATAGCCCACACTAGGGAAACCCTGTGTTGCGGGTGCCATTGACACACACGTAGACAACCACAAATTACACCCAAACTCACGAGAGAAATAAATGTATGCCATACAAATATTTCTCCCGACCCGGGAATCGAACCTGGGACCTCTGCATGGTAACCGTTCGGCCACGGAGGCAGTTATATTAATTATAATATTAATTAGATTCAACATTAATCAACAATCATTTTTCTTTGCCTTACAAAATTAAGTAAATTGATTATTTGTTGTGCATTTGGTGACACTATGTTAACGTTAGAAATAATCAATGAGTTTCGACCTATATTTCATATTTAAAGTTAACGAGTAGTAAGTTGTTAGGTGGAAGTACCAACTGCTCGGCTTTGTTTATCAATAGCTGATTTCGTTTTTCTTCATACCAAGGAACGGCCTAAGCGGGAGAAAGAATCGTAAACTCAACACGCACCGACTGATAGTATATACTGGTAATATAGTCCATCACAGTGTTTCTAACAGTAACGATCAAACTGGCGATGCATCAGCAATTGATAGATTAAACAAAATGATAAAATGTCCCCACAAAATCCCCAATCTAGTTGAAACTCCCCACAACCGGATGTGTAATAGGATGTGTGCTCGTCCATGTTCTCGTCCATAGAGCTCGAGTTGTATTATTTCTTTCCCCATCTGATTCGGTGTCGGTTTCCGGAATTTTATGTATTTCTTCAACTTCTTGCCTAAATTTATCTTTATTTTGTTCAGTTCAGTCATCTTCGTTACGTTGATAGTATTAATGTTATGTTTTATGGAGTTGTTCCAGGTAAATACGGGCCTTCCTATTTTGAGTTGTGGTTAAATGAGCGAGACGCTGTATTTTAAAATGCATTTTGCCTATAATTTCTCCTACCTCTAGGAACGTAAAGGGTGATAGGATTTCTCTGTGCTTCTCTTCAATGGCGAGTCGATGGTACGTCGTCTAGTCTACTAATATTATTTATATATATTTTTAATTTGAAAACTAAATTGCTAATTATACGAGATAAAAATTAAGATTTTTTTTTTTCATATGAGCAGAGCAGAGCTCTTGTAATAATCTATTTGTTCACATTTATCATTTAGAATAATAATTTTAAATGTGGAATAAACAACCTGAGAGAGCTCAAGGGATCACGCCTAAGCATGTTTGTCATCCCAGCAAGCCCTTTGTTTATTCTTGTTTATTTCATGATAACATAAAAAGGCTAATTCTAAATAAATACAAACAATAATTAAATTAACACAGTATTAAATAAATGTATATATACCTCCTTAGATACATTTATGATTAATTTCTTCAAAGCCTTCTGAGATAACCTAAGGCCGAGTTTGCCCTAACAGCATGCTCCTACCATCGTTTATTAAGGCAAGTACTGCCACTTTATCTATTTCTGCCGCCAAGCAGTAATGTGAGTATTAGTGCGTTCCGCTTTTGAAGGATAAGGGTGCTGGTGAAATTACAGGCACATGGGACTTGTCAACTTATGTCCCAGGGTGACGGGCGCAGTGGCAGTGCCCCTCCGATCTTTGTGCTTTAAAGCTCTGAGAGGCTCTGCTACTGTTATTAACAGATGTGTCGCATACCACCAGGTGCACGACTTTTTTCGGCCCGTCACTTGGTATTATAAAAAGAAAGTGTAAATGAGTTAAACTAAAAAATGCTATTTTAAATGAGACCGAAAAAACCTATTAAATCTGTTTTTTCTCTCTCATTCACAGAAATAAGTACTTTTTTAAATCTTTCTTGATAGAATAAAATGTAAGTAAAATATTGATTGTAAATCGAACCTGTATTTTGCAAAAATGACAGAGATATAGGGTTACAGAAATTGTTTAATCCCTTTCATTGACTTACAAATAAATGGACGACGGGTCTAATACAAACACCACGAAAAAATGTCCCAAGTCAACCTATTTAAACGTAGTGACATGTAAAGGAATATGAAAAAGCTAAAACGTTGAATTTAAATTGTAATGTCATCGCAGTACTGTCTAATTTTGCTTGCTTCGCTGTCAGTCGAACAAACGAAGACTAAAGCGTGAATGACGCTCTGTATACGATTTTAACGCCCTATAAGTTCGGACACTTTTTAGCGCGGACCCGACGTCCATATAATTGTAAGTCAATGATCCCTTTGCACAAAAAATGGAAATGTGTAAAATGGTTAAAGCATATGTAGTGAAATCAATTACAAATTTTGGTGTGGTGTTGTGTAAAGAAAGCATTTTGCGAACAAATCGTGTACAAGTTTTAAAGAACCACTACAGCATTTCATATTTTAAGTTGTTTAGGGTAAAAAAATGATGAAAGTGAAAAGAAAAGGAATAATTTATTTTAACTCTTTTATCACACCCGTATATTAATTCCTGGAATAGTTTGTCGTAATTATTGGCATTAATTTTATTTCTTTGTTTTAAAATAAATACCAACTGAACAACTACGCAAAAAAAAAATGTTCGCTTTTTACAATTCTGATTTTGAGGTTTTTTATTATCGAGTTTTTTCTGAAGACAGTTGCGATTCTACATTTTTTATTCTTTATGAGTAGTCAATCGTACCTCTTAAAGGCACATCGCTATCAGGAGAACAACCATGATGTTCCTGACAAGCTCTGCGCTGGACCAGAGAAGGGCAGTGCCGTCCACCATGCGCAGGCGCCTGGACCACGCGTCTGCTCCGCACCATGCTGCCTGATCCGCAGGACGTGTCGCAGTCTGACCATGGACCCCATGCTGATATTACGCAGTCGATCACTATTGGACAATAGAAAAGAGACGCATTAGAAAATTCAAATTTAATTTTGTTGCTGTGATGATAACCTCGTGAGAAAACCCGTGAGGCGGAGAATTAAAACTATACAAAGATATCTGACGTGGTCATACTCTCAACAAACAACTTGATACAAGCTCAAAATTGAATTGGTATGTGACGTCTTATACAAACAGGAGTGCGTTGATGTTAAGAACAAATAAATAAATATCTATAATAATAATAATAAATAAAATAATTATCTTTTGTTCTTTTTATTTCTTTTTCTTTAATATCGTGGTTACACTAACGATAAATACAAGTTAAAATCTAACGAAGACGACTGTAAATTGTGTGAATAAATAATTTTCGTTTTTTTCATTAGACAAAAATGCTATTTTAATTAGAGAATAGTTATTTGATATACAAGGCTGCAAAGTTGTTGTTTGGACGCGAGCGCTTGTATTGAAACCTGATCAAGCGACGGCCCCTAAGATTAACAAGAAATAGTATATAGAATCCCGAGTGTTGCGAGAGTTTCAAGGCACGTGACGCACAACAACTTTGCTGCCGAGCGAAACACACAACTTTTCACCTCACTACAGCGAGGAAAATGGTAGATGAAAGAAAAACAGTTGAACTATAACAAAATAATTTAATAAACAAAATTAGTTATCGTTGCCAATTTAATGTCAACAATAATAAAAATAAAATATACAAACGGATTTATATTACATAAATATTAAACAAATCGTGTAGTTGAACATGTCATGTTTTTGTTTTTCATCGAAATAAAAAGTTCAGTGTACCACAACCCATAATCAAGTTCGAATTTCAAAAACCTTTACCACGCTAGCGTGGAAACAATGCTTTTGCGCCCAGATTTCTAATGAGAAATAAAGCCTTTCCGAGCTAGTGAGGCGAAAAAGAAATTACAATTTTCCGATTACCTGATTGAGTTTTGTTTACAATAAAGAATAAAACGCGAATTGAATATTATCCTGACTACGGTAAAGCCGATGAAAACGTTACCCTTTTCAAACCTTTGTAAGCATGGAATTACTTCGCGATTCTGAGCTTTCTGTAACAGGAATTGGTATTATTACCGATTGCAGTGAAATTGCAAACTAATACCCAAGAAGAATGCTGTAGCACGTATTTCCAAATGCATTACGTGTACAATTGCATTGTATTTTGTCCCGAAGAAATTACAGACGTTAGTAGCGATAAAATTTAGTCTATATGTCCCTAAAGACAACAGGAAGCGACTCAAGAAAAGCTTTCTCCATCTCCAGACTTAGAATTATACGTTACGTGATGTTTTCTAAGAAAAGCAATGGAAACATTGGATGTACAATGTTTTGCACAATTGTAATGGACAATTTGTTCTGTAAGACACAAGACTTGTTATTGTGGGATAAGAGCTTTTGAATAGAGGACGACGAATGCTTGTACAGTCGTTTGCAATAAAATTTACACATTTAAATTATAAAACATTTTGCATAAATTGAAAAGTCTTTTTTGACAAGTATTATAATAAAAATTCAACAAAAATTTACGAAGATTTTTGTTGTCTTTGAACTTTTTTAGGTCAGTGCTTTTTATTGTAAAAAAAAAGGCCTTGACTAACGCCCTATAGCCCCTCACTCCAAACCAGCAAAAGACGAGCAGACATTGTTTGTACCACTGAACAGTTTCGAACTGCACACTCCCATGGATTCTTTTGCTTTCTTGGTAGCTTTTAGTATAATAAAATAAATCGCTCACTATGTATATATCCTATGAATAAGTTTCAATATAAGAAAACCATACAAGACTAGTTAAAAGGATTATACTACAATGATACCGAATATTTAGTATCTGTTGTTACGTAATATTAATAATAGTTAAGATGCTAACTAATATAATTAAGTATTCATGTTTTATTGTAATTTATTGTTATTGAATAAAATATGTTGAAAATACGTTGACTAACCATTATTCTTTAAGCACTGATTTGGATACCTAAGATACAAGTAAGCAATTTTACTTAGTTTAGGTATCACCTAGATTAACTTGCACTACTAAACTTAATTAAAGTTATGTAAGCATACAATAATATCACTATTTGCTATAGTCTGGCGCATATGTGTAAATATAAAATAAGGTTTTTTCACAAGATTCATGTATTTAAGTCAAAATTTATACAGAATAAATTTATCTTTATCCATTGACTTACAAATAAATGGACGACGGGTCTAATACAAAAACCAAGAAAAAAATGTCCCAAGTCAACCTATTTAAACGTAGTGACATGTAAAGGAATATGAAAAAGCTAAAACGTTGAATTTAAATTGTAATGTCATCGCAGTACTGTCTAATTTTGCTTGCTTCGCTGTCAGTCGAATAAAAGAAGACTAAAGCGTGAATGACGCTCTGTATACGATTTTAACGCCCTATAAGTTCGGACACTTTTTAGCGCGGACTCGACGTCCATATAATTGTAAGTCAATGTCTTTATCTTTAAAGTGGTAATCGACCTGCCTACCCGTAACAGTTGCAGTGCTTTCCCGTAACAGATTCGAGCATTAATTCGCAAATATCTGTCACCCAGAGACATAAGTTAACAAGTCTCATGTGCCTGTAACTTCACCAGCACCCTTACCCTTCAACCCTGAGCTCAGTAAAGTAAGCATTACTGCTTGGCGGCCTATATAGGTAAGGTGACAGTACGACTCTGGACGAACTCTATTACAAGGAACTTTTCTGCCACTAAATAGATGCATAATAACTACTTCCCTTTACCAAAGCTTGCATTTCCTTCTGAAGGGACAAGATGACTGATGAAAATTACGAGGAAAGTGAACTTTTTAAATTTTTTATGGTTCCAAGTATCAGGACGAAGAAGCCGTGTGCCTCATAGTAAGCGATACGCCTGTCGCCTTTCACCCAGAGACTTAAGTTGACAAGTCCCATGTGTCTGTAATTTCACCAGCGCCCTTAGGCCTCGTTTCCACTATTACAGACCGGCGAATTTGCCGGGTCGGTACAACTGCCGGAAATACTAGTGGCTGTACAATTTACACGAAGCTACTCACATTATACCCCTACCCGGCATCCTTTCCGGGTCCGGTCATTGTTGCCGGAGCGTTTGTCACTGCGGACCGCCGGCAGAATGCCCGGACCGGAGTAACGTGAACGAACTTGCTCAGTCTTGCTCCGGTATCCCTAACCCCCGCTTGCCCCACCTGTACTCCCCGCGTGTCTTTTTGGTGTTCATCCAAAGAGGATACTAGCTGTCATTCGAAAGTAATTGAAGAACTTTGACTCGTCATTTCTCAGTTGGCCCTTTAATGTTTCAAAAGTTCCTAGTGAAAATCTTTCCCGTAAAATAGCCTTCTAAGATACCATTACAACGGGAGGCTGCTGAGGTTCCTGGAGGAGCTTGGGTGGCACGAGTAGGACCCTGCACCCACCACACGCAAAATAGGCGCTTTGTCGTCGAGTTGCGGATATCAGCCCGTTGCACCAAGTACCAAGTACCATTACAACACCACAATTTCGTCGTCCATCATGCGCTGTGGTCTGAATTCCACTGAGGTGAGGACTTTAGTCTTCGGTTTTCCCGCAAAATCCCGCTTAATATGAACACCTAGTCCGACTGCCGGTTTCCCGGCAAATTCGCCGGTAGTAGTGGGAACGAGGCCTTACCCTTCCAAACCGAAACGCAGTAATGCTCGCATTACTGTATGGCGGCAGAAATAGGTAAGTTGGCAGTACTTCCGTGGACGAACTCTTTCACAAGGAGCTCTACTGCTACTAAACCTTGAGTAACATTGCAATAACAAAATAGAACCTCGCTGTCACAGAATAAAATCCAAATTACCTAATCAACCAGCCACTGCTCATTCTCATTATCGTTGGTCAGAGTTTTCTAGATTTGCATAGTCTCGGATTCTGAACGAATACGAATCTGATGAGTACGCATGCGCGCGGGATACATACTTCTTTAGCTCCCAATTGGGTTAGGCAAAAACTATCGTCCACCACTTTCCGTGATCTTGACTAACCTATCTTGATCACTTATATTAATCAATACTTTCATATGATTCCCTCTCATTATAATCATTACTGACACCTTTTTAAAAACATTCTCAAAAAATATTCCTAAAAATGCTTCCACCGTTGCTCTATACATATCTATTTCACCATTCTACTGTCATTTATCCGAATGACAGTCAAAAATCCGCTCTAGCCTTTGAGAATAAAGTCCAAAACCTACGTGACTGTGAAAACGTCTGGAAATTATAAAAGAAGTAACAAGTAAAGTTGTTTATTTAAGAAATGGACGGGATTTCTTTTTATCTAAGGCCAAATTAAATGGAATAAATTGGGTCCCCCGCGGCAGGGTGCCCAAAATAGTAGCTTTATATTTTTGTAACCTGGCCATACCACAGAATTTGAAAGAATTTCTTTTACTTATATCACGAACTTTATAAATACCATCAGTACGCTATACATCGGGTTGGAGAGGGCATAGTCCACCATGGCCCGATGCCGGTTAGGGATTTTATATATTTTTCAAGAGTTATGAACAAAGGTCCACAACTTCTGAAATTCGATATGCAAATTTTATCAAGATTTTTTGCTTGCCATTACCGTGAGATCTTGCTACTAAATATTCACAAATATACCTACGTACGTAATTTGGAAATTAAAGTCAAACCAACAACAGCTCTGTCACTAATCGCTTAAGTCACATTTTTAACGGACTTGAAAACCAGAAGAAGGTTTTCATTTCGACTGCATTTTATGTATCTTACGCAATTATTCCCATATTTGTGAACCGATTTCGTAGATTAATTTTTATTGGAAAGGGGATAGTTCAGTAGTGGGCCCATTCAGATTTGAAGAAAACATTCCACCTCTAAGGGTGGCAAATTAGAGGATCAATCCGGTTTATTGGATTGGAGATTTCAATAAAATTGGCAAATAGAATGAATGAATGAATGAACGAAATGAAATGTTTATTTGCGTTGAATAGGTTTACAAGATGGTACTTGTTACATTAAGGTTCATCTATTCCGAAAATATATATAGCATGCAAAATTTATAGTTCTAAGTATTCGTTTACACTGTAATATTTCTTAATAATAAAATATGTATACAATTCATTTGTAATTTTTTAACCGACTTCAAAAAAAGGAGGAGGTTCTCAATTCGACTGTGTGTGTTTTTTGTATGTATGTTACGCGATAACTCCGGTATTTGTGAACCGATTTTCATGATTATTTTTTGTTGGAAAGAGGGTACCTCCATAGTGGTCCCATTTAATTTTGACGCATGAAGATTCATTTTTATAAATAGCGCCTAAATTTTATTATAAGGAGCATTGACTTATAAGGAGTAATTATTTTAATGGTTGATTTTGCTATTCTTTAATTCAAAGCGTTTTTCTCTCTCCATATACTTTGGGTAGTGAGAACCGATTTTTATTATCTCCAGTGTCAAGTCCCGTATAGTGATGAACTAGGGGATGAATCCGGGTTTGCTCACTTTCCGGTAACCGATTTCAATAAAACTTGGTAATTATATGTAATTCCAAGTACTTTTGAGGTCGCTTTTTTAGATTTTAAATGTCAGATTTTTAATTTCATTTGGCAAACAAGATATAATACCAATAAAAAATCCGAAAAGCAAATTTTTGGGGTCGGTTGTTCTTTTAAAAAGTTGTAAAATTATTAACTAAACCTCATTAAGAATGATATTTTTAAGTTCACACAACTATTGATATTTATCACAATGTTTAATAGTATAATATTCGTAATTGGTCATCATTCTCCTTTGTATAGAATGTGTAGCGACTACAACTACATTCGAAATGATTTCGATATTTTCAGTGGTTCTTTATCCTCAGCTAAACGATGTGTACGTAACATTTATTCAAAAATCTAATTTAATTTATCATGTTTCTTTATTAGTTTGAGTAACTTTAACTTTAACTTTTTCTTAATAACCTTAAGTAACTTTTAATCTTTTTATTTTAGTTATAAACAGGAATTGGGCTAGCCGAGTCCAAATTAGTTCGTAAGAAGTAGTACATGAAAATGATATGCATGTTGTGCTTACATCTAGTAGGTTTCATTGTACTCGTATAGTAATTAAGCATGTTTTTATTTAAGACTGAAAGCATTGTAACCAGTTTTGTAAGCCAAATAAAAAAAAAAAAAAAAAAAAATTGTATGTTTGCGAAATAACTTTAATAGTTTATTATAATATAAATTTATTTATATATAATTTACTGTATTTAAAATACGTATTTTTATTAAATGCATCCGTGTAGCTACTTTTATAATAACTAAAGTTGTAGTTGTAATAACAAAATAATGACGAAATTGTACCTAACTAGTTGACACGTAGACTAACCAATAAAAAGATGTAACTTTAACAATTAAACTTAAACAGTTGATTTGTAAGTAGTTAATTACTTTTAGTTTTTTGTTTAATACTCAACCGCTCACGCGATACATGCAGCCGTAGACGCATACCACACCTAGAGGTGTGATGATGATTTTATACCGATTTATCGGATATCGAATTTATAACAGGTAAAAGAACTAATATTAATTGCTATTTCGGTAACTACTCTAGCAAACCATAAAATTTTTAATGCCTGGGGTCTGTCATTTAAAAAATAAACAACTTCAAAAATACATCACGACAATCGTGTGTGTTATTGTTTGGGCTGGTGATTTCGGTGTTTATTTATTGAAAACATAACGTAAGTAGCGTTTTTTAAGTTTACCCTTAAATGTTTATAAACTATACTTTAAGGAGTAATTTCATGGTAAACGTTAGAACCACTCAAACGGAATATTATCATATTTATCCAAGTACACCAAAAATTTCATTAGTGCTTTTTAAGTGCAGTATTTGCGGTGTATTACTGCATTTTATATGAGATGTTTTTGTTGGTAGTACGGAGGGTATTTATTTAGCAATGCAGAATAATAATTTTTGTTTATAAAAACTTGTATTTAAACTGAATCCTTTTCTATTTTGTGAAACCAAATAGCCGCCATTTTGCGGTAGGAGGAGCGCATCGCGTGAGCGGATAAGTATAAACGCGTGGGATAGAAAAGTGAAATGCATGTTGTAACAATTTACGAAAATTGTGTACTTTGAGAAACCCTTGCAATATAAAATTGCTAGGATTGCATTAGTCGATTAGTTAGCAATTATTTTTTTAATTTAAAAAAAACGCGTACTTATTACTATTATAATTATAGATAGAGAAGAGAATTGTAGCACCATTAACGAGTTTCGGCATTTAGCAAATAACTTTAAAGTTCTTAACAAAGGCAAGGTGAGATAGGGCGCTTAACGTTTGGTTTTGGGTTTTGAAGTTAGTTTTAGATACTGCCCTGGAGTTAATACTGTTTCTCTAGCACTCTATGTACAGTGAATGTCCTCGTTTTTGACCAGATACTTGGTTTAGTTCTCTGGCATATTACTATTATCAGCATTCTTATTATTATAACAAAACTACGCAAAAACAACCGGATTAGGAAAGAATACAGAGTAGAGACAGAAGTTTCTGACTTAGAGAAGCCAGGGGAATGTTGTAACAATTTAAAACATTTTTTAAGTATAAATGAAATAGCACAAAAACTCGAGCCACAATATTTACTGTATTGGCCACTTGTTTGTGTATGTTTTGTACGTTGTCCTAAATAAATAATACAAAAATCGAACAAAAAGAAAGTTTGTATAAACTTTTGAGATCGGGTTTTTTATAAAAAAAATATATATAATTGTGTCTATTATAATAAAATGTACCCATCACCCTGAGACATAAATTGACAACTCCCATGTGCCTGTAGCTTCTTCAGCACACTTACCCTTTAAAACCGGTACGCTGTAATGCTGATATTACTGCTTGGCGGCAGACATAATAAAACGTTCTTTACCACCCAAATAAGCACACGAAAGTGTTCCAAAATTTATTAAGTTAGTCTTCTGCCCTCTTAAACAAGGAGTTTTCATAAAAATCCTCTCGAATACTTTGAAAACCCTGTTCGTCCCGAAGCTTTCTAGCTCAGTGAGTTTCGATGCAAATTGCCAAGTAACTTCGAAGCTTATGAAGTAAATCAAATTGTTTCAGAAGGATGGCGTTCTATTGGTATATACTTGTTAGATTGAGTACTGATGATATTTGAAAGAGATTCGTATCTATATGCACCTAAATATAGTTAAACTTATGATCTTAGTTATAGGCAACTATATACCTACATTTTTCATTTTTTATTAAAGATAAGTTGCGCATTTGACCGCCATCTGACCTGATGGAAAGTGACGAAGAACTCACGATGGAGCATATATACCTTAATAATTCCTATTCACTCTCGCCTTGAAAAGGCCCAACTTATAACGTCCAGGGAATGAGTCTGCAGGCAAGGATTCCACTCCATAGGTGTTCGCATATAAATATGGAAGCGTAACGCTTCGTGCGCATCATTGGAATATCCACAACATAGGGGTGGAACCCAAGCCTACGTCTAGTCCCCCGGTGATAAAAAAGGGGAAGGCGGATTTGAATCGTGTAATTCCATCGAACACTCTTCGTGATATAATCCTGTAGAACACCGATAAGCAGGCAACTTTACGGCGATGTTCTCTGCAGCTTCGCATCTACTAATTCCGATTGTTAAAGAAGTTATGTCGTTCAGGGAACAAGACTGCAAGTAGGGAATTCCACTCCATAGCCATTCGCCCTATAAATGTGCTAGCATCATCATTTTAAACTTATTAAAATGATTAGCACTGTGACAGCTGTCAAAAACACAGTTGATGAATTTGTAAAAAATACATAATTATACTCTAGCCAAATTCGATGTAGAATGTTTAATAACAAAACGTTGCTAAGCAACCAATGATGGCATAGGAAAAGAACATTTTTTTCATTGCTCATTATTAAGGCTTGCGCTGCCCACGGCCTGCTCCTTAATTGGAATTTAAATAGGTAAGTAGGTAATTGGGTTATGTAGGAGTAATACTTACCTAGCCAATTGTTATAAAGTTTACAAATTACCTACTGATACATATGATTTAAGAATAAAAATAAGTGTTTGCATCCTATTAATATGTACAGCTAGATAACGGTAGATGAAAAGAAACAAAATTGTAAGATTTTATTTGATATCAATTTACCACATATTATATCATCCAGCATCTAGGTATTTCCAATTCTAAACTTGAATTACCACCAGAACTCGAATGTTTGCAATCTCTCCCTTCAAATCAAAAAGTCACTAGGGATGACACAGTTTTACATATAATTAATAACTGGTCATTTTTTAGTTAATTTTAGGTGATTTGAAACTTCTGTTGAATAATATTCATTATAAACAACACTTCAAGATTTAGTATTATCCATAATCTAGTTGAATTTCGAGGGAAAATATTGAAATTGTGGTAACTGTGAAACAGTCTAAGATGAAAACCCTAAAAATCATGTGTTTTTGTTTGTTGACATTTATTCTACATTGAATTTGGCTAGAGTATAGAGAGGCAGGGTCTTGACAAATCAGGGGGCCTAGGAAAATAAGCCATTTACAAAACGTGCATAGTAAAAAATATTATATAAATATGACCCGCTGCTTCTAGTAACTTAGCTAGCAATTTATTGGGTGAGTAACGACTCTAGATTAATTAAAATATTTACACCCCTTTATACTGCGGTCATAAATCATGATGTAGCTATACACTTCCAATTTACACACAAACATCAACGGCATTTTGCCACCACAACGGTCACTTGTGTCGAATACAATAGAAGTACATGTAAATCTGAAAAAATTGGATACAGAAAGAATGGCATGAGGTCTACGAAACAAAAGTTTAGGGACCCCTGTTTTAGACAAACGCACACCTTCGTCAACCACATTAGGTGCGATTATTGCCAAGTGTGTGATTGTTTTTATTGAAAAGAATCTACGTTCCATAGGATCTGTGATCACCACAGATCAATAAATACAGTGGAAGTGGTTAATTAGCGTCTGACGCGTGCCAACTACAGGTCTCGAAGGATCTATCTGAGCTCAGTTCGCCATTTTCGCTTTGTATGTATGGTTGTGTCATTATTTCGTGTAAATCGATTTTTTGGAAAAATGCTGCACCAACAATATTACCCGTGGTGGTATTTCATATCATCGAAAAGCAAAATTGAAAATTTTATAAATTTTCAATTTTCTGTTTATCGAAAATTTTTTTTTGTTATAAGAAACGAGACTAAAGCTTATACCCCTGCAATATAGTCGCTTCTTGTTTGGAGAACTAAATAACTCCAATTCGTCGTTGTTCTGCAACGAACCGCTAGACGGCAGCACATTGATTGAAATTTTCAATATATAAAACGGCGTATCTTGTAATAATATGTATTGATGGTATTGAACATTCATCGAGTATATAACCAGAAATAAAGACGAAATGTCATATAATTTGTTTGAAAACTATTCTGCCATATCATTACTGTGACATCTGCGCTCCGATTGGCTAGCCCGAGTTCGAAACAATTGACGGGTGTCGTCAATGGGTGTCTGTGTGAGCTTTGCTTTAATGGCGAAAATTGCAAAATTACATATTTAATATTTAATTGCCGATGAAATGTGATTCCGTTTGTTTTGTAATTAGATGTTTTGCTATTTTTCCCACACCACCGAATAGAACAGCACGGCATTATTAGAGATATTATCTTTATTACAATAAATACAGAATATTTTTTGGAATATACGGAGATGTACACACAGGTCAGTAGTTGGCCTGTCTATATTTCAGTGCAAACGAGAGTTGATATTTATAAGAGCTGTATCGCTAATTTGTTACCAGGAATATATGGCCCTTATTTCGTCTCTATTTCTGGCTATATGCTCGATGTGAACATTCAACGATATGCCAACGGGGTTAAGTTTAAATTATATTAACAATCCAGCATTTGTTATTTCTTTTACGACTACGACCAATCGATATTAAGATTTTGTAGTGTTTCAAATTAATTAAGAATGTGTGAGTTTTGGCGACATCGGTTCTCATAGTAATCGAGGCTTAAGGCATTCCCATTTTTTTTTTTCTCCCGTGGTGATGACTATAGACATACTACGTTTGAATAGCGAATTAACTGCAAGAAAAATCTCTGTGAAGATTGTTTTTGTTCGATACCACTGCATTCGATTGCAGCTGTAAATTTTCGTCAAGAAAAACGAGTCAGCAATTCGTACCATTGGTACAATAAAGGCAATAGCTTTAGTAGGAGTAGATCTCCACGTGAAAGAGTCCGTCAAGAGAAGTACTGTTACCTTACCTATTGCCGCCAAGCAGTAAGGGTACTGGTGAAATTACAGACATATGGGACTTGTCAACTTGTCTCAGGGTGTAGGGCGCAGTGGCAATACCCCTCAGACCTTTGCGATTTAAAGCTCTGAGTGGCACTGCAACTGCTATAGATAGGCGTGTCGCTTACCACCAGGCATATGACTTGTTCATCCCTTCATTTGGTATCATGAAAAAGGTCTTGGAAGTGTCATCGAAGAAGAGATAACTTTTGTCTTCTGGCTCATGCTAAGCCTGCCGTAGTAGTCCTAAGACACAGGGCTCTCCGAGTTTGGGCTCCTGTTCCCCATAAACATTACGTAGTGCGGCTAAAAATTCGTTGAAAACCAACAACAAAATAAAAGATCCGACAAACAAGCACATAGAAAAATTCGTGAGGTCCGCTGGTTCGTTCCGTGGCTTAGTTGGCATAGCGGCCGGATAATCCGGTTGGATCGAAGGATTTTTTTCTAGGTGTTCGATCTTTGTATTGATAATTTATTACGTAGTATTTAATTTTTTTTTACTATTTTACTGAGAATATAAACAAACATATTAATTATTATTTTATTTATTAATTTTTTTCTACTCTTGTACTTTAATATGTCAATTATATTTCATAAACCATATCACAAAGGCGTTCTCTTTGGTTCTGAACCAAAATTTTTTTGTCTATGGTACTCGCTACTGAATTTCAAAGGAAGGGGTTCCAATTTGAGGGGATTTGAGGGGACACTTCAATTTGAAGAACCAATGTGAGGGGTCAAATCAGAGACACTGCAACTGTTATGGATAGGCGTGTCGCTTATCATCAGGCCCACAACTTGTTCGTCCCGTCACTTAGTGTTATAAAAAGGTACATGTGACCATACTTCAAAAGAGCTTCTAGTACTGTAGGTAGTGTTGTAGGTAATCGCGATATAATTTCACCTGCATTTTTTCTAATAGTCGTTCAAGAGGCTGCCTGTTAGAACTATCTCGACTATATGCTTGGTTGAGTGCTTTTTCTATGTGCTATTTAGCGACAAAGAAAGATACTTACCCGTGACATTTTTATTTTAGAATATTTTGTCGTTTTGGTGTCTGTTTATTACTGTGCCTCTACCACGAGTTCACTGTGACAGCTGCCGCTAGCAACCGCGTAAATTACTTCTCAATTTTGTATGGCAAATTATACAGCGCCCCTAGCGGTTGCAAGAAGAAACAACATTTTCTATACAAACATTTCACGCAGACGCTAGCGATAACTGTCAATGTAATCTCTTGGTAGAGACACTGATCACAATTCACAGGTCGCTAGAATCCGAAAAAATCAAAGCCGTGATATCCATGCTTCCCTTTTCTCAGTAACAATGTAGACTTTTATACATAAAATACAAAGAAACTTTTTGAATTATTAAAGATAAAGAGAAAAAATACATGTAATTTTGTGTTACAACACAGATCAAATTGTATGTCATTTGAGTTTGGAAAAAAATCTTTCTTTGCGTTTAACTCTAAATATTCATTACGTGTATAAAGCGGATTTTCTATGAACAACGACTTCATTCTATTGATAACTGTTTATCTGGTAACTCGGTTACAGGGAGTGGCGGTTAATTTGAAACTAAATTCCTGTTTTCGGGTTTTCGTCAATCTATCCATGAGTATCCATGTTTCTTTTCGTTCTCGAACGCCAATCAGCAAACAACGCCACATAAGTGTCCTTTGGTAAACGATTTGGCAGATCATTTCCACAAATCCCTATTAAATGACCTCTCTGGTGGGGATCCTAAAGTTTAATTTCATTTTTACTATGTCATCGACCCAGTGTGGGTTTTGTTTTAAAAAGTGTAAAAGCTTCGACATTTTGTCAATGTCTGCGTAGCAAGTACTACGCCGGTTTTGTGGAATAAAAATAAATCAAACTTGAGGATCCCCACCAGTGGCGATTTGAGTAACATACCGGTCATTTATATAAATCAAATAAGACAGGCCCCAGAACTGAACCCTGAGGTACCCTAATACCAATTGTAGCTGTTATTGAATAGCGTTATTTATCAGAAGTAACTTTTTTTTTTGTTGTCTACCTTTAACTGGTTTAGCTGTCCACTGACAATGTTATGGTGTATTAGAATTGTTATGAACTTAATAATCGTATTAAGTTCTATTTTCAGTTCGGAAAACCGGAGTTACTGTCCCATATTTCCTAACAATATACCCTTTTCAACAACAGTTTCCTTCAAGTAGCAATAAATATCCAGTTCAAAAGATTTTCTCGGGTACAGCGCTCGACTTATGAGTGTTGACCTTCTTGTAGTTTATGTTAAGGGTTTATTACGTGATCGAATAATGCTGCTAGAAAGGTTAAGTACACCTGAGTGGTTCAATATCGTGAACCATCGGTAAATTCGTTCAATGTTGGTTATTTTCGTACAGTTTTTTAGTTTGGGAAGTATTCCTTCGACCCGGCTGAATTCAAACCGTCTTCCAGCACACTATGCCAGATGCTATGCCAACTAATATAAAAATTTTTCTTTGTTGCAGATGTTTGTTTTTGGTTTTTAATTACTATCTGCTGTAGCGCCATCTGTGAGAAATCTACGTAGTTGGAATTGCCGACAACAAATGTTCATGTATCACGGTGGAACCTGAAAAGCAGCACGTAGTGCTGAGACTCCATCTTTTCAATTAGCATTAGATTCTACAACATCTCCGAATTTAAACATTTTTCTTGTGAATGCGCTAATGAATAAAATAAATGTCTTATTATTATTTTAGGGGTGCATAAACCCCGCACGATGTAACTATTCCTTTCTTGTACATCTGGCGTGCCCTGGACAAAAATCGACGAGTACCCCACTCTTATTAGCAAATCCTTTTATCACGATGGCAAACATTATAGTGTACGCCATAAATACGATCAGAAGAAGAATTATTTCAAAGTCGTTGAAAACCAAATACGAAGATCCGACAACAGGCACATAGGAAAATTCGTCCGCTGGTTTCTTCCTTGGCTTAGTTTGCATAGCATCTGGCACAGTTTGCTGGAAGACGGTGGTTCGAATTCAATTGGATCAACTGCCTCCGTGGCCGAACGGTTACCGTGCCGGACTGCCACGCTGACGTCTCAGATTCGATTCCCAGGCCGGGAGAAAGATTTGTATGGCCTACATCTATTTCGTAAACTTGGGTGTAATTTGTGGTTGTTTATGTGTGTATCATTAGCACCCGCGACACAGGGTTTCCCTAGTGCGAGGCTATGTTGAGTGTGTGCGTTATTATAGCGTCTAGCACGGTTTGCTAGGAGGCGTCTCGGTTCGAATGCATGCAGCCAGATTGAAAGTGTTTTTTCTAAGTATTAACAATTATAACAAACTAGTGGAGTAATTTTACAAAAATAATTGAATATCGTGATGGTCAAACATCGTGTCATTCGGAAAATTTAAAAATTGTTATAGTTAGTAATTATTTTATTTAAGAATTCTTAACCACACGTGTCACTTTGTAAACTTCTATTGAAATGAGACTCATTTGGTTCATCCAGTCAAACATGGGTCAAACTGTATAATACAGTTTTGTAATACTATATTTAACCCCTTCATTGGCAGTAACGGCGTTTATCTCAAAATTATTGTTAAGTGGTTCAGTTCTCTCTCGATGAAACATTTTGATGTCGAAGCCAAGTTTTTTTTTTATATTGTTAGTTACAAGAAAGAAGGTTAGCAGTGGTAAGGGGATAGGAAAGATAACACTACAACAAATCATATAATGACCTCTCAGACGACACTGGAGGGTTACGCATGCCACTGACATCCTATAAAGGACAGAAGAGACCTTTAGGCCAACGATGCGAGTGGAGACGCGGTTAAAGTACCCTGTTCTGGACGCCAGCGACCGGGGCCCCTAATTTTGAATCACCTCAGTTGTGTGTCGAAATTCTGCTAAAATTTAAAAGTGGTTTGTCAGTAACTAGCAATTGAGTAGTCATAGCCATTGAACTGCCATTGCAAGTTTTTGGTATTTTGTTCTTCAATGGCGAATCGGTGGCACGCCGATGGAACGTGGTGTTAATATTATACATATTTAATTTGAAAACTAAATCGCTGTATATGCATAAATAAATCGTTGAAAAAAAACAAAACATACGACAACAAGCACATAGAAACATTTTTAGGGTCGTATTCTATAACTCTACTTAATGCTCAAGTCAAGATTGCACAGGAAACACAAGCACTGGAATTACGACCCTAATGGCAGGGACTTGAGTATGATTTCGAGTGCTTTAAACCATACTCGAATCCTGACTTGAGCATTGAGTAGAGTTCTAGAATACGACCCTTAAAGTCCGCTGGTTGGTTCCGTGGCTTAGTTGGCATAGCGTCTGGTACGGTTTGCTTAGTAAGGAATTCTTTCTAAGTGTTCGATCTTTCTATTAATAATTATAACAAACTAGTGGAGTAACTTCACAAAAAAAATCAATTCATTAAAAATTTTAAACATTTATATATTGCAGTTATTTCCTTGGTTTTAGTAAGGCAAAATCGATCGTTAGTAATTAAATGTATGAATATACCATCGCTGACATTCCACAGAGACTCATCTGCCATTGCAACTAGATTTTAACAGAGTAGCAAATACAATCATAATTGTGATGTAATCTCAATGGAGTCGCAAAGGAACTACAATGACCAGTGCTTTTAAATAAATTAACAGAATTGGACAACAGTACTACCATTGTACAGAATATTTTTCATATACTAATAACATAATTAACATCAATGTTTGTTTCAAAACATTTTACAAAACATAATAAATTTACCAAAAAAAAACTTTTCAGTTTTTGTTGTACTATCTGACACTTTTTAGGTCTGTATTTGGTAGAATAATAACGCCATCCCTGGAGAACAAAAATATAACTGCCATCATCACAGTTTTAGCGTTATATCATTATGATCTTCAGGTACCAATACATCTATTCAATTTTTTTCGTGTTTTTAAGCAGTTACTTACGGAATAACAAAATAATACAATTCTACCCATGCCCAAGTGCACAAGAATAAGGTTATATGATAATATTAAACTAAATGAGTTGCGTTTCTTAATATGACAAATGACAATAGAATTATGTTCTCATAAAAATAAGCTAAATAACGATACACGCAGTTATCATATTTTATTCCCGTTTCAAACTGTTCGGGCTGTTCGCATAATAAAGCAAAAGTTGATTGACTCATGGTTTCATTGTAACAGCAGAATAAAAGCCTTTCCAAAATAATATCTTACTATGTTTACGAGAATAAGATGATATGTACTATTTATTTAGTACTATTGCAACCCGGAGAATAAAATGATAAGTTAACGGTGCAATACTTGTTTTCGATTCAGACACAACGAAAATAAAATGATAATTCACATTGACTTACAAATAAATGGACGACGGGTCTAATACAAAAACCACGAAAAGAATGTCCCAAGTCAACCTATTTAAACGTAGTGACATGTAAATGAATATGAAAAAGCTAAAACGTTGAATTTAAATTGTAATGTCATCGCAGTACTGTCTAATTTTGCTTGCTTCGCTGTCAGTCGAACAAACGAAGACTAAAGCGTGAATGACGCTCTGTTTACGATTTTAACGCCCTATAAGTTCGGACATTTTTTAGCGCGGACCCGACGTCCATATAATTGTAAGTCAATGATAATTCACAATATAAATCTAACATGATGATTGATTTTGACTAATTATTCATTATTGAAATATCTCAATTTTCGCTTAACTTACGGCTGTTTCATTTATAATATAGAATGCACAAAAGATATTATTTCCTTAATGCTAACTATTAATCTACCTACGTTCAGTATTTAAGAACTTATCAATGAAAACATGGTTTTTATTTTTTCTGAAATATTACTTGGTTGCGATTATCATTTTGTTCTCCGGGGATATGTTCGTGCAAGCGTCCTCAGCGACGACTCTTACCCCCGTCCTTCATAGAGTTATTACCGTTTAGAGCTATCTATTTAAATCTACTTATTTTTGTATGAAAGTAAAATCCGGTGAATTATTAAAGTCTTCGAACGAAAGTTGTTGCTTATGATGTTAGTAATATACTGCCCTGATAAGCCGAAAAGCGCTATGAATTATATTGGAGTAAGTTTTGAGAGAATCGGCTTTTTGTAAATTGTATTTTCGCACCTTCAAAAATAAATCTTTTTGAAGATGTTAAAACTTATTTATACGTATTTTTGATTAATAGATTTATTGACATACTTAAATTATCCATAAAATTTACCATTGTACCTATTTTGTGAGATGCCGCTATTTTGATTATAAAAAAAGCCGCCAAATCTATTAAGAATCTAAGGAAAAATTCAGATATAAAAATAATTCTTACTGATTTTTTAAATGTTTTAAGTTAGATAGCTCCATTTCTATTGTAGTATTAGATGCGAAATTATTATAGCTATTGAATGGTATAAAAAAATCTAAAAGGGCGAATCTTAAAGATAGCGTCTTTCGGCTTAGCAGGGCGGTATAGTCCTGTGACGTTGTTAGTATATATTTTAAAAATAACTCTCAATATTCTGATTTTATAATCTGTTCTTATCCAATAAAATAAATTATTCATTGATTTAATTTTATTTGTCATTTATTCACTTATTTTTACACATTTATTCACACTATCAAACTTCAAAATCTTACATACGTACTCTTTTCACATCTATTTATAACTTGTAGACTACGAAACCCAAATACACTACGTGCAATATATCCTCCATGCTACAAAGCGTTGTCAACAATTTCCAGTTCCATGAATATATTGAATCCACAAATCGCATAATTTCAAGCGAGTCTATACCTCGAAACAAGTATCAGAGATTGTCGGAAGGCAACGCGCTTTCAAAGCATTTGTGTCGGAGTGAAATTCTATTTGGATACAATTATTGTACCAAGGAAATCTTGAACAATACAATGTTGATTTATATTCCGTTTTAGTTTAGGTAAACCTAATGAACCACCAGTATCGTCGATTGGATCCGCACACGCACGCAGAAATTGAAGTGACCCACCCACAACTAGAACACATTTTATTAACGGTATGAACAAGTCGTGTGGTTTAAGGCTTGGACCTGAGAGGCGCTGCCACTGCAACCGTCACTCAGAGACAAAGATGACAACTCCCATGTGTCTGTAGTTTCACTGACGCCCTTACCCTTCGAAACCGGAACGAAATAATGTAAGTTCCGGCTTGGCTAACTACAGAGTAAAGTACCTTGAAGTGCCGAGGTCACTCCCCGAAGTCTCCAACAAACCCAGGACGGTATTGAGACTTTTGAAGGAGTTCGCGTGTCTCGAGTAGGACTCTGTACCTACCACGCATAACAGGCGTTTGTACATCGAGTTACACCATACCAGAGCTCCGTCACTCGCTCAAGGTTACGTGATAAGTGCCTACCGTTGAGTGCGCCGACATCGGCGCAAGCTCTCATACATATATTTCATTTACGAGCATTCGGCTTCGCACGACTGCACACGGCGGGCAACGCTTGTCGCGTGTCCTTAGGTTCCTTTTTCCTCCTAGTGAGCGCCTGGTGTCATTCGTCAGATTGAGTAGGCTATTATAGCGTAGGTATTTTCGATTTTATATAAGAGCGATGTATCTGTCACGTAGTAACAATTAAGTAATCTGACCGTACCATAATAATGTGAGTTTTACTGTTTGGCGGTAGAAATAATTGGCAGTACTTCCCTTGTTGTTTACGATAGTAAATCCTCATGGATACTCTACATCCAGAGAGGCGAGGGTCATGTCGGACTCGTACCTACTAAAACCTAGCGGTGTTTCACCTCGTCACTCTCGGTGGGTGCACGGGAATGCAATTGCACGACCAGTGGCGGCCGTCTCCGGCACCACGTTCGGAGACTACTTAATGAGTTTCCCTTTACAGCCTATACTGATGACGTATTGAAACACAATGTACGTCATCCATTAGAGCACCGAATATCCCCGTATCCGTTGCCTGGAAACCTGCGTTATTGGACATGTGCCTTCCGCCTGCGCCCAATTTTACTGCGACGCATTGGATGATAGAACACATCGTCTTCCATCATCCGCACCGCTGTCTCCTTCATGTTGTAAATGTTGGACAATGCATTACACACACTTATCGCTGTGTATATATAAATATTAGTATAAAATTTATTATTTAAATAATCTATAAATATAACAGAACACACCTTAAGAACGCAACATACTACATTACAGAAATATCGTAATTTATTTTAGTTTATACGCGACCATCAGCCTTTTCTAGGCGGTGACATTAGCTGAGTGGATCCTTTTATTTACGTCACAACCGCACACATACATCTACTTAGTACACGATAGCATATTGCTTTATGGTCATGTTCATTACCTATTATTAAAATTTCATTTTTTGTTCCATTTTATTTTTGTTTTATTTTAACTTTGTCTTTTTTTTCTTATTGTGCATTTTTGTGTTGTGGCGTTTTGTAATTAATGGTTTCTATTCTATTCTATACTAATAACTGTTAAAAAATTGACAAAAAAAACGAAGAAAACGTAATTAAGTTATTAAGTTACACGAAGCGAGCTCAGTCCTTTAGTAGTATTTACATAAACTCCGCCTTTCATATCAACATTCATTAAAATGCCTCTTACTGTGAATTCACAATCTTAAAAACATATTCAACACCACACTCGCTGACAATGAAAAACGCCCACTTCGTAATATTCCTTACTGAGCACGCTTGCCGCATGCCACATTCACATAAGCAATAGCCTAACAAAAGCAAATTTACACAATATTATACGACCAATGTTCACTTTATATTTCTACGGAAGGTGCTAGGGGTGGGCACTAATTTTTGAGTAGCTGCTACTCCAACTCTGTGAATGCTTTAGAAATTAGAGCGTGTCAAAGATCATACTGCGGTACTGATCACAGTAACTGCCTCCGTGGCCAAATGGTTACCATTATGTCAGCCACGCAGAGCTCCCGGTATCGATTCTTTGCCCGGAGAAATATTTGTATATTTTATTTATTTATGTTCAGGTTACAAAAGACCCATAAATACATTGATGATGTTATATAGAATAATCTCAGTACAGAGTACTAAAAAAAACCGTCCTCAAAAGTACGTGGAATTACGTCTACTTGCTAAGTTTTATTGAAATATCCCCTAGTTTGCCACTATACGGGACTTGACACAGGAGGTAATAAAAATCGGTTCTCACTACTCAAAGTATTTATATTAAGCGCTATTTATAAAAATGAATGTTTATGCGTGATCAGCCACCCTTAGAGGTGGATGATTTTCTTCAAAATGAAATGGGACCACTATGGAGGTACCCTCTTTCCAACAAAAAAGCAATCATGAAAATCGGTTCACAAACACCGGAGTTATCGCGTAACATACATACACACATCAAAAAAAGTTTGCGATCAGTTTGAAAACTTAACATATTTTTAATATGTGGAAATATTATTAAGAAATATGTAATAAATAGTTTTTTTGTTAAAAGTACAACATTAAATAAATAATTAAAATTAAAAACAAATAATAGTATCACTAAAGAGGTTTTTGAAATATTTTTAGAAATTAAAAAATATTTCAAGTTTTAAAAGTGATCGCAAACTTTTTTTGATGTGTGTACATTCATTTTTATAAATAGCGCCTAACTTTAATTTAGGAGCAATTACTTTTAGCAATTATTTAGTTGATTTTGCTATTTCTCCAATTCAAGGCGTTTTTCTCTCGATATACTTTGAGTAGTGTCGTAGTGAGAACCTATTTTTATTATCTCCAGTATCAAGTCCTGTATAGTGGCGAACTAGGGGATATTTCAATGAAACTTAGCAAATAGACCATTCCACGTACTTTTGAGGTCGATTTTTTTAGTACTCTGTACTGATTATTTTGAATATCTATTTTAGAATCTCGCGTTTTCCATGGCCTGAAAAAATAATTTTGAATTTTTGATGGAAGAGGCGGTATTCTCTGGAAAATTATTTGTTATTATTATCAGAAGAAAGAATCAAGTGTAATAAAAGAGCGTTGTGGTGTGAAAGATGATGTTAGTGATTTGGATAGAAACGGGTATGCTACGATGGGTCGTCTTACGAAAAGGGTGAACGTTACTAGATAACGACATAAATTTATAAATCGAACGTGGAGGGGCACGTGTGGAAAGATCTATTTCGGCGTATACATATATCAACTAGATTGATAATAATCCAGGCCCTATAAAAATGCCAAGAATAAACGGCCGTGTGAAAAGTAATGAGAGTGAAAGACGTCTAAAAATATGTTAAAAGTGATGGACGCTTACTTAGTTACTTCGTAAAAGCCAAACATATGATCGTACAACAAAAGTGGCTTTATGACACGAAAGTCATAAAAATAACACGAACTAAGTACATGAAAAAATATAGATGGCTTTATTTCAGAATTTATAATTTTACATACGAAATTAAAACCATTTGAAAATCAAAAATCATTTATTCTCAGACAACTACAGTCCATATTTTACAGTTATAATATTAGCTTAGATAATTCAATATGTTTACGCACATTAAAATAAACAAAAGGCAACTTAAAAACATAGAATAATTAAACAAATTAAATTAAATATCAAATAAATCATCGACATGGTTTTAAATGCAGTTTCATGCAATGTAGCATGATCGGGCAATCCACTCTACCAGCCATAACGCGCAGAATCTCATTCGTGCCGCAACGGATACGGCTTATTAATGAAAAGTGTATATCGTATAGTGTAACAACAAAGAATTAAATTATTTCATTTGATTTGGTTTTTCAACGACTTTCTAGTCGTAGCGCCATCTATGAGAAATCTATGATAGTATATCGTCACCCAGTTAGATAGGAAGATGGGATCGAAGGATTTTTTTCTGAGTATCGATCTTTAATTGTAACGATATGATTTCTTTTTATTTTCCCGATATTTCGGAACGGTTACATGCTCCATGATCAAGTGTTACTGGCCAGGACCTGACAACAGCTTTAAGAACAGACATATCTGTCTACCCTCTTTCGCTGTAGACGACTACCCTCATCTCGATGACTTGTGGCGTTACCTGTACCTACTGCTGGTTGGAAACAGTGTAGGCAGAGACCATGGACCTCCACCTGCCATAGGCGGATGATATGTATGTATATATCTTATATAATCTTTCGTTCGTAGAATCTTTAAGCCTCTGTCCTGAAAAGTTGTCATTTTTGCAGATGGGATCTCATTACACCAGGACTGACTTAAATCTACAAACTATACGAAGAAAAATCCTCTCTGTGTATGATTATGTAATCCTAAAGATGACTATAGAGTTTAATTTCATTCAATTCAGTTGAATTTCACTAACAAAGTCGATATAACCCAAGCGTATTCCTAACGCACAGGAACAGGCTGCTTCCCGTCTCCCAGATCTGTCCTCTGTCCCATTTCGGATATTGTATTACGATAATATTAAATGATCTTTGTCCTGGCAGATTTAATAAAAGAAATACGAGGAAAGTAAAAGTTACACTATTAATATACGAATAAGAATAGGAATACTTTATTGCGTAAGCACCGAGGTACACATGATCTTAAAATTAAAATACAATATTAAAACTTTTAAACTAAAATACAGGACTTACAACAAAAGTTAAAACATACTTATAATGATTACAACAAAATAAAAATAAAAATAAAAAAATGTAATAATAAATGCGTGTCGCGGCGCACGCAAACGGGATTTGCTCAGCTATTAGCTACAGGCTCATAGATTTTAGCCTGCAGCGCTGGTTTTCAGCAAGCTCGATATGAGTGAAGTACGGACTCGAGCACAAACAAAACAAATACATGCATAACATATTCGTGAGACTTGGTATATATAAAAATATTTACACTAGATATATACAGCGAATACATAGATAAATAAAACAGCATAAATGTAAACTAATTTAATTATTTAATTAATATACATATGTTACATGAAGATGTAATTAAGATTCTGTGCAGTAAGTAATAAATAATGTGTGAGAAATAAATAAACATTTCGAACCAAGAAAATAATAATAATGGTGACTCAATCTTATGAAGGGTTCTATGATAAAACGGAAAGTTTGCAAAACCTTGCACTTGGACTATTGGCCTACGCTTCGAGTCTGGAACCAGTGAGGTAAGCGATAATTATCAGAGTATGCTCTTTTGGTTATCCAAAAGGTATACCTTGTACTTAAATCTAAAGGTGTGCACTGATTGAATATACATTTGAATTGCTTTTACTTGTCGCTAACCGACCTATTTGACTGAATATATGACTATAGTATATAGGGGGTGTAAGCGTTAAGTGTGCCCAGGCGATTATGCCGGTAATACAAGAGATATCAAAAACCTTTAAACTGTTATGGTATATGATGATGGTACGTTATCTAATAAGTAAAACGACGTCAATAGATGTCGTTTTACTTATTAGGCAACAATATACTTGCGATAACAGTTTAAATGTTAATGATATCTGTTATATTTCTGGAATAATTACCAGGGCATTCTTAACGATTACACCCTATATAATACTGAGTTTTGTTATTTACTTTACCTACCTCTTCTAACATCACTGGATCCCTTATAAATATTGAATCTCGTGTCCTGAAATCACTCCTTAGGCAGTTATCGAAGGATCAAACCCAACAGAGCCAAATCACAGAAGAAAACATCACTGGCGTGACGTCAGAGGCGTGATCGTAGTGTAGAAAAATAAAAGACAACCGACACGTAACAAAATTGAACCCGTAATAATAATAAAAAACGATCTCAAAAATTTGGTCATCCATTTTCGCCGTGTTTTATTTCCATTGGAATGACAATCCAAACTTTATTGAAATCGTTTAGAAGTGGGTGAAATTCAATAAACCGGATTCATCCCCTAATTTACCACCCTTAGAGGTGGAATATTTTTTGTTCAAATTTAAATGAGACCAATACTGAGGTACCCTCTTTCCAACAAAAAAAGAATCATCAAAACCCGTTCACAAATCGAGTTATCGCGTAACATACATAAAAAAAACACATGCCTTTAAAAATGCAAACACATTACATTTAATTCACAACGTTGCTTTAAAATTTTCAAACATACGTAATCTGAAAAAAACACATGATAAACGTATGATACCACAACTCTATTCGTCTTGATATATCGTCACAACTAGGGCTTATGGGGCTCTAACCAAGCTTTTCCCCTTTAAGGAGCCTATTCTAAGAGCTTTTGGACATTTTTTCGCATCCATTCTTGAGTTTACGCTTATCTCGAAGTTTTATGGTAAGCTTATGAATTAGTAGTCCTGGGATAGACATTTAATATTAGAATTTTACAATTACGTTTTTGAATATCACGTTTTGTTTTACGACTATGATATGCGCTTTTTTTTTTATGAAATTACCACTACTTTGTTATAATGATGTTACATTTAGGAATTCATTTAAGTAAAACTCGCAAATAACCGTTCACCGTTTAACAGTCGGCAACAGACTGACAATCGTCTGTTTATGATTACCCACATACACTATATTCCTCCACCACTATTTAAAAAATATTTTTTTACGACATAAAAGTAAATAATGTTAAACAACTTAAAATAAACAATAACTAGGGAATACCTATAATAGTATAGATTCTTTTCAATAGTGCTACCACTTGTAACATATTTGTTTATTTCTAGTGGAGCGTTTTGGATACCTTTTGTAACCTTTAATATCATCTGACTTTGATGCATCTAGGGCCGGGTCTGTGTGCATGTCCGGTAATGTGGTCGTTGTGCATGTTCCTGCATCGGATGATGGTGTGTTTCCAAACAACGCTGTCGCAACCTCTAGCCGATGTTCATTGTCACGATCATTTTCAGATTCCTCTCTGCCTATAATATTAAATGACGGGAGGAACAAGTCGTGCACCTGATGATAAGCTACACGCCTGTCTATAACAGTTGCACTGCCACTCAGAGCTTCAAATCGCAAGGATCTGAGGGGCGCCGCCACTGCACTCGTCACCCTGAGACACAAGCTGACAAGTCCCATGTGCCTGTAATTTCACCAGCACCCTTATTACCCTTCAAAATCGGAACACAGAAATGCTAACATTGCTGCTTGGCGGCAGAAATAGGTAAGGTGGCAGTACTTCCCTGGACGAACTCCTTCACAGGGAGCTCCACTGCTTACGAAAATTATATAATTATTCTTATAAAGACAGAACACTAACAAAAAATCCTTATATCCGGCTGGATTCGAATCAGCGCTTTCGCGAGACGCTCTCCTAATTGAACTACGGAACGAACCATTTCATAGAATAGAATAGAATAGACATTTATTGCAACGCTACAACACAGATATAAAAAAAATATAATAACACAAAAAAAATAACAAAAAAAAAACAACATTAAATAAGACAAATCTGACAAAAACAAATTATAACCACTACAAAATGTTGCATACTGTCATGTCATGGCCTGGTGGTAAGTGACACGCCTATTCATAACAACTGCAGTGCCACTCAGAGCTTTGAATCGCAAAGGTCAGAGGGGCACTGCCACCTTTGGTCTAACCTTGTTCAGGCATTCCTTAGATTGTAAAATGTATTGTTGAAGGTCGAAAGTTAAAAAATTCTATAATTCACCACCATAGCTTTTAATCGCAACTCTGATAGCAACTGCCAAGGGTTCACATACGTAATGTGAACCCTTGGTATACAAATAAAATATTTCAGATTACCTACATAAAAACTTCTTATTGTTCATGTATGTCTACCATGGTTATTTCAAAACATAAATTTTAACATAGGAAATGAAACTATTTTTCCGGATTTAAATCGCGTGTATTTGTTTTTTTTGAAAAAAAAAATCCGGAAAAATAGTTTCATTTCCTATGTGTAACAATCGCGAAAACCTAAGAACTCGATATAAATTTTAACTCTAAGCAACAGCATTGTGAAAGCGTGAATTTGTTCTGGTATATTTATGTAACAATACCGATGATCGTACGTTATTGTAATGAATTGATATTCAATTACTTTTTGTGCCAGACACTATGCCAACTCAGCCACGGTTTGCTAGAAGACGTCGGTTCGAATCCGGCCGGATCGAAGGAATTTTTTCTAAGCGTCCGATCTTTGTATTAATAATTATAACAAACTAGTGGAGTAATTTCACAAAAAATAATTGAATATCAATTCAATACAAATTTAATCACGATTAATAGCGACATCTCCAGCCAGGGCTGGTAGCTGTAAAGTTACCTAACTGGGTGACGAAATACTTTCACAGATTTCTCATAAATAGCGCTAAGGCTAAAAAGGCATCAAAAACCAAATACAAAATCCGACAAACAAGCACATAGAAAAATTCGTGAGGTCCACTGGTTCGTTCCGTGCCTTAGTTGGCATAGCATCTGATACGGTTTGCTACAAAACGTCGATTTGAATCCAGCCGGTTCGAAGGAATTCAATCAATCTTTGTATTAATAATTATAAGAAACTAGTATTGTAAGCTTATTTATCTAGTATTTCTAATTGTTAGTGAATGTTTGTATTCTGTTTTGAGAAATAAATTGTCTTAAACCATATGTAAAGCATATTGAACGCATACAATAAATCGCAAATCGCCTGCAAATATTTCAGTATGCATAGTCTTTCTGATAGGAGACAGCTCCTCTATATAGCCTTCCTACACGATGTTGTTAATACTCGCAGACAGTCCTTCCTTCCTTCCTTCCTTCCTTCATCGCGACTGTCGCCTTGTAGTGCCCTATAGTCGCCGTCGTAACCCACTTTTATTTATTTATTTATAGAAAGACACACCATGAACTTAACGCAAAACAATCTTAGAAATAATCATACATACGTTCAACATACAATGTGTTAGTTCGCTACAAGTGTGTAGAGCACTAAAAATTTAGAGTTACCAATGTGATACAAAGAATAATCTAAAATAATAATAAAAAAAACAATTAAAAATGTAAAATTACAGCAATAATTGATTGAAAACGATTTAACAATGAAACAATTGTTCGCACATGCGAATAAACTGTTTAGTGTTTTGTTCCCTACATGAAATATGTCACTGTCTCTAATCACAGTCAAGTCATTGTATGACTACATGAGTCTGTTCCGAGATTAGTTCGGCTACTAGACAACAAATGACACGGTAATGGGGGCGCTAGGCACTCTACGAGAGACGTTTAACTTGATGAGGGCCACTTAATAAAGTATTTTACGTTCCACCGAGTAGTACGAGCTATGTATATACAATAAGGTGTTCAGTTTACCATTGACATCTTTGCACTAAACATTCATTTAAGCGACAACGTTTACTATTTATTACTACACTATTTATTACGTACTTAAATAATATATGTAATTATCTATTAATAAAGTCATTGACTTACAAATAAATGGACGACGGGTCTAATACAAAAACCTCGAAAAAAAATGTCCCAGGTCAACGTATTTAAACGTAGTGACATATAAAGGAATATGAAAAAGCTAAAACGTTGAATTTAAATTGTAATGTCATCGCAGTACTGTCTAATTTTGCTTGCTTCGCTGTCAGTCGAACAAACGAAGACTAAAGCGTGAATGACGCTCTGTATACGATTTTAACGCCCTATAAGTTCGGACACTTTTTAGCGCGGACCCGACGTCCATATAATTGTTAGTCAATGGTTTACACTTATGCCACTTTCTTTATTCCTTTATTCATATTATTTATTTACTGCCATTATTTTAGCACATACCATCTTTCATTATATTATGTGAAGCAGTGTTCACTCGAAACCGCTACAGGTAGAATTTCCTGCCCGTAGATAAACGTAGAGCAAGTCCCGTTTGCGTGCGCCGCGATCATAGATCTATGTCTATGGCCGCGACACTCATTTATTTTTATTACTGTGTTTATTGTGATGTTTCAGATTATCAAAAGTAAATTGCATTTGTAAGCAAATTATTTTTCTTTGTCTATTTGTTATAGTTTTAAGTTTAAAATGTTATAATATTGTAGTTTTTAAGCTCATTCATGTGTCGCGGCGAACACAATAAATTTTTCTTATTCTTATCTTATTCTTAATAAATAAATAAATTTACCGGAAAAAATTGTCTCATTTCCTATGTGTAATAATTGCGAAAACTTAAAAACTCGAAAAGCGGAATATTTATAAATGGTAATTCAGTATCAAGTTACGAATATAATCGAAAAGAAAAAATTCGATTCTTGGTAATGTTAAAACCAATTTAGTAAACGTTCCTGGTTTTGACGTCAAAGTTATTGAAGAAATTAAAACGGTAAATTGAACGCAAGTTATTTACGTACGTTTAATTTTGTTTTCTTATTAAATATGAGTTCACAGGCGATGTGTTCATGTGAGGTCGATGATAAATAGACTTTACACTGTAATTGCCTGTTTTGTGCTACTCCTGAAAATCACCCAGGGTAATAAGGTGCATGAAGACTTCTTCTTCTTCTTCGCGTGTCGACTCGGACATTTAATAATAATAATAATAACGCACACACTCAACATAGCCCCGCACTAGGGAAACCCTGTGATACATGGACATATATAATGTATGTAAAGAATGTCATCTTATTACTTATAAAAAAGGAGATTTCATTTTGATAGGAAAACAGATAGGACATAAGTTAGATAAAGTATATGATGATCCATTCGAGGTGATAGAAGATCTGTCACCAAATGTTAAAATTATAAAAAATAATAAAGAATACTTAATACTTAGCCGCTCACGCGATGCGCTCATCCTACCGCAAAATGGCAGCTATTTGGTTTCGCAAATTAGAAAAGCATTCAGTTTAAATACAAGTTTTTATAAATAAAAATTATTATTCTGCATTGCTAAATAAATACCCTCCGTACTACAACAAAAACATCTCAAATAAAATGCAGTAACACACCGCCAATCCTGCACTTAAAAAGCACTAATTAAATTTTTGGTGTACTTGGGTAAATATGATAATATTCAGTTTGAGTGGTTCTAACGTTTACTATGAAATTACTCCTTAAAGTATAGTTTATTAAACATTTATATTCAGGGTAAACTTAAAAAACGCTGCTTACGGCATATTTTCAATAAATAAACACCGAAATCACCAGCCCAAACAATAACACACACGTAGGAAATGAAACTATTTTTCCGGATTTAAATCGCGTATATTTGTTTTTTCAAACAAAGCGACGTTTATTCGACGTTCCTATGTGTAACAATCGCGAAAACCTAAGAACTCGATAAATAACACACACGATTGTCGTGACGTATTTTTGGAGTTGTTTATTTTTTTTAAATGACAGACCCAGGCATTAAAAACTTTATGGTTTGCTAGAGTAGTTACCGAAATAGCAATTAGTATTAGTTCTTTTACCTGTTATAACTTCGATATCCGATAAATCGGTATAAAATCATCACCGGCACCTCTAGGTGTGGTATGCGTCTACGGCTGCATGTATCGCGTGAGCGGATAAGAATAATACAAAGACTTTTAACAAGTTTAGTTAAAATGGTAAGTGTATTTTTAAATATTTTACTTTATTGTATTTGATCATTGTTTAATTGTTTAAAAGAAAATGATCATATCATTTTTATTTCTTCGAAAACCGGAGTCCATGATCTTTTTCGGGGGAGTAGTAATGTGTCGAAGCAACGTGACTGGATTGCACATTGGAGGAAATGTTGAGTAGGCATAAGACTCTTTATATTGTAATTTAATTATTAATGCACTTCTATTTACACCTTAAACGAATAAACACACCGTCTAAAATTGTCCCTATTTTACTAGGTATGCGTCGCTAACCAGATAATAATAATAACGCGTATATATCCTCCGCACAACAACACAAATTACACCCACACTCTTCTCAACTCAAAATACTTCCGCGTGGCAGTCCAACACGTTCATGTTTCGGCCACAGAGGCGATATCCCAACTACCTCATTGCACAACCAACCTAATACGAGAGGACCTATCCACGCACGAAAACATGCTCTTTAATCAATTAGTGATTTATCCCATTTGTGTAAACACTGAGTCGTTTGACGATCCTAGTTCACTTCACTCCTTTGGCACGGGTCTCCTCTCAGGCAAAGGGAGTAAATACCTAAACCATCTAGCAAAACAGTCTTTCCCGCTTCTCGTCCGGCGATACGCCTTAAAGCTTGGCGCACCAATAATCGGCAAGTAAATTTACGCCGATTGGCGAATACTTTCACCACGATGGCAAGCATTATTATGTATGCTATCAATACGATAAGAAGTATACAACTTTCACATAGATTAACAATAATGTAGCAGAAGAGCTCCTTGCCAAATAATTCGTCCAGGAAAGTACTGCCACCTACCTATTTCTGCCGCGTGTCGTGTGAGCATTACTACATTCCGGTTTTGAAGGGTTAAGTAAGGGCGCGTTTATTCGACACGAATTTCATAGCACTCACCGCCGCGCAGCTACTGTCATGGCAAAATACGCTCTATTTGTTTAGCTTTTACGGTTTAACTTAAATGAGCGTCTCTAGCACGCAGGCGAATCTGGCTTGAATTTGGCCTACGCGGCGATCGCGTGGTTGTATTATTCAGAGGAATTTAAATGTTGTTGCCTAGAAAAATAGAATTCAGATTCGCTATTAATGTACATGAAAGTGTGGTAAGCCGAAAACTATCCCCTCGCGTCACTGGACGCTAAGGCTGCTGGTGAAATTACATGCACATGAGAATGAGACTTACGTCGGGTTTCGGGCGCAGTGGCTGTATCCCTTTGATCTTTGTGATTTAAAACTCTGAGTGGTATTGCAACTGTCATGGACAGGCGTGTCGCTTACCACCAGACGTATGACTTGTTCGTCCCGTCACTTAGCATTATAAAAAAAAACAATCTTACACAAATAATTTTTAAAATCTTCGGTTCTTCTACACATTCTCTTTCGCTGTCTCCACTCGTGTTAATCTTCATACTCGTGCGTTTTATTCCTAGCACCTTTGACCTGGCCTTTTTGAAAAGATCGTCCTCCATCTCGTTGCCGAGATCGATATTTCATTTTAAGGTCATATAATCAACTCATCTCGTGCTACAATCTCTGCGAGACTCGAAATCGTTCAAAATGATAATTAATGTTCGGTTCAAAATGGACGCCTGCGACTCTTGCGGTTTATTAATTCATTACAATATTGGAAAAGTAATGACACTCTTACTACGTATTTTCGAATGTAATATTATTAAATATCTGTGCCTCTACCATGAGATTACAGTGACAGTTATCAATGATAGTAAAATGTTTGTATATAAAATGTTGTTATTAATAATATCATAATTATAACTTTTTTATACAAAAAAGACCTCAAAAGTTCGTGGAATTGCATCTATTTTCCAAGTTTTATTGAAATCGGTTACCGGAAAGTGCACGAAACCAGATACAGCCCCAGTTTTCCCACCCTTAGAAGTGGATTTTTACTTAAAAATTAAATGGGTCCAATACTGACGACTGAGACTAACTCTTTCCAACAAAAAAAGAATCACCAAAATCCATTCACAATCGAGTTATCGCGTAACATAACATATACGAACTCCTCCTTTTTGGAAGTCGGTTAAAAATTGTGAAGTAATTAACGCGGTCGCTAGCAACAACTGTCTTAGTAAACTCGTGGTAGAGGCACTGATGAAATTTTCTACCGAGCGTTTATGTCAAGCAAAATGCTTCAACAGCATTACATTTTTTTATGATACCCAGTGACGGAACGAACAAATCTCGCACCTGGTGGTAAGCGACACGTCTGTCCACAACAGTTGAAGTGCTACTCAAACCTTTAAAGGTGGTTTTTCACCGGCGTGTCACGACGAGACGAGGAGAGATGAGAATTAAAATCTCGCCGGCCTATTTCCACCAAAAATTGCCATTAAAAGCTCGTACGAGCCATCGCGATCTCGAGCGAGCTCTCGCTGTGATTGTGGCTATCCACAATTCAGTGGTGTTCAGTTTATTTGACGATAAATACGCGGCTGAAGTAACATGCCCCGTAAATTATTATTATGTTAACGGAACAAGAATCAGATGAAACCGTCTTTTTAATCTCAAATCCTACGTACCCATATTCTCGCGATTGATAGTATTAGCCATCGCAAGCTCGCGCGAGTTCGCGCGGGAAATCGTGTTCCCGTTACAGAGTATAATACTCTGTGTAGGCAACACTACGGTTCAATATTACATCAACAAGTATTTGAATTCTAGCGCCGCGCCGCCCATCCAAACTCGTCAATCAAAACTATTTCCAACGAAGATGGGTTAGGAGAGAATTAAAATGTTGTCATACAAATTTCTTTGTCTCGCCACCTCTCGTCTCGCCTCCCTGGTGGAAAACCTTTAGGGGTAGTGCCGCTGTGCCCGTCACCCTGAGATATAAAGCTGACAAGTTTCATGTGCCTTTAATTCTTAGACTAATGTTTTTCCGTCCTCTAAGCTGTAATTACACCATCACTGGAATGACAGTGATGGCAATAATTCATTATTCATTCAATTACTAACGTATAACGGTCGATATTGCCTTACTAAAACTACCACGTAAATTACTATGCAAGTCTTAATTTTTATCTCGTTTTGAGCAGCTTAGTATTCAAATTAAATTGTTTTTGAAACATTTGAAGAGCCATTGAAGATCAGAATACCAAAAAATTACTATAGCAGTTTATTAAATTTGTATTTAATTGATTAAAGGCTTTTAGCAGACCTTGTCAGACGCTATATCAACTAAGCCACGGAACGAACAGGCGGACCTGACTAATTTCCTATTTGCTTGATGACGGCTCTTTGTATTTAGTTTTCAACGACTTTTTAGATAATAGCAGTTGAATAGTCGAGTTGCTATTCAACTGCTATTATGTGAAAAATCGTTGAAAACCAAATACAAAGTCGTTGGTTAACCAATGACAAACCACTACTTTTGACCTTTAGCAGAATACCCAACACACAAAATTCTACTATCGACACTCTAGCGGCACACAACTGAAATGATTTAAAATTAGCACTACACCTGTGTCGATCGATCAACTTTGATGACCCATGTTTAATGTGATCAGATCAAATGATTCTATCATATGTTCGATCCTTAAGCGAATCACACGTCTCTCACGATACTTCCATATGGCGTTTTAAAGTATCGAATGATACTAATAGCTTTATTCTTTAGTAATGATAGGTAATGTATAAAGTTAAATGGATCATTGATAAAACCACAATTAGCCGCTCACGCGATGCGCTCCTCCTACCGCAAAGTGGCGGCTATTTGGTTTCGCAAATTAGAAAAGCATTCAGTTTAAATACATAAAAATATTTTATGTATTTAAACTGAATATATTATTTTTTTTAAATAAAAAATTATTATTCTGCATTGCTAAATAAATATCCTCCGTACTACCAACAAAAACATCTCAAATAAAATGCAGTAATACACCGCAAATCCTGCACTTAAAAAGCACTAATTAAATTTTTGGTGTACTTGGATAAATATGATAATATTCCGTTTGAGTGGGCCTAACGTTTACCATGAGATTACTCCTTAAAGTATAGATTATAAACACTTATATTCAGGGTAAACTTAAAAAACTCTACTTACGGTATGTTTTCAATAAATAAACACCGAAATCACCAGCCCAAACAATAACACACACGATTGTCGTGACGTATTTTTGAAGTTGTTTATTTTTTTAAATGACAGACCCAGGCATTAAAAACTTTATGGTTTGCTTTATGGTATAAATCATCACCGGCACCTCTAGGTGTGGTATGCGTCCACGGCTGCATGTATCGCGTGAGCTGATAAGACACTAAATTTCTTTCTAGGAAAAGTAATTCCTACAAAACAAAAAGCATTCAAAATTACTAATTTATTATTCATTAATATTTGCAAGTGAACTCATAAGTAATCACAACACACCGAAAAACAGATTAAACTTTTAATAACAAAATTGCCATCTAATGGACACTACACTACGGAGCAATTAGGATAAATGATTGATTGAATCATTGACCCGTAGACGCGTTGATTGATTGATTGAATTTTTGGTTCGATCGAATGAAGGTTTTATCAAACGAATGCTCTATCGAACAAATAATCGAAGCAAACGAACAGAATGAGAAGGCGAACCGGGTCGTGGATGAGAACTTCACGTAAGAGTGAATGAGACATCAACAATATTTTTTATTTATTTATTTATTTATTTATTTATTAGTCTAATATTGCGAGCATGACTTGCGTTGGTCAAACAAAAATTATTGAAACTCTAAAATGATCGGGTCATTTAGAGGCTCGCGACCCGGTTTATCAGGTCGTAGGTGCTGTTGGCGTGCCGCAGGTCGAATCATTTTGATTCGATTGAACACGATCGCTAGACGTCTAAATTAGCACACTTGGGACTCTGATCACAATACATAATGCACGTGTGCAGCTCTCTAGCCTTTCGTAGGCACCTGTATTCGCCACATCTATACGCACCCTAATAAATCATTATTATTAATTATGATTTTATTACCAGGGAAATACGCACCAATACACACCAAAACCATTTCCAAGAAATGGAATTCTTGCCCACTGAAACAACAGCGCAAGTGTTGACCTTTGATAGCAATATTAGTGACTATAGTAAAGGAATTGGTTCTTTAGATCTCCGCAATATGGCGAGGGTCCCAACCTACTTAGTCGACCATGAAGGAACGGTCAAACCAACGCGTTCAGCGTAACTTATTAGGAACATACCCCGTTACCTTTGATGCCCAAAAAAACGTAGTGATTTCATGCCCCAGTATATCGACCGTGGGAAAATCGATAGTGCTTTAGGAAAGCACCGTAGATAGTAATAAAATTTACATCCTGCAGAGTCTTTAGAATTAGACCCCAAAGGGAGCGACCCTTTAGGGGTAGAGATGAGTTTAAAGAATTTCTTACATTTGCGCCACCGTGGATATATGAAATAAAAAAGAAGCGCCATATATCCAGACCCGTGAAATGTAACATCCCTACAAAAGATTTAGAAAAGCGTGCGGCCTCTTTTACATTGAACAGACGAAGCAGAGCATTTCTACCCGCGCTTTTAAACTCCAAATATGACTTGTGCCGCCGCATTCATTGTAAAGTTGATATCGGGCTTTGATCTTTTATTAAATAAATTAGACCTATAGTATCCCTGAAACAGCTTGTGACCTGTGATTATTAATATAAATGTTATAAATGATAAATGTGAATAAATATCTAAATACAAACAGCAATTCCTAGAGGTTTTTAGGCTTTCATCTCAAAGGTGGATATGTACTATAGGAATGAATGCCAGAGTGTAATTTGCTTACGTATGAAATTAAAATATTTTAATTTGAATTAGTCATTAATAGTAACCATATTTTTATTACCTCATCGATTTAAAAAAAAGTAGATAAACAATATGAAATTGTTGAAGTGTGATCGCAAAAGAGCCTACTATTTGTTTAGAGCAAACATTTCGCTTATTAATTGTTTCTTTTGTTTCATAGGCTTGCCCATCTTATCTCTCATTATCCAAAGTGTCAAATGTGCATACATTATTTTTGTTATTTATAACCGCTCACGCGATACATGCAGCCGTAGACGCATAACACACCTAGAGGAGCCGGTGTTGATTTTATACCGATTTATCGGATATCGAAGTTATAACAGATAAAAGAACTAATATTAATTGCTATTTCGGTAACTACTCTAGCAAACCATAAAGTTTTTAATGCCTGGGTCTGTCATTTAAAAAATAAACAACTTCAAAAATACGTCACGACAATCGTGTGTGTTATTGTTTGGGCTGGTGATTTCGGTGTTTATTTATTGAAAACATACCGTAAGTAGCGTTTTGTTAAGTTTACCCTGAATATAAATGTTTATAAACTATACTTTAAGGAGTAATTTCATAGTAAACGTTAGAACCACTCAAACGGAATATTATCATATTTATCCAAGTACACCAAAAATCTCATTAGTGCTTTTTAAGTGCAGGATTGGCGGTGTATTACTGCATTTTATTTGAGATGTTTTTGTTGGTAGTACGGAGGGTATATGTTTAGCAATGCAGAATAATAATTTTTATTTATAAAAACTTGTATTTAAACTGAATCCTTTTCTATTTTGCGAAACCAAACAGCCGCCATTTTGCGGCAGGAGGAGCGCATCGCGTGAGCGGATAAAGTAATACCCAGTGCAATTATATCAGCTTTGCTTCATTTTCATCATAAATGCTAAGAATGCATTGTCGATAACAACGAATTCTAATGATTTTAATTATTCACACATTTTCATTGTTTCTGAATTCTTAGTCTCATCACAATGTACATTGCCGCGAATCGGAACTAAAGATAATTTCTTGTAACGGAATTGTATACAACACAATAAATTTTATGTTAATTTTTCTAGTTCTTCTAGTTTATACGCTTCACAAATTTAACATAAAGTTCACGCTATGGTTACAAAATGGTTACAAATTGTTTGGCCTGTGGTTACAACAATACGTTTCGATTACGCGGCAGTGTAAATTGGGCCATATATATATATTGTTCCAAAGGAAACCCTATACAGTTACTTTATAATAATCATACCTCAGACGCGATTCTTTTACAAGAAGATTTAGCAAGATTGGATATACATATATTGTACAACTAACAAACTTGACTTAAATGTATCGAAATGTTATTATATAAATTTTACTAGAAAGCGAAATATTTTCAATTATATTTATAAAATTAAAAATTGTATTCTTGCTAGGAATGCCTTTGGATCTGATTTGGGTGTAATTCATGACAGTAAGTTATTGTTTGACCAGTATATTTCTTACATATATGATAAAGCTTACAAAGCTTTAGGATTCATCATTCGTACATCAGAACGGTTTAAAAATATGAAAACCCTGAAAATCCTTTACTGCACTTTTGTTCGTAGCCATCTTGAGTATGCATCCCAAATTTGGAATCCTAGCTATGATACTTACTCTAACAAAATTGAAAAATTACAGAAGAAATTTACTAGATTTTTTAATTACAAATTTAAATTGCCCCAATTGGAATATGTATATCGTTGTAGAAAATTTCATCTGTTACCTTTACACCTGCGAAGAAATATAGCCGATGCCTGTTTTTTGTTGAACATCGCACAGAGTAAGATTGACTGTCCTGAGCTCCTTAGTAACATTTTACTCAAAGTTCCAGTTAGAGCATTTCGAAAGCATAATTTGCTCCGGTTGCAATGTTCCGGTGTTGGTCGTACCAATTTTAGAGGTAATAGTTATCTGCCAAGATCATTAACATTATTTAACCAGCTCAATGATGACGGTCGCATAGACCTTTTCTGTAATAGCGTTATAAATGTAAAAGCTATTATGATTCATAACTTCATATCAAATGACTTATAAGGTGATTGTTGTGTTTTCATAATTAGATGTATCATTGTAATTTTAAGCTTGTATTATTGTAAGATTATTTTCTTAAGTTCAAATGAAGAAGCTTTTAATTGGCATCTGTTTGATCATACTTAAATCTATATTGTAAAAGTAGCTGTAAGCTCCCCAAATAAAATAAAATAAAATAAAATAAAATAAAATAAAATAAAATAAA
>NW_020653575.1:4191854-4191922 GCF_003589595.1 Hyposmocoma kahamanoa | reverse complement strand
AAATAAAATAAAATAAAATAAAATAAAATAAAATAAAATAAAATAAAATAAAATAAAATAAAATAAAA